>NC_091438.1:77375020-77676231 GCF_964237555.1 Oryctolagus cuniculus | reverse complement strand
TGTTGCTGCCCTTCTGAGGCTTGTTCAGAGGTGTAATCATGACCCTGGCAATGAAAAAGAGTCTTGATCAATTGCATTTGTCATATGAAGTCTCTCATAGTGAAACCAACTACATTTCTATCCCTTATTTTTGTGCTTCACATTAGGTTTCATGAATTTGTTTTCATGATTGGGTTTCTTCATACCTCCGTATATTTGTATCATATCTTCATTCCTTATTAATGTCACTGTAGCCAGACTTTAAGCCTTCAGCCTACATTGTTGATATGTTTTTAATGCTTTTTTCATCCTTGTCTTACATTTATTTCTTTTATTTAAAGGCAGAGTTACAGAGAGAGAGAGAGAGAGAGAGAGAGAGAGAGAGACAGAGAGAAAGGTCTTCTATTCACTGGTTCTCTCCCCTAAATGGCTGGAATGGCTGGAGCTGGGATGATCCAAAGCCAGGAGCCATGAGCTTCTTCTGGGTCTCCCACATGGGTGCAGGAGCCCAAGTACTTGGGCCATCTTCCTCTGCTTTCCCAGGCCATAAGCAGAGAGCTGGATTGGAAGCAGAGCAGCCAGGACACAAACTGGTGCTGAAATGAGATGCCAACAAATGCAGGTGGTCCCAAAGCACATATTATTTCATTTATTCTGCACAATAAAGCCTTCTTGATGATATTCTTACTCAAGCTGAAACTGTGAGAGCTTAGGCAACTCAGCTAAAATGACTCAATAAAGTAACAGAGGCTAGTGAGCAACTAAGTGGTCTCACCTCTGCGATTCTACCTTTTATCAATCTGCCTCTTACCTCATGTTGTCTCTCTCACTTTGCCCATATTCTTGAATGCTCACCTCTCTCTCTTACCCCTCCCAAATTTTGGTAAGTTCATCTTCAAAGCTATGTGTCATAAGCAGGGTATGTGGAGATGGGAATTGGAACTTGGTTATTTTGACTCCCTGCCCTCACCCACTCCCAATTTTTATTTATTTGAAAGGCAGAGAGACAGATAGGGCAGAGCTGGGCCAGGAGACCAGAACTCAATCCAGGTCTTCCACATGGGTGGCAGGGACCTAAGTTCTTAAGCCATCACCTGCCTCCTAGGGTACACACTGGCAAGATACTGGAGTCAGGGAATCAAACCGACACTCCAATACAGGTATCCTAAGCAGTGTCTTAATTTCTGTGCCAAATACTCACCCTCTTGTGATTCTTTTATTTTAAAATTTAAAAAATTCAATTTATTTTAAAGGCAGAGGACAGAAAGATATCTTACATTACTGGTTCACTCCTCAAATGCCCACAACAGCTAGGGCTGGGTTGAAGTCAAAAGGCTGAAACTCTGCTGGCGCTGCGGCTCACTAGGCTAATCCTCTGCCTGCTGTGCTGGCACCCCGGGTTCTAGTCCCGGTTGGGGTGCTGGTTCTGTCACGGTTGCTCCTCTTCCAGTCCAGTTCTCTGCTGTGGCCCGGGAAAGCAGTGGAGGATGGCCCAAGTGCTTGGGCCCTGCACCCACATCAGAGACCAGGAGGAAGCACCCGGCTCCTGGCTTCAGATTGGCGCGGCACACCGGCCACAGCGCGCCGGCCATAGCGCCCATTTGGGGGATAAACCAACAAAAGGAAGACCTTTCTCTCTCTCTCTCTCTCTCTCTCTGTCTCTCTCTCTGTCTCTGTCTAACTGCCTGTCAAAAAAAAAAAAAAAAAAAAAAAGGTTGAAACTCCATCCAGTTCTCCCACATGGGTGGCATATACTGAGCCATTATTTACTGCCTCCCAAGGTGCGGATCAGATGTGGAATGGCCAAGACTTGAACCAGTACCCTGCATCCCAGGTGGTAATTTAACTGCTGTGCTAAACGCCCACCTTTGATATGACTCTTCATTGAGTGATCTGCTTTGATTGCACATTGACTTTCCAGCAGCTCACCTAAAATTTTCATCTGCCAAGACAGCATTAATTAACATCATCTGATGATAGCACTTACAAATTCTTCTGGGGCTGGGGTAGGAGGAAGATGATTTGACAACCCTAAAATTATTAGTTAACAAGAAGTCACAGTTTAATTTTTCCATGTTCCTATAAATTCACACCATGCTGCTTTCCTTACAATAGATTTTAGGTTCATTTTTTATAGCAAAAACAAAACTTTCTGGATAGTAAGACTTAAGGCAGGGAGACTTAGACTATTTATTCTGAAATAATAATAATAATAATGTCTTTCTGACAAGCTTCATGAGTTTGTAACTTGGCAGCCCCTGGTCTTATGTCCATGATATGGACCCCTACCTAGGGATTTCACTGTTGACTTTGAGGCATGAGACACCATAAAACCTACAGTACCTATGCACACAATTTGGAAATGCAGGGCAGGAGGCTTACTACCCTATGGAGAGAGCTGCTGACCAGTGAAGGATGGGAGCAGATGGACAGATTATTCTTTCTTTCAGTAACACTGGAGACCACCCTTATCTCCATGCCACTGCCTCTGCTTCTGCTTTCAACGTCTTCCTTCTCCGCCTCCACCAGTTCCTCAGCTAACACAGGAACCTCCAGCTCTTAAGCCCAGCTTTCTCCTGTTTCTCTGCTGCTGCTGCCCCTGCCTTCCCCATATTTGTCACTTCTCCTCCTGCCCCTTCTCTGTCACTGAGAAAATTATCACTTTTTTTTTTTTTTTTTTTTTTTTTTGCTATTTCAATCTGAAACACCTCAGTGTGCTCAGGAACCCTGATATGCTTAGAGGATTTTTTTTTTTTTTTTTGACAGGCAGAGTGGACAGTGAGAGACAGAGAGAAAGGTCTTCCTTTGCCGTTGGTTCACCCTCCAATGGCCACCGCGGCCAGTGTGCTGTGGCCAGTGCGATGTGGCTGGCGCACTGCGCTGATCTGAAGCCAGGAGCCAGGTGCTTCTCCTGGTCTCCCATGGGGTGCAGGGCCCAAGAACTTGGGTCATCCTCCACTGCACTCCCGGGCCACAACAGAGAGCTGGACTGGAAGAGGGGCAACCGGGACAGAATCCGGCGCCCCGAATGGGACTAGAACCCGGTGTGCCAGCGCCACAGGCAGAGGATTAGCCTATTGAGCTGCGACACTGGCCTGCTTAGAGGATTTTTAAAATTGTTATTTTTTTAACATAGAAGACTTCATACAAAAGTGCTTCCATTCCAGATGAGTCACTGAAAAGAAATAGAGTCATAGCAATAAAAAGTGAGAAGAAATTTAGAGATCATGTAGACATCAAACTCCCTTGCTTTATGCATGAAAACATTGAGATTCAAGAGAGAAATGACAAGAGCCGGGGCTGTGGCATGGTAGGTTGAGCATCTACCTGTGGTGCTTGAATCCCATATAGGTGCTGGTTAGAGTCCCTGCTGCTCCACTTCCAATCCAGCTCCCTGCTTATGGCCTGGAAAAGCAGTGGAAGATGGCCTAAGTGCATGGGCCCCTGTACCCAAGTGGGAGACCCAGAAGAAGCTCCTGGCTCCTGGCTTCAAATTGGCCCAGCTCTGGCTGTTGTGGCTATTTGAGGAGTGAACCAGTGGATGGAGGATCTCTCTCCCTCTCTCTAACTATGTCTCTCAAGTAAAATAAGAGAGAGAGAGAGAGAGATGATATGTTTATTTGGTGTTCTAGTTATCTTTTGCTGCATAACAAATTACCATAGAACAGAGTGGCATAAAATGACAATTTTTATTACATTTAAAAAATTTGTGGTTAGTAACCAGGGCAGAGATCAGCCAAGTGATTCTTTTCCATGTGGTATTGACTAGTGGTATTTAGCAATCAGATGGTCCCCAGAGGGTTCAAAATCAGTTTGATCACATCTGACTCACATCTGACCTTGGTGTGCAGAGCTGGAAGCCTGAGTCCAGCTGAGACTCAAGAGTATTACAGGTGACTTCTGACTTATGAGGGTCTTAGGGCATCTGGATTTCTTATCTGCAAGGTTAGGACTCCCAGAAAGAATGGTCCAAAAGTCCAATATAGAAGTTGTCAGTTTCTTAGCATTCTGGATCCAGATAAGATAAATCAGGGAGGGTGGGATAAGGCTGAGCAATGAGAAACCTTCAATAAATAATGAATCAGAGGGATTTTGCACACTAATTTTCATGAAACTCTGAATTTTTCATTAATCAGAATCAGTATCTGAGTCATCCTGAAGCCCTAAAAGGGGACGAGAGCAGAAATCACTCTGGATGCTACCATTATTATTTGCGTGGCCGTCTGTTACTTTTTTGGCTTCTGATTCTCTTCTTCCTGCTTATTCTCTGGGGGCTGTCCCAAGGCTTAGCTCATCACTTGCTATCTTCCAGGTCCTTTGCTTCGTAGAAAGCTTGTCATTCTCTCAACTTTAAAACATTTATGTTCATTTACTAATTTTGATTAATTATTCCCAATGATACTGCTTATTCTCTCTTACCTGAACTCCAAGCCCTTCCTCCCAATTCCATTTGGAATTGTTCTAATTGGACATTTCACGACATCTCAGATTCAGATTATCAAAAATAAGCATAATATATATATCCAAAACAAGGTCATCATCCCCTTCTGAAAATTAGCTTTTTTCGGGCTCCTTTTTTTTTTTTTTTTCTCTACATCATCACTCTTTAATATTCCAGGTTTAAATCTTTGGGCTCATCCTGGACTTTCCCTTTTATTTACCATAAACTTTGTTTACCGATCAATTTTGGTTATAGTTACTCCATTTCAAAAGGTCTAGTAGAGCCATACCTTTTTCTTTAGCCACGCTGGCGCTGAGCCTTTACCACCTTAATCTGCAGTAATATTCCCACTAGTCTTTATGGCATGTTGTCCCCTTTTTTAGTTCATCTTGCATACTGCCCTCAGACTAATTTTCCAATAATGATTGAATGATGTTACCTTTTTTCTAAAACAAATATATAATGTTTATTATATTCTTCTGTTCAAATACTAGTATCTCCAACAAGGTCTTAAGGCCCTCTGCCCCCAACTTCTATCCTGCATACCTATCCTAAACTAGCCCTAAACATATAAACTAAACCCTAAACACCTAGCTCTTGATATAGCCATATTCCCTAGTGTTACACCACAAAAACCTCCTCTACAACATCCATTTCCCTTTTCTTCTTAGGTTTTCTCCTCAACTACACTAACAGCAATAAATAAAACTCAATGTTTAGTAATTTTGGATCTGGAGTTATACAGATGTGGGTTTGAGTCCTAGTTTAACCATCATAATGATCTGATCAAATTAACTCTTTTTTCTTAAAAGATTTATTTTATTTATTTGAAAGGCAGAGTTACAGGGCCAACTTTGTAGCATAGTAGGTAAAACCACTGCCTGCAATGCCATCATCCCATATGGGCACTGGTTCCTGTCCTAGCTGCTGCACTTCCCATCCAGCTCCCTGCTAGTCACCTGGGAAAAGCAGCATAAGATGGCCCAAGTGCTTGGGCCCCTGCATCTATGTGGGAGATCAAGTTGAAGCTCCAGGCTCCTGGCTTTGACCTGGCCTAGCCCTGGCAGTTGCAGCCATCTGGGGAGTGACCCAGCAGATGGAAGATTTTCTCTTTCACTCGCTCTCTCTTTTTAAAAAGATTTTATATATTTGAAAGTCAGAATTACAGAGAGAGAGAGAGAGTGAGAGGGGAGAGGGGAGGGGAGAGAGAGGAGAGGGAGAGGATCTTCCATCCGCTCGTTCACTCCTTAGATGGCCACAACAGCTGAGGCCGGGCTGGTCCAAAGCCAGAGCTAGGAGCTTCAGCTGAGTCTCCCACGTGGATGAAGGAGTCCAAGTACTTGGCTATCTTCCATAGCTTTCCCAGGAGCATTAGCAGGGAGCTGGATCAGAAGTGAAGCAGCCAGGACTTGAACTGGTGCCCATATGGGATGCCAGCATTACAGGGGCAGCTTAATCATCTGCCATAATACTAGCCTCCAAATCAACTTCTGAACCTCAGTTGCATGTTTGAAAAACAGTGATAATAATAGGGTTGTTATTAATATGAAAAGAGATAACACATTTAACACAGCAAGCACTCAATAATATTGACTATTATTTCAATCTCCTTCTTTTTGCTTTACCAAACCACCTAATTTGTACCTTTTACTGCTCTTGTAGCACCTTGTTCTTACCAGTATTACAATATTTGCCACACTATCTTGTAGTTTTTGTCCTACTCCTTGAGAGAATAGGTCCTTCTAATCGTGTATTCCTAGAGGCCAGTATGTAAAAGATTCCTTATCAAAGAAGAGTATTTCAGGGCAGGTGTTTGGCGTAATGGTTATCATGCCCCCTGGAATGCTTATATCCCATATTAAAGTTCCTGGGTTGCAATCCCAGCTCTGCTTCCAATTTCAGCTTCCTGCTAATGTGCACCCTAGGAGGCAGCAGATAATGGTTCAAGTGGTTGGGTCCCTACTATTCACATGGGAGACCTGGATTGAGTTCCCAGCTCCTGCTTTCCGTCTCGGCCAGCCCCTACTATCGCAGGCATTTGCAGAGTGAGCCACTGGATGGGAGATTTCTGTCTCTCTACCTGAATAGAAAAAAAAAAAAAAGTCGACAAATTGAATTTCAAATATCATTGAAATATATTGACTTTTCTCTTTTTAAAAAATGTATTTATTTGATAAAGAGAGAAAGAGAAAGCAACCAAGCACTCTCATCTCTGGTCCACTCGCCCAATGCCTGCAACAACCAAGGTTGAAACTGGGAGCTGGGAACTTCATCCAGGTTCCCACATGGTATCAGGAACCCAACTACTTGAGCTACTACAGGGAGCTGCCTCCCTGGATCTGCATTAGCAGGATGCTGTAATTAGGAGCCATGGGTGGATACTGAACCCAGGCACTTCAATATGGATGTGGGCACCTTAATTACCAGGTCAAATATCTGCCCTTTAGCTTTTTTTTTTTTTTTTTCAGGCAGAGTGGACAGTGAGAGAGACAGAGACAGAGAGAAAGGTCTTCCTTTGCCATTGGTTCACCCTCCAATGGCCGCCGAGCTGGCACACCATGCTGATCTGAAGCCAGGAGCCAGGTGCTTCTCCTGGTCTCCCATGCGGGTACAGGGCCCAAGGAATTGGGCCATCCTCCACTGCACTCCCTGGCCACAGCAGAGAGCTGGCCTGGAAGAGGGGCAACCGGGACAGAATCCGGCGCCCCGACCGGGACTAGAACCTGGTGTGCCGGCGCCGCAAGGCGGAGGATTAGCCTATTGAGCCTCGGCACCGGCCTTGCCCTTTAGCTTTTAAATTAGTGATTTATGAACAGGGAATCATCCAACCTACAAAACAGAAAGGAGCTTTGAGGAGCTAAACAGAGTGGATGGATCAGATAGGCAGAAAAATATGGAGACAAACAGGAACAAGTAACAGATTGAGCATTTCAAGGTTAGTTTCTTCATAGGAATAGAAGTGAAATTTATTGGCTTAATGGGATTTGGCTATCATTTCTTTCCCGATTTTTCAGATGTCCAGTTCTACAAGTGCACAATTTATGTTTTGGTTTGGTGATGCAAAAGTTTAGAATGAGTGACTTCCTTTGGGGCCTGCTGTCTTTTCTTCAACATGTTGAATAAATAAGTGCTGAGGGAATGAATCCTTTCCTGGTTATTACAGAGAAACCATATTCTCTCTCTTGAATGTATACAATAATTGTAATATTCGCCACACAGTCCAGCATTTAATAATTTAATGTCTCTTATTGTTTCATATATTTTATTTCCTAAATCAGATTGGGCCTTCCTTGAGGGTATACAGTGATCTAATAAATGCATATTAGTATGGGTGCAAACTGTTGAAATCTTTACTTAGTATATACTAAATTAATCTTCTGTATATAAAGATAATTGAAAATCAATCTTGATGAAGAATGGGATGGGAGAGGGAGTGGTAGATGGTTGTGGGTGGGAGGGTGGTTATGGGGGGAAAAAGCTGCTATAATCCAAAAGTTGTGTTTTGGAAATTTATATTAAATAAAAGTTAAAAAAAGAAAGTTAAAAAATTAAAAAATAAATGCATATTAAATGATAGAAAAATACATGGTAGATATTCAACAAATTATTATTAAATGAATGAGTGGAGAATTTCATCTCTTCCCTTTCTGTTACTGGACTCACCATTGGGCATTTCTAGGATCTTAGTTATTAGAAGGAAAACAGGAGAGGAAAAAGCTGGTTTGTGCTCTACAGGATAGAGGTAAAAAAAGTATGTGCTACAAATTCACATAATTACTTTGGAAACCTATATATAAATTGATAGGAACCAGCACAACATTTGTAATGCATCAGGCACATGATGGCAACCAGCTACAATAACTTCCTATTTTTGCTTTTTATATTCTCCCCCAATCTCTTTGATATCAATTCCACAGCACATTTAGTTTAAGAGATAGCTGATGAAACCAGCAAGATGGTATCCTCCCACTTCAACAGAGCAAAAGATTTGTCATTCCTGAAAGTGCAAGGAAATACATTTTCATATCATGAGATGATATAATTGATAAAAATTTTGCTTCATCTTGCCGTGAAATTTTTCTGTGATAAATGCTCCAAGAGTGGTATATATCGCTAATTTTGAAATTCCAATGAGTAATATTATTGGAGTAAGTATTATGGACTATGAACGATGAACTGTATGGTAACCATATGTTTACTTTTCTAAGAAACTGACAAACTGGCCGGCGCTGGGGCTCAATAGGCTAATCCTCCGCCTAGCGGCGCCGGCACACCGGGTTCTAGTCCCGGTCGGGGCGCCGGATTCTGTCCCGGTTGCCCCTCTTCCAGGCCAGTCCTCTGCTGTGGCCAGGGAGTGCAGTGGAGGATGGCCCAGGTGCTTGGGCCCTGCACCCCATGGGAGACCAGGAGAAGCACCTGGCTCCTGGCTCCTGCCATCGGATCAGCGCGCCGGCCGCGGCGGCCATTGGAGGGTGAACCAATGGCAAAGGAAGACCTTTCTCTCTCTCTCTCACTGTCCACTCTGCCTGTCAAAAAACAAAAAAAAAAAAAAAGAAACTGACAAACTCTCTTTGAAAGTGGCTATTCTGGTTTGCATTCCCCCCAGCAATGAACGGGAGTTCTCACTGCTTCACATCAATGTTTGGGATTTCAACCATTTTAATAGGTGTGTAATACCTCATGGTTGCTTTATTTCATTGAGTTATTTTTTGAACTGTGTGCGCCACCACGGCTGAGCAGGCTACTCACAGGGGATGAAGCGGGAGGAGCGGGCGGTACCTGCCAGGCTTGTCAGCCGTGGAGAACTCCCGCGGTAGATCGTCTCTGGCTTGATTTCCACCTGGTTGAAGGTCTTCCTTTGTGCGCGCCCATCATTCTGCCCACCACCTCAGGCTGGCTGACGCGCCCACGACCTCTGGCTTCTCCACGGGTGGCGCGGCCTTCTCGCTCACGCGCAGACGCGTCCGAAGCCAGCGCTGCTTCCGCTGGGGGCCCCGGCTCCAGCAGTTGCAGTGGGCCGTGAGGCTCTGTATTAGGTGCTCACAGAGCATGTCCAGCCGCTGGTCGGGCTCCACGCCGCGGTAGGTGAATTTGGGAGGTCTGTTGCTGCTTCTGCTTGTTGTTGCTTTAATTTGCAAATCCCTAATGGTTTATTGTGCTGAGCATCTTTTCATATGCTTATTTGCCTTGTGTGTATTTTCTTTGGTAGGATTTGTGTTAAAGTTATTTTGGGTATTTTTTTTAAAGATTTATTTTATTTATTTGAAAGAGTTACAGAGAGAGGTAGAGACAGAGAGCTCTTCCATCTGCTGGTTCACTCCCCAGATGGCTGCAACTGCCAGAGCTGAGCTGATCCAAAGCCAGAAGCCAGCAGCTTCTTCCGGGTCTCCCAAGCAGGTGCAGGAGCCCAAGGGCTTGGGCCATCCTCCACTGCTTTCCCAGTCCGTAGCAGAGAGCCAGATTGGGAGTGGAGCCCATATGGGATGCGGGCACTGCAGGTGGTGGCTCTACCCACTATGGCACAGCGCTGGCCCCCCAGTGTCAGGTTTAATAGGAAGCTAAAATCAGAAGCTGAACCCAGGCCCTTTGATAACAAATGTGGGCATCCCAGGTGTCAACTGCTGTGCCAAATGCCTGCCCAAACTCTCATTTTATAGATGAGGAAATAGATAAATATAGCATGGAGAAATTAAGTTGTTTTTCATGTTTTGCATAACAAAAAGTTCAGGAATTTAGGGCTAATACAGTTTTCAAGGATTTAACAATGAAGCAGTCTCCTATTTTTCTGTTTCAGCATAATCAGCATTTGGCTTTTGTCCTAATGGTCACAAGATAGCTGTTGTTAATATAGTTGTTGCATTCATGTTACAATAGAATGGAAAAGGAAAAAGAGAAACAATGGGAAGTCTAAATAGACATACCAACTGAAAGCCTTTTTCTAAAATGCTAAAGCCTTTAGAAAAAGCTTCCCTTTTCTCCATTCCACATTACTACATATATATATATACTTATATATATATAAAACAATGGAATTATTTAAACTACTTAGCTTTAGTTATAGGAAATTGTGTGAAGTTTAATGTTTTAGTTTTCTAGAATGTCTAAAAAAAGCATCCTCTTTGAGGAGTGGAGTTGTGAATAGCCTTTGGGGTTTAGAGTTTAACATGACACTATTTCTTCATTAACTACTTTGTACACCTACAATTAAGGTGATACCAATGCATTTCATGGCTTAGGTACCATTGCTGATGAGGGCTTATTGTCGCTCCCCCTCTTTGTGGAGGAACGACACTGGACCCTGCGCTGTTCTTTCGTCTGCTCGGCCCTTCCCGGGTTTGCTGCTGGTCCTTCCCGGGTTGGCTGCCGACCCCTCCACCTCCATGGAGGGGCGGCTCCCCCTGCCACTTTCCCCGCTTCCGTGGAGGAGCGGCACACCGCCGGCCGGCTCTCTCGGGGGCTGCTCAGGTGTTCCTTCAGATGTTCCTCGTGCATGTTGTCTCTCTCCTCCTTTATAGTCCTCTTCCACCAATCCCAACTCTGCTGCCCACACGCCGAGCACGCTGCTCTCCTCCAATCAGGAGCAGGATCAGCTCCTGCAGCTTATCAGTCAAACTGGGGAGAGGCAGCTTCGTACAAGTTTACTCCTCCCCAGCGCCATATTGTGGGAGAGCAGATGCATAGAATAAGTCTTAATTCCAGTAACTTAGTCTAGTCTCAGTTGCTCCCCACACTTATGAAACCAGTGCTCTTATACATTGGTAACATTTTAAATTGGCTCAAAACTTGGAAAGCAATTTTTTATTATATGTATTGGGAACCATTAGAATTTTAAACATTTCTTGGGTATTACCAGCACCAGGCAATCTAAATTGGGATGCAACTCATGGGAGGATTCTGCTGACAAAGATAAGCTTGGAAAGGCACTAAGAAGTTGGTATATGGATGTACTGTTGAAAAGAAAACATTGAGGCTGTAACCAGGAAATGGTAAGTACAAAGTACTTATGGTGAGGGAACTGACCCATGAATTATCAAGACCTGTCGGGGGGAAAAACACAAGATAATGTACAGACCAGGACATTCAGTACAGAATTTGATCTGACAACAGAAGACATGTTGCAAACCAAACATACTGTTCACAGGGCTTGCCAGAATGTAAATTGCCTTATTAACTAAGAATTCTACAACTAAAGGGGTACCTTTGGCACTTTGGCACAATGGTTAAGATGCCCACATCGGCCGGCGCCGCGGCTCACTAGGCTAATCCTCCGCCTAGCGGCGCCGGCACACCGGGTTCTAGTCCCGGTCGGGGCGCCGGATTCTGTCCCGGCTGCCCCTCTTCCAGGCCAGCCCTCTGCTGTGGCCAGGGAGTGCAGTGGAGGATGGCCCAGGTGCTTGGGCCCTGCACCCCATGGGAGACCAGGAAAAGCACCTGGCTCCTGGCTCCTGCCATCGGATCAGCGCGGTGCGCCGGCCGCAGCGCGCCGGCCGCGGCGGCCATTGGAGGGTGAACCAACGGCAAAAGGAAGACCTTTCTCTCTGTCTCTCTCTCTCACTGTCCACTCTGCCTGTCAAAAAAAAAAAAAAAAAAAAAAAAAAAGATGCCCACATCACACATTGGCATGCCTGGGTTCGAGTCCTGGCTTCACATTCAGCTCCAGCTTCCAGGGAGGCAGGAAGTGATGGCTCAAGTACTTGAGTTCCTGCTACCCTTGTGGGAGACCTGAGTTCTGTTCTCCTGGCTTTCGGTTGGCTCAGCCTTAGCTATTGTGTAATAAATCAGTGCATGGGAAATTGAGGGTCTTTTTCTCTCTCTCCCACTTTTCCTCCCTCTCTCTGCTTTAACAATAAAATTGAAATAAACAATAAATCAAAATAATTCCTTAAAAATTCTCCAATGAAAAATATGTAACTATGAAGACATTCATTCATTAAAGCATAGTTGAAGAAGCACAACCTAATGAGGCAAACAAAAAGTTTGCAATGGAATATTCACTTGATGGAATGTTGTATGTGCAGTATACTTGCATTTTTTAGCGTAGTCAAAGCATGAGAGGAAATAATATGAGTGGTAATGAGATTTTTTTTTTTTTGACAGGCAGAGTGGACAGTGAGAGAGAGAGACAGAGAGAAAGGTCTTCCTTTTTTCCGTTGGTTCACCCCCTCAATGACCACTCCAGCTGGTGCACTACGGCTGGCGCACCACGCTGATCCGAAGCCAGGAGCCAGGTGCTTCTCCTGGTTTCCCATGTGGGTGCAGGGCCCAGGACTTGGGCCATCCTCCACTGCACTCCCGGGCCATAGCAGAGAGCTGGACTGGAAGAGGGGCAACTGGGACAGAATCCGGCGCCCTGACCGGGACTAGAACCTGGTGTGCCAGCGCCGCAGGCAGAGGATTAGCCTAGTGAGCCACGGCGCCGGCCTTAAATAAATCATTTTAAAAATCTCATTACTGGCCGGTGCCGTGACTCACTATGCTAGGGGTTATAAGTGAACCCTAAATACATGATAGGAAGCTATTGCTTTGAGCTTTTCTGAGTGGTGATTCTTGTATTTGGCATACCCTGGAAAGTGTGCTTCTGTTATCAGTCCTTGTAGGAAAAGAAATTTTAAGCCATGTGGTTCCCACACAGGCCAAATATGAGTCTCATTCCCTTGTACCTGAACTGTTACTCTGGTTGTCAAATAAGAGCTTCTACACAGCTGTGTGGGTTGCCGCATAGACTCCTTTGAGAATTATTCCTACGGAATAGTAATATGTGATGCTGCCTTGATGTCGAGCTGTGGTTCCTGTTCTGCATACTTCTGGGCTTTTTTTAGTTGTTTGTGTGTGTGTGTTTAAATAATGCAGTTAGGGGCCCAGCATTGTGGCCTAACAGCTTAATATGCTGCCTGAAATCCTGGCATTCCACAAGGGGACTGGTTTGAGTACAGGCTCTCCACTTCTGATCCAGGTCCCTGTGCCTGGGAGGGCAGTGGAAGATGGCCCAAGTGCTTGGGCCCTTTTACCCATATGGGAGATCTGCATGAAGCTTCTGGCTCCTGGCTTTGGCCTGGCTCAGCCTTGGCTGTTGCAGTCATTTAGGGAGTGAGCCAACGAATGGAAGATATCCCTCCCTATCTCTTCCTCTCTGTAACTCGCTTTTCAAATAAATAAAATAAATAACTCTTTCAAAAAATGCAATTAAAAGGTAAGTCTATTTTTTTTTTTTGTTTGTTTGACAGGCAGAGTTAGACAGTGAGAGAGAAACAGAGAAAGATCTTCCTTCCGTTGGTTCACCCCCTAAATGGCCACTATGGCCGGCATGTGCTGATCCAAAGCCAGGAGCCAGGTGCTTCTCCTGGTCTCCCATGCGGGTGCAGGGCCCAAGCACTTGGGCCATCCTCCACTGCCTTTCCAGCCCACAGCAGAGAGCTTGACTGGAAGAGGAGCAACCGGGACAGAACTGGTGCCCCAGCCGGGACTAGAACCCTGGGTGCCAGTGCTGCAGGTGAAGGATTAGCCTAGTAAGCTGTGGCGCTGGCCAAGGTAAGTCTATTTTGGCACAAAAATTGAACATACATAGCCAGGACTCGAACTGGTGCCCATATGGATGCTGGCACGATAGGCAGTGGCTTTACCTGCTACACCACAGTGCTGGCCCTACATAGATTTAATAATTGTTAACATTTTGCCATATTCACATCATAGGTACTTTTTTATGGTATTATGACATTCTTTTTTTCCCCAAAGATTCATGTTCATCTTTTTTAAAGATTTATTTATTTATTTCAGAGGCAGAGTTACAGAGAGAGAGGGCAAGACAGAGAGAGTCTTTTATCTGCTAGTTCACTCCCCAAATGGTTGCAAGATGAAGCCAAGAGCCAGGAGCTTCTTCTGGATCTCCCATGCGTGTACAGGGTCCCAAGCACTTGAACCATCCTCCACTGCTTTCCCAGGCCATCACAGAGAGCTGGATTGGAAGTGGAGCAGCTGGGACTCAAACTGGAGCCCATATGGAATGCTGGTACTGCAGGCAACGGCTTTACCTGCTATGCCACAGTGCCAGCCCCTGGGCTATCTATTCTGTTCTATGTATCAGCTTTTATGCCAGTAGCATGCTTTTTTTTTTTTTTTTTTTTTTTTTTTTTTTTTTTTTTACAGGCAGAGTGGACAGTGAGAGAGAGAGAGACAGAGAGAAAGGTCTTCCTTTGCCGTTGGTTCACCCTCCAATGGCTGCTGCGGCCGGCGCACTGCAGCCGGCGCACCGCACTGATCCGAAGGCAGGAGCCAGGTGCTTCTCCTGGTCTCCCATGCGGGTGCAGGGCTCAAGCACTTGGGCCATCCTCCACTGCACTCCCGGGCCATAGCAGAGAGCTGGCCAGGAAGGCGAGCAATTGGGACAGAATCCGGCACCCCGACCGGGACTAGAACCCGGTGTGCCGGCGCCGCTAGGTGGAGGATTAGCCTATTGAGCCGTGGCACCGGCCAGTACCATGCTATTTTAATTACTATAGCTTTATAGTATGCTTTGAAATAAGTTATTGTAATCCCTCCAGCTAGATTTTTCTTGCTCAGGATCCTTTGGCTATTCTGGATCTTTTGTAGTTCCACATGAATTGTAGGATTGTTTTTTCCTACTTCTGTAAAGAATGTCATTGGTATTTTGATACAGATTGTATAGAATCTGTAGATTGCTTTAAGGTAGTACAGACATTTTAATGATATTGATTCTTCCAATCCATAAGTAAGGAATATCTTTCCATTTTTTTGAGTCCTTGATGGTTTCTTTCATTAATGTTTGATAATTTTCATTGTAGAGATCTTTTACTTCTCTGGTTAAATTTATTGTTAAATATTTGATTTTTTTGTGGTTATTGTGAATGGGATTTCTTTCTTGATTTCTCTTTCAATGAGTTCATCATTAGTGTATAAAAAAGTTACCTTTTTTGGTATGTTTATTATCTAACGTGCAACTTTACTGAATTGGTTTATCAATTCTAACAGCTTTTTGGTCGAGTGTTTAGGTTTTTCCATGTACAATGTCATGTCATTGAAAACACGGATGTTTTGACTTCCTCTTTCCCAATTTTTATGCCCTTTTTTACTTTCTCCTCCCTAATTGCTCTTGCTAAAACTTTCTTTTTATTTTTTTAAAAAATTTATTTATTTATTTTAAAGTCAGAGTTACACAGAGAGAGAAGGAGAGGCAGAGAGAGAAAGAGGTATTCCATCTGCTGGTTCACTCCCCAGATGGCTGCAATGGCCGGAGCCATGCTGATCTGAAGCCAGGAGCCAGGAGCTTCTTTCTGGTCTACCATGTGAGTGCAGGGGCGCAAGGACTTGGGCCATCCTTTACTGCTTTCCCAGACCATAGCAGAGAGCTGGATTGGAAGTGGAGCAGCCAGGACTCGAACCAGTGCCCATATGGGATGCCGGCACCACAGGTGGCAGCTTTACCTGCTACACCACAGCGCTGGCCCTGCTAAAACTTTCAGTACTATATTGAATAAGAGTGACAAAAGTGGACATCCTTGTCTTGTTCCAGATCTGAGCAGAAATGCTTTCAGCTTTTCCTCATTCAGAATGATATTGGCTATTGGTTTGTCATATATAGCCTCCATGATATTGAGAAATGTTCCTTCCAAACCTTGTTTGTGGAGTTTTTATCACTAAGGAGTGTTGATTCTTTTTTTTAAATTTTTTTAATTTTCTTTTTGACAGGCAGAGTGGACAGTGAGAGAGAGAGACAGAGAGAAAGGTCTTCCGTTTTGCTGTTGGTTCACCCTCCAATGGCCGCTGTGCTGAGTCTGGCGCACCGTGCTGATCCGATGGCAGGAGCCAGGTGCTTCTCCTGGTCTCCCATGGGGTGCAGGGCCCAAGCACTTGGGCCGTCCTCCACTGCACTCCCTGGCCACAGCAGAGAACTGGCCTGGAAGAGGGGCAACCGGGACAGGACCTGGTGCTCAGACTGGGACTAGAACCCGGTGTGCCGGTGCCGCAAGGTGGAGGATTAGCCTAGTGAGCTGTGGTGCCGGCCATGGAGTGTTGATTCTTACCAGATGCTTTCTCTCTACCTATTGATAACACTATATGTTTTTTGTTTTTCATTCTGATGGTGTGATTTATGATGTTTATTGATTTGCGAATGTTGAACCAACTTTGCATTTCTGGGATAAATTCCACTGGATCATGATGTATGATGTTTTTGATGTGGTTTTGGATTTGATTTGCTAGTATTTTGTTAAAAATTTTGCATCTCTGTTCATTAAGGATATAGGCCTGTATTTTTGTTTTTGTGTCATGTCTTTGGTTTTAGTATCAAAGTGATGCTGGCTTCATAAAAAAAGTTTGGCAGAGTTACATCCTGTTCAATATCTTGCAATAGTTGGAACAGTTTGGAGTTAGTTCCTATTTGAATGTTTTGTAGAATTCAGTAGTAAAGCTGTCAGGTCCTAGACTTTTCCTTGATGGAAAAGTTTTTATTTTTTTAGATTTTTAAAAATTGTTTATTTGAGAGGCAAGTTGTAGACACAGAAAGGGAGAGACAGACAGAAGGGTTTTCCATCCTCTGGTTCACTCTCCAAATGGCCGCAAGGGCTGGAGCTGGGCCGAACTGAAGCCAGGAGTCAGGAGCTTCTTTTGAGTCTCCCATGTAGGTTCATGGGCCAAAGCACTTGAGCCATCTTCCAGTGCTTTCCCAAGCCATCAGCAGAAAGCTGGATCAATAAGGAGCAGCTGGGACATGAACTGGAACCCAAATGGGATGCAGATGCCGCAGGTGGAGGCTTAGCCTACTACACCACAGAACCTGTCCCAAGACTTTTGATTACTGCTTCAACCTCATCAGCTGTTATGGGTCTGTTTAGATTGTCTAAATCTTCTTGATTTAATCTTGGTAGGTTATATGTTTCCAGGTATTTATACATTTATTTGAGGTTTTTTAGTTTATTAGCATATAATTCTTCACAGAAGTAAAGAAAAAAATGTTTTCCAGTTTTATTTTATTTACTTAAAAGGCAGAGTGACAGAGGGAGAGATCTTCCATCCACTAGTTCATTTCCCAATTGTCCCCAAAAGCCAACTCTGGGCCAGGCTGAAGCCAGGAACCAGGAACTGCATCTGGGTCTCCCATATGGGTTGCAGGGGCCCAAGCTCTTGGACTGTTTTCCCGGGAGCATTAAAAGGGAGCTAGATTGGAAGCAGAGCAACAGGGAATTGAATCTGTGCTCTGCTATGGGATGCTGGTATTGTAGGTGGTGGCTTAACCCACTGTGCAACAATGGCATCCTCTAGAAGTAGAGGTATTTTAACATGTCTTTTTAATTAGATTATTATAGAAAAGTCATTTCCTTTTGATGTTTCAGATTTATTTCCTTTTTCAGACCAGTGAAAGCAGACTCTCTAAGGGCACTGAGTGTCTTTTTTTTTTTTTTTTTTTTTTGATAGGCAGAGTGGACAGTGAGAGAGAGAGACAGAGAAAAAGGTCTTCCTTTTCCATTGGTTCACCCCCCAATGGCCGCTGCAGCTGGCGCACTGTGGCCGGCGCACTGCGCTGATCTGAAGCCAGGAGCCAGGTGCTTCTCCTGGTTTCCCATGCGGGTGTAGGGCCCAAGGACTTGGGCCATCCTTCACTGCACTCCCGGGCCATAGCAGAGAGCTGGACAGGAAGAGGAGCGACCAGGACAGAATCCGGTGCCCCGACTGGGACTAGAACCCAGGGTGCAGGCGCTGCAGGCAGAGGATTAGCCTAGTGAGCCGAGGTGCTGGGCAACTGAGTGTCTTTCTAGCTTCTAAGTTGTCTAATTCTTTGCATTTTTATCTCTGAACAATGTCAAAGGTTTTCTAGCCTTTTTACACAAGAGACTAATAACTAATAATTGGGAACTTGTATGTTTATTGTTTATAATATTCTTTGTGATTTTTCAGCGAGAAAGTTTGAGAATTATCTAATGCCTTAAATGTTCTGCCCAATTTTCATCTTTTTCACTTTTGGTTCTGAATATGACAGAGAATTCAGTGTTATCCTACTACTGAGTTCTGTTAGATTTTCAAATATTTAGATCCTATCAGTCAGAGGACACTAAAATATGCTGGGTGGCATACAACTTCATATTATAGTGGCCTAATGCAACAAAAAATATTTTTTCTGAGTGAATATACACACCAATGTATGAATGTAGGCCCATATCTTAAAATGTACATAAAATTAACTAAAAATGAATCGTAGATTTAAATGTAAGAGAGGAATGTACAATAGTTCTAGAAGAAAAT
The DNA here is from genome assembly GCF_964237555.1 of Oryctolagus cuniculus. Lineage (NCBI taxonomy): Eukaryota > Metazoa > Chordata > Mammalia > Lagomorpha > Leporidae > Oryctolagus > Oryctolagus cuniculus. The sequence goes on along the minus strand of NC_091438.1, from coordinate 77,657,558 downwards.
AAGTAGAAAAATGGACTGTGTCAGGCAAAGAGTTCTTAGATATAAGAGCAAAAGCATGTGGCATTTGAAGAACAGATAAATTGGATAAAAAGTTTTTGCATTTCCAAAAAAACTCCAGCAAAAAAATGAAAGACAGATCATGGACTGGGAGAAAATATTTGCAAGTCATGTGTCTGGTAAAGACTTGTATCCAGAATATATGATGAGCTCTTAAATTTGATCTAAAAAGATAAGTAGCCTCATTTAAAAATGGGCAAAAGATATGAATAGACATTTCAGCAAAGATACAATGGTGGCTAATAAGCACATGAAAAGATAGTCAACATCATTAGCCATTAGAAAAATGCAAATTGAACCCAAGATGAGAAGCCACTTTACCTCTACTGCAATGAGTACAATCAGGACAGACGATGACAAGTATTAGCAAGATTATGAAGGAATTAGAACTGTTACACATTGCTCACACTACACAGTGGCTTCAACACTTAAAGATAAACTTCCCATACAACTCAGCAACTCCACCTCAGGAACCTGCTTAAAGGAAATGGCCACACAAAGACTTGTACACAAATGCATACTTATTCATAATAGCCCCATATTGGAAACATTCCAAATACTCTTCAGCTGATGAATGGATAAACAAAATGTGGTCCATTCATACAATGGAGTTTTAAGTAGCAATAGAAAGGAAAAAACTACTGATTGGTACAATGTGGATTCAAAAACATGCTGAAGGAAAGAAGTCAGATGCAAAAGACTATTTAATATGTGAGTGCATTTGTATGATACTGCCAGGAAAGGCAAACCTATAGAGACAGATAGCAGACAAAGCACCCTGGATTGAGGGTGAAAAGCAAAACTGACCGCAAATGGATATTGTTATTACTCAGTCTTTCATTACTATAACAAAATACCTGAAACAGGCTACTTTATAAAGAAAAGAAATTTATCTGGGCTCATGATTGTAGGAGTGCAAGATCCAGGAGTCTCATCTGATAATGACTTTTTTTCTTCAAAAGATTTATTTATTTATTTGAAAGAGTTACAGAGAGGGAGAGATGAGAGAGAGAGAAAGAGAGAGAGATCTTCTATCTGCTTCTCACTCCCCAGATGGTTGCAATTGCTAAGGCTGGACCAGGCCAAACCCAGGAGCCAGGAGCTTCATCCAGGTCTCCCACGTGGGTGGCAGGGGCTCAACACTTGGACCATCTTCTGCCGCTTTCCCTAGGCCATTTGCAGGGAGCTGGATTGGAAGTGGAGCAGCTGGAACATGAACCGGGGCTCATGTCAGTGTCGCAGGCAGCAGCTTTACCTATTATGCCACAATGCTAGCCCCTTACAATGGCTTTCTTGATGACAGAGCCTCAAGGTGGCAAAGAGTATCATAGCACAAGAGACAAGGCAGTATGTATCTGTCTATGTAGTCTCTCTCCTTTTCCTTATGAAGTATCCAGGATTGAACAATGGGGTCTCATCCTAATACAATCTAATCATCTCCCCCACCCCAAGTCCTACCTCTAAACACCGTAACTGGAAGTTTCTATCTACTTAATACTGTTTTTTTTTTTTTTTTTTTTTTTTTTTTTTTTTTTTTTTGACAGGCAGAGTGGACAGTGAGAGAGAGAGACAGAGAGAAAGGTCTTCCTTTTTGCCGTTGGTTCACCCTCCAATGGCCGCCGCTGCAGCCGGCGCACCGCGCTGATCCTGGCAGGAGCCAGGAGCCAGGTGCTTTTCCTGGTCTCCCATGGGGTGCAGGGCCCAAGCACCTGGGCCATCCTCCACTGCACTCCCTGGCCATAGCAGAGAGCTGGCCTGGAAGAGGGGCAACCGGGACAGAATCCGGCGCCCCAACCGGGACTAGAACCCGGTGTGCCGGCGCCGCAAGGTGGAGGATTAGCCTATTGAGCCACGGCGCCGGCCTTAATACTGTTAAAATAAGACTTTGCACGGTCTGGCACTGTGGCACAGTAGGGTAATCCTCCGCCTGCTGTGTCAGCATCCCATATGGGCACCGGTTCTTGTCCCAGCTGCTCCACTTCCAAGCTAGCTTTTTGCTATGGCCTGGGAAAGCAGTGGAAGATGGCCCAAGTCCTTGGGCTCCTGTACCCATGTGGGAGACTGGGATGAAGCTCCTGGCTTCTGGCTTTGGATTGGCGCAGCTCCAGCCGTTGCAGCCATTTGAGGAGTGAACCAATGGAAGGAAGACCTTTCTCTCTCTCTCTCTCCCTCTCACTGTCTATGACTCTACCTCTCAAATAAAATAAATAAATAAACTAAAAAAATTTAAAAAATGTTTTTTTCAAAAAAAATAAGACTTTGCAGACAAAACTCAAATTGGCAGGGCAAGGAAGGGAATGATATTCAAACCATAATAAGTACAATGATTTTTTTTTGGGGGGATGATGGAAATTTTCTAAAACTGGATTGTGGTTGAAGAATGCACAACTCTATCTCTGGTTATTGGAGTAATTTAGGGATTGCAACACACGCGTCCATAATTACTCCAGCAAGGGGGAGGGAGTTGTGACTGCCTTTTAAAGATTCTCCCAGAAAGTGATATACATCACTTACCCCTTCCATTTCATTGGAGAAAAGCAAGTCACAATGCTATGTCTAACTTCAAGTGCAAATGAGCGCAGTTTCACTATGTGTCTATAAGAGAGGAGAACCAGGATATTTGTGAACAACCCTAATGATAATCCCTGAAATAAATTACAACCATAAAGAGATTACTTTGACTGGAGTTAACTGTGCATCATATTTCTGAGGGACTTGACTGTTTTTTCTTCTGAAAGTCCTATTCCATAGCATGTTGCTTAGCAGAAATTTCTAAGACTGGTATTATCATTACAGGTGTTTTGTATATTTTACTGTGACTTCCTGAGTGTCCATGAATCCCTAAGCACCTGGTTTCCTCAATAATATTTGGTTATACTTTTATACTCTTGTACTAGCATAGGAAGAAAATCCTCCCTCCCCCTTTTAAAGACAGGCATCCTTGACTTATCTAATGCATGAGGGACTCTCTTTTTGTGGTGAAAGAAGCTGAAAGTTAGACCACTGAGTGGAAATTATGGGAAGGTAGATTGTAACTCAATATAAAGGAGAAATTTTGGCTTGCAGTAGTTCCCCTTTACCTATGGTTTGGCTTTTCAAGGTTTCAGTTACCTGTGGTCAACCATGGCCTGAAAATACTATATGGAAAATTCTAGAAATAAATAATTTCTAAGTTTTAAGTTGTATGCCATTCTGAGCAGCATGATGAAATCTCAGTTTTGCTTCATCCCCCTTGGGACATGAATCATTCCTTTTGTTTGGCACATCTATATTCTATAAAGGGCCTTCAAAAAGTTCATAAAAAATACAAAAACCTGGGGCTGGCACCGTGGTGCAGTAGGTTAATTCTCCGCCTGTGGTGCTGGCATCCCACATGGGTGCCGGTTCTAGTTCCGGCTGCTCCACTTCCAATCCAGTTCTCTGCTATGGCCTGGAAAAGCAGTGGAGGATGGCCCAGGTGCTTGGGCCCCTGCACCCACGTGGGGGACCAGGAAGAGGCTCCTGGCTCCTGGTTCCTGGCTCTGGATCAGTGCAGCTCTGGCCTCTGCGGCCATTTGGGGAGTGAACCAACGGAAGAAAGACCTTTCTCTCTGTCTCTTCCTCTGTTTGTAACTCTACCTCTCAAATAAATAAATAAATCTTAAAAAATACAAAAACCTATGTATGGATTAAACATTTTTTATACTAAAATAAATTTATTTTTAAATTCAATTTCCATGAACTTTTTAAAAATATTTATTTATTTATTTGAAAGGCAGAGTTACAGAGAGGCAGAGGCAGAGAGAAAGAGAGAGAGAGGTCTTCCACCCCAGTACTGGTTCACTCCCCAGAAGACCACAATGGCCAGAGCTGCGCTGATCCAAAGCAAGGAGCCAGGAGCTTCTTCCAGGTATCCCATGCGGGTGCAGGGGCCCAAGGACTTGGGCCATCTTCCACTGCTTTCTCAGGACATAGCAGAGATCTGGATCGGAAGTGGAGCAGCCAGGACTTGAACTGGTGCCTATATGGGTTGTGGGCACTGCAGGTGGCGGTTTTACCTGCTATGCCACAGCACTGGCCCTCCATGAACTATTTTAAATCCCTTTATATAGGCCATGTATGTACCTGTTAGTTAGTAACTGTCTTGGTTAAAGGATTAACTGTCTTAGTATTGTAGTGCTTGTGATCAAGTGACCTTTTTTTACTCAATAGTACTGTCAGAACACCCAAGTATTAATGAAGCAATTCAAATATGCCATAGAGAAGTTGTAAAGTGCTTCCTGATGGAAGTTAGTGCCTTAAGAAAAAAACTGTCTATTTAGAGTTTGCTAAGATCAATAGTACAATAAAATATGTTGAGAGAGAGAACATTCACCTAAGTTTTATTACAGTATGTTGTTATCTTATTATCTACATTAATCTCTTCCTGTGCCTAATTATAAATTAAATTTTATGATGGACATTTATACCTAGGAAACAACATAATATTTTTAGAGTTTGGTACTATCAGAAGCTTCTGGCATCCACTGGGGGCGTCTTGAAACACATCCCTCACAGATGAAGGGGGACTACAGTATCAGAGTTTCTGTGTAAACGAAATTAGACTGGCTCTGAGGTATTAAATCACTGAAGATAGTGAAGGCGAGCTTTGCTATCTGACAGAAGTGTTGTGGAGAACTTAGACAAAATGTTTTATTAGATTTAGTGGCATAGAAATATACCTGTCTTGTAACATCATCCTTTTTTTTTTTTTTTTTTTTTTTTTTTGGACAGGCAGAGTGGACAGTGAGAGAGAGAGACAGAGAGAGAAAGGTCTTCCTTTTGCCGTTGGTTCACCCTCCAATGGCCGCCGCTGCAGCCGGCGCACCGTGCTGATCCTGGCAGGAGCCAGGAGCCAGGTGCTTTTCCTGGTCTCCCATGGGGTGCAGGGCCCAAGCACCTGGGCCATCCTCCACTGCACTCCCTGGCCATAGCAGAGAGCTGGCCTGGAAGAGGGGCAACCGGGACAGAATCCGGCGCCCCAACCGGGACTAGAACCCGGTGTGCCGGCGCCGCAAGGTGGAGGATTAGCCTATTGAGCCACGGCGCCGGCTAACATCATCCATTTTTGAACTGCTTTTTTTTAAAGTCAAAATTTTCAATGTATAAAAGGCATTCAAGAAGAATTTATTACCAAGTAGGTTATAAGAGAATTGAGATAAAGTGAAAATCGAAAGGCAGATGCAGTAAGAGTGTAAGAAGATGGAGCTGAAATTAGAACTGTTGGAAACACAGCGGAAGGGAATGACCAAGATATTTAGAATATTGAATAATATTGGCTAACATGAATATGCTTATTTGCCAAGTTCTGAGGTCACAGGCTGAGGGAACCCCTTTTGAAATATGAGCAAAGTGTGGTTAGGCAGTTAAGAGGTATTTTTTTCGAGACAGAAAAAAAAATATGGGATTTACTATCCCTGGGCATAGTATCAGCCAAAATATAAAATGATTAAGAAATATTTTGACAAAGTTATAAATGTAGGACCATACCTGGCTACGAAGAGGTGCGAGACTGTATTTAAATGTCCCTCGAAGAGACAAGCACGCACTTTCACGGTTTTGTCAGTTGGGACCCCTATCGGCCGCAGAATATCGGGCAGGGTAAGGGTCTGCCTTACTATGAAAAAGTTCTGTATTCCTAAAATAAAACACCTTGCACAGGATTATTCTAATTTCATTCAAATTAAGAAGAATCGCAAAGGAGGTAAACCGAAAAAACATATCAGGAGGGAAAATTCTGAAAGCCTTCCATATCAGCAGCTCCTCTTAAGGAGTTTGGGGCTTAACAAAATATAATTCTGACACGCTGGGTCTCCTCCCCGCTGGAGGAAATTCTAACAGCAGGCCGCAGGGTGAAGGCAGAAGAACGTGCTTCAGGCGAAGTTTTCCCCGCGGAAAGGAAATCGGCCCAGCAAGGGACACAGAGCACCGTCTTATTTCCCAGGGAAGGAATATCACACTGAAGGTCCACTGCGACCGTCTCCGTCACTAGACACAGCAGCGCTGCTCAAGCGACAGCCAGGAGCCGTGCGCTCACTATTGTGTTAGCCCCGGCAGCGGAAGGACTCGGTCTCACCGCAACGTTAAAGAGTCCGTCTTTGTTCAGCCCCGGCTCGGGACGCAGGGCGCGGTGTTCTTCCGCGCTCGCCGCGCAGTCCCCGCCCCCGCCGCGGCCCTGGAGAGCTGCCATTCGGCACCGGAGTCGCTCTGCGATCCCAGAATGCACCGGTAGTCCGCGGGAAACCAAAATGGCGAAGGGCTGTAGCGAAGTGGGCTGTGTTTGAGGCCGGTGTAAGAGCGCTCAGTCTACCCGCAGCCCTCGTCCCCAAGGAGCTCCGTTTGTGTGTGCGTATGTGCGGGGTGCCCGGTGGGGCGGGTGCCCGGTAAGTGCTCGGAGTCGCAAGGGAAGCGCCCACGGGGACGTGATTGGTTGTTTTTTCCTGTATGAAGCGGTTGGCACCACTGAAGTGACCGAATGAGGTGAGAGACCTTGGCCTGGGAACCGACTCTTCCGGAGGAGGTGGGGGTGGGGGGAGCAGGAAGAAAGGAAGCAAGTATAAAAGGGAAAGATGGAGGATCAAGGTGGGGGTGGGGGCTCTCGTACGTGGGTGCCTTTGCAGATGTGTGTGTGTGTGTGTGTGTGTGGAAGAGAATGGGTGGAAATCAGTAGTCAGTTGAGTGTTGGAGAACATTGGGACCAAAGGCGCTAGGAGGACGTTGGGGAAGTCCGTTGGAGGAACGAGATAAAACGTTGAGACGGGGAAGCTGTGTTTGGAGGGCAGGAAGGAACCTGGGGGCGGGAGACGGTTGGAGGGGCAGGATGAACCTGGTGACGAGGCGGTGGGGAGCCGAGGGGAGGAGCCGGTAGGAAATGGGGGCTGAGGGAGATGCGGGGAGCTCAGGAGGTGCAAAGCAAAGTAGCAGCTTGGAACTGGGGGCTGGTGGGGTTGTGTGGGATTGGAGTGAGCGGCTGGATGGGGTATGGGGATAAGTAGAGCTTGGAAGCCTAAAGGGAAGTAGTGGGAGGGAAAATGAGATGGGCGAGAGGTACCCTGTATTTGGAGTGCATCCAGTATCTGAGGCATTTCTTTTTAATTAAATCCAACTCGTACCCCTGCTCAGATGTAGGTTTGTATTGTATTCGTTTTTGCAACTGAGATAATTACGGTCTAAGGGATTTCTACTAATTTGCCAAGATTTCTTAACATATTTCGGCAGTGCCAGAACTCTACTCCGACTGTGTTTTACAATCTGGTGTCCTTGGTTGCTAGAATTTTTCTTTGGAAGCAATTAGAGGGAACAGATGGTTTTATCGGGGTGATTTGATGAACAGTGAAGGTTCATGAACAATGGGAAAACGGTTATGGAATGTTATTTTATTCTTGAGAGCGTTTAACTTTAGGACAGGAAACCATCTTATTATACCAATTCAAATGTAAAAGCCTAGGTAGGCCTATGTATAACATACAGGAAAACACCATGTGAGGTCAGTACAGAGCTAGAAATATGTAAATTGTGCCTGATTTAATTTGACTCCAGATGCTCCGGTAGTAGTAACTTTCTCCTTCAGATCAATTCCATGTGACTCTCCCGTGTACTACCTCGCCTACAGGCTGGTTTCAATTTCCATGTTTCTGATTCTCTCTTGAGAATTATTTTTTGTTTTGGGAGGGGGCAGTGACTTGCAAAGACAGTTGAATTTAAAAGTATTTACGGTGGATAAATAGTATGTTCTTAAAATTCTTTATTGGCCTTTTCAAATGTTTGAAAATACTTTAAAATGGAACCATTTTGACCATAAGTTTTAAGTGTTTGATAGTTCAGGCAAGGAAAGGGTTTTAAATTTCATAAATCAAAGTATTATGTTTTGTGTTTGGAATGTTAGGTACCTTCCCAAGTGTTTGCAGTGATAGCATGAGAGGGAATACAGCTTGTTAAGTTCCTAAATATAAAAATCTGAATTCAGATTTTAAAATTTGCTCACCTGATTTTTTTAAAGTGCTAAAAATGTTCTAAATATTTGAATTAAGAATGCACCTGTTTCCTGCTGCTGCAGATTTTTATGTGAATCGGCATTAACGGAAATATCAGATGAAATGCACACATAATTTTAGAACTTGATGTATAGAAATTATCTGGCTAACCCTTGTTTCTAGATGAAACAAATGTATTTAATAGTCTTTTAAATTATGTCTGTGGCCTCCAAGCTGTCTTTGGAAAGGAATTTTATTCTGTATATTTTGCTATGGGTCATAAACTCTTTAATGTCATGGATTACAAATACTCATATACCTTTTCATTAGATCTTTGAAAGGATAATTTGCTTTATTTATATTTTAGCATACTCTTCACATCTGACTTGAGGAAATTGAAAGTATACTGGTAATCTGTTTTAACAAATACAGAAATTTGCCTCTGAGGAATTGCCATGGCCAGCATCTGTAGCATTGGTAGTTCTGAGTGTAGAACTTAAGTGCTGTGTTGGTCTACCCTTCATGAATAATATTCCTTGGCTTTCTTTAGGAAAATTTGTTTTTTTAAAATGAAGTACAGTATAACAGCTCTCTCTTGGAATGTGGAAGTTGCTTTGTTGATATTTCTTTTTAAAATATTTATTTATTTGGAAGGGAGAGATAGAGAGCATTTAATCTGCTGGTTCTTTCCCCAAATGCCTGTAACAGCAGGGGCTGGGCCAGGCTGAAGCCAGGAGGCTAGAACATCTGGGTCTCCCACAGGGTGTCAGAGAACCAAGTACTTAGGCCATCATCTGCTGCCTTCCCAGGCACATTAGCAAGAAGCTGGATCCAAAGCAGAGTAACTAACCAATTCTGATACCTGTGTGCAACACCTGCCCCAGTGACATTTCTTATGTATTAGGGTGGTGCTGTCCAATAGAACTTTTGGCAATGATGGCAGTGTCCTATATTTGCTTTATTCAGTATGGTAGACACTGATTACACTAGAAGTGTAACTATTGAGGCAAAGAACTAAATTTATAATTTGATTTATTGAAACTAGAATTTTTATTTATTTTTTTTATTTTTATTTTTAGACAGGCAGAGTGGACAGTGAGAGAGAGAGACAGAGAGAAAGGTCTTCCTTTGCCGTTGGTTCACCCTCCAATGGCCGCCGCGGCCGGCGCGCTGCGGCCGGCGCACCGCGCTGATCCGATGGCAGGAGCCAGGAGCCAGGTGCTTTTCCTGGTCTCCCATGGGGTGCAGGACCCAAGCACCCGGGCCATCCTCCACTGCGCTCCCTGGCCACAGCAGAGAGCTGGCCTGGAAGAGGGGCAACCGGGACAGAATCCGGCGCCCCAACCGGGACTAGAACCCAGTGTGCCGGTGCCGCTAGGCGGAGGATTAGCCTAGTGAGCCACGGCGCCGGCCCGAAACTAGAATTTAAAGGCTGTATTGGACAGTATGATATTAGGAGCAGTTGTATCCATGTGTTAGGAATTGCCATATCTATTAACTCTGAAAAGATGCAGGAACCTAAGGTGAAGAGCTGCCTTAGGATTGAGGAAGTTAAAATGAAATATTCTGGCAGGCACGGTGGTTCACTTGGCCAATCCTCCGCCTGCGGTGCCGGCACCCCGGGTTCTAATCCCGGTTGGGGTGCCATGTACTAGTCCCGGTTGCTGGTTGCTCCTCTTCTGGTCCAGCGGTCTGCTGTGGTCTGGGAGGGCAGTGGAGGATGGCCTAAGTGCTTGTTGGGTCCCTGCACCTGCATGGGAGACTGGGAGGAAGCACCCGGCTCCTGGCTTCGGATCGGCACAGCGCCGGCCGTGGCTGCCATTAGGGGAGTGAACCAACGGAAGGAAGACCTTTCTCTCTGTTTCTCTCTCACTGTCTATAACTCTCTCTCACTGCCTAACTCTGCCTGTCAAAAAAAAAAAAAAAAAAAAAAGGATGGACTATTCCTCATTTTTGTCACATACTGTGTCTTATGTTGTGTTGCAAAGGAATAATGAAGCTTGTGACCTCTCCAGTCTTTTTTTTTTTTTAAGAGGTTTACTCTTTATTTTTCATTTATTTATTTATTTGACAGACAGTGAGGGAGAGAGACAGAGAAAGGTCTTCCTTCCATTGGTTCACCCCCCAACGGCTGGAGCTACACCGATCCGAAGTCAGGAGCCAGGTATTTCTTCCTGGTCTCCCACATGGGTGCAGGTACCCAAGCACTTGGGCCTTCCTTTACTGCCTTCCCAGGCCACAGCAAAGAGCTGGACGGGAAGAGGATCAACTGGGACTAGAACCCGATGCCCATAGAGGATGCCGGCGCTGCAGGTGGAGGATTAACCAAGTGAGCCACAGCACCGGCCTGACCTTGCCGGTCTTGAATACACAGGATTCTGCTTCCTATGTCAGAAAAGAACAAAAATGTTAGGAATGTTAATTTACTGTGTTACTTTTATTTTTTGAAGATTTGCAAGGCAGAGTGATAGAGTATGTGCACGTGAGAGAGAGCACATGCAAGGGACAACAGGGCTTTCTCACAGGTTGAAGCCAGGAGCCAGGAACTTCATCCTGGTCTCCCACATGGGAGCAGGGGCCCAAGCACTTGAGCCGTCATCGGCTGCTCTCCCAGGTGCATTTGCATTGGAGCTGGATTGAAATCAGAGCAACTGGGATTGAGTGGTCACTCTAATATGGGATACCAGTGGAACAAGCAGAAGTTTAGCCCACTATGCCACAGTGCCAGCCCCTACTATGTTATTTTTATACTTTAGGGAGGTTGGAAAACTTACTAAGGAAAATTTCAGACATACCAAATGAACAGAGCAATATAATTAATGTGTCTATTCTTGTGTTATCTGTATCTCCACCCACTTTCCAGTTTACTACACTTTTTAGTTATTTTTTAGATGTTTGTTTTTGGTGTTGGGAATAAAATTTACTTAACAGTGAAATGCAAAAATTGTAACTTTATAGTTTTATTTATTTTAACGAGACATAATTCACATGCCGTATTTATATGTATGTAATTCACAAGTACCATTTTAAGACTTATAATTCAGGGGCTGATGCTGTGGCGTAGTAGGTAAAACGGTCACCTGTGACACTGGCATTCCATATGGACACTGGTTTGAGTCCCTGCTGCTCCACTTCTGACCCAGCTCCCTGCTAATGTGCCTGGGAAAGCAGCAGAAGATGGCCCATGTCCTTGGGTGCCTGCACCCGCGTGGAAGACCTGGAATAAGTTACTGGCTTTGGATCAGCCCTGCTATGGCCTGTTATGGCCATTTGGTGAGTGTACCAGTGGATGGAAGATCGATCTCTCTCTCTAACTCTGCCTTTCAAAGAAATAAATATTAAAAATAAGGGTTTATAACTCAGTAACTTAATACATTCACAGAATTGTACAACCATCACAGTTCTCTCTTTCTGGAACATTTTAATCACTTGAAAAAATCTGTATCCATTAGCAGTCACTCCCCATTCCCCACTCCCTTTATTTCCTGACAACCAATAATCTACTCTCTGTGTCTGTAGATTTGCCTACTCTAGACATTTTCTGTAAATGGAATCATGAGTATGGTATGTGATCTTTTCTGTCTGCTTCTTTCACTTAGAATAATGTTTTAAAGGTACCTATTTGTTGTAGCATGTATCCGTACTTCATTTCTTTTTATGGCCAAGTAGTATTGGCCATAAAAAGTATCACCTTTGCTGGACCTTGGGTTGTTTCCGTGTTTTGGCTGTTAAAAGAAATGCCACTTATGAACATTCATGCATTGGATTTGTGTGGGCATACATTTTCTTTTCTCTTGAGTACATATCTAGTAGTGGAATTGTTGGATTAGATACTAGCTCTGTTTAACATTTTGAGGAGCTGCCGGATTGTTTTTCAAGGAGACTGTACCATTCTACAGTGTCACCAGCAGTTAGGTTTCCAATTACTTCACATCCTTATCAGTACTTCTTGTTATCTGTCTTTTTGATTGTAATTATCCTGGTGGGTATGAAATGATTGTACTTAGCCGGCGCCGTGGCTCACTAGGCTAATCCTCCGCCTAGCGGCGCCGGCACACACCGGGTTCTGTCCCAGTTGCCCCTCTTCCAGGCCAGCTCTCTGCTGTGGCCCGGGAGTGCAGTGGAGGATGGCCCAAGTGCTTGGGCCCTGCACCCCATGGGAGACCAGGAGAAGCACCTGGCTCCTGCCTTCGGATCAGCACGGTGTGCCGGCCACGGCAGCCATTGGAGGGTGAACCAACGGCAAAGGAAGACCTTTCTCTCTGTCTCTCTCTCTCTCACTGTCCACTCTGCCTGTCAAAAAAAAAAAAAAAAAAAAAAAAAGAAATGATAGTACTTGTGGTTTTGATTTTCATTTTCCTGGTAGCTAATGATTTTGAGCATCTTTCCATGTATTTGTTGCCCGTTTGTAGACCACCTTCAGAGAACTATGTAGGTCCTTTGTCTAATTTAAAAATTGGATTGTCTTACTGCTGAGTTACTTATTTTGGATACAAGTCCTTAATCAGATACATGATTGGCAATGTTTTTTTTTTTTTTTTTAAGCCTTTAAACCTTTTTTTATTTTTAAAAGATTTATTTATTTGAAAGAGTTAGGGAGAGACAGCGAGATCTTCCATTTGCTGGTTCACTCCCCAAATGGCAGAAATGTCTGAAGCTGGACCTGGCCAAACCTGGAGCCTAGAATTCCGTCTAGTCTCCCATGTGAGTTGCAAGGGCCCAAGTATTTGAGCAATCTTCTGCCGTCCTTGCAGGCTCATTAGGGAGTTGGATCAGAAGTGGAGCAGGTGAGACTTGAACCAGTACCATTATGGGATGCTGGTGTCACAGGCGGCAGTCCAAATTGCTGCACCACAATGCCAGCCCTGCAGTGTTCTTTTTCTGTTCTGTGAATCCTCTTTTTAGTTTTTTGATGATGTCCTTTGAAGTGCGGAAGTATTTAATTTTGGTGAAGTCCAGCTTATATTTGTGCCTTTTTTTTTTTTTTTTAAAAACTTATATTTAAAACTTATATTTATTTGAAAGACAGAGAGGGATCAATCTTCAGTATTCTGGTTTACTCCCCAAATGCCCACAACAGCCAGGAACCAAAAACTCTATCCAGGTCTCCCATATGGATGGCCTCCCAGGTACATTAGCAGAAAGTTGGATCAGAAGCAGAAGTGGGACCCCAACTGGGTACTCTGTTATGGGATATGGGTATCCCAAGCTGTGACTAAACCCTCTATCACAATGCCCACTCCTTGTTTGTGCTTTTGATATTATCTCTAAGAAATTGTTGCATATGAAGTTTACAGTGGTTTATTTCTGTGCTTCTAAGTGTTTTATAGCTTAGTTCTTATATTTATGTCTCCATCTATTTTGAGTTAATTTTTTTTCCGAAAGAAACCTTTTATTTAATGAGGCCAAATTTCATAAGTACAACTTCAGGAATATAATGATTCTTCCACCATACCCGCCCTCTCACCCCCATTCCCACCCTATCCCTTCCTCCCTCTCCCATTCCCAGTCCCACTCTATTCTTTAAGAAAACAAAAAACAAACGTGTTCCTCTGCCTGTGGTGTCAGCACTGGGTTCTAGTCCCGGTTGCTCCTCTTCCAGTCCAGCTCTCTGCTGTGGCCAGGGAGTGCAGTGGAGGATGGCCCAAGTGCTTGGGCCCTGCACCCCATGGGAGACCAGGAGAAGTACCTGGCTCCTGGCTTCAGATCGACGCAGCGCGCTGGCTGTAGCAGCCATTTGGGGGGTGAACCAACAGAAGAAAGACCTCTCTTTGTCTCTCACTGTCTAACTCTGCCTGTCAAAAAAAAAAAAAAAAGAAAAAAGAAAAACAAAAAACCTGTTCCTCAACAGTCATGACAAACGCTGTTCAAGTTTGAGTTAATTTTTGTTTATGGTTTGAAGTAGGGATCCAACTTCATTTTACAGCACAGTTTTTTTTTTTTTTTTTTGAAGATTTATTTATTTGTTTGAAGGGCAGAGTTAGAGAGAGGCAGAGAGAGATACCTTGCATCCGCTGGTTCACTCCCCAAATGGCTGCAAGTTCCAGACCTGGGCTTATCTGAAGCCAGGAGCTTCTTCTGGGTCTCCTGCGTGGGTGCAGGAGTACAAGGACTTAGGCCATCTTCTGCTGCTTTCCCAGGCCATAGCAGAGAGCTGGATTGGAAGTGGAGCAGCCAGGTCTTGAACAGGCAGCCACATGTGATACTGGCACTGCAGCCAGTGGCTTTACCCGCTATGCCACAGTGCTGGCTCCTACAATAGTTTTTTTAAGATGTTTCATTTGGGGCCAGTGCTGTGGTGTAATGGATGAAGCCACCACCTGCAGTGCTGGTATGCTATTTGGGCGCCAGTTTGATTACTGACTGCTCCACTTCTGATCCAGCTCTCTGCCATGGCCTGGGAAAGACACAAGTAAGGACCCAGAGGAAGTTCCTGGCTCCTGGCTTCCCTTCGGTGCAGCTCCTGCCGTTGTGGCCATTTGGGGAGTGGACCAGTGGATGGAAGACCTCTCTCTGCCTCTGCCTCTCTGTAACTCTGCCTTTCAGATAAATAAATCACTAAAAAAAGAGAAAAATGTTTTATTTGAAAGGCAGACTTAGAGGGAGCTAAAGAGAGGTTTTCTGGGTCCGACACTCAAGTAGTGGGTAAGGCCACTACCTGCAGTGTCAGCATCCCATATGGGCGCCGGTTCAAGACATGGCTGCTCCACTTCTGATCCAACTCTCTGCTATGGCCCCTGCACCCACTTGAGAGACCTGGAGGAAGCTCCTGGCTCCTCCCTTTAGATTGGCTCAGCTCCACCTGTTGCAATCATTTGGGAAGTGAACCAGCCAATGGAAGATTTCTCTCTGAGTCTGCCTCTCTCTCACTCTGCTTTCCAAATGAATAAATTTAATTTATTCGTTTATTCCGAATGAATAAATCTTAAAAAAGTTTTCTATCTGCTGATTCATTACCCAAATGATCACAGTGGCCTGGAGCTGGGTTAGACTCAAGCCAGGAACCTGAACTCCATCCACTCCATCCAGGTCTTCTGTGTGAGTGGCAGGAGTCCAAGCACTCAGGTCATCATCATCTGATGCTTTCCCAGGTGCATTAGAAGGGAATTGATTTAGAAGTGGAGCATCTGGGACTTGAACCACTGCTCATATGTGATACTAGTGTCACAGGTGTTGGCTTAATCCATTGTGCTACACCGGCCCCTAGGGCAGAGTTTTTCTTTACAGTATTAATTTTTTAAAAGGTTTACTTATTTTGATTTATTTGAAAGACAGAGTGACAGAGTCATGTCTCCAGACTAGTCAGGAGAGAGGGAGGGAGAGATGGAGAAAGATATCCATCTGCTGGTTTACTCCCAAGATGACCACAATTGCTGGGGATTGTTCACGCCAAAGATAGGACCCAGAAACTCCCACAAGGGTGGTAGGGGCCCAAGCACTTGAGCCATCTTCTGCTTCCTTACCAGGTGCATTATCATGGAGCTGAATTGGAAGCAAGGTAGCCTGTACCCAAACCAGGGCTCTGATATGGGATGCTGGCATTGCAGGTAGCTCCCACAATATTAATTTTTGTGGCATATATATCTGTGGCATATGTTTAAAAGATAATCTACAAGAATTAATATATAAGAGTAATGTAGGTTTATAGTTAGGTAGATCAAGTGTATTCTTGAGTCTCATTTTGGGAAATGAGCTGAATATTTATGATTTACTATGTTTCCCATTAACTCCTATAGCCATTTGATGGGAAGGGGAGTAAAAAATACCCAGTTTTCCTAGTGGCTAGTGTTACCCCTTTTCTGTGTTTTGATGCTAGGATTCTTGGTTGTGTGCATATATTTTGAGTACTCTGCTATTGTCAGCTGGCCAGTTGGTGATCATAAAATGAAATCAGTTGTAAATGCTATATAGTACATAAAGTTAAAATATGAACATTAGTCAGTAAGATTCACTAAAGCTCTTCAGATAAAGGAGTGAGGAATTAAAATGGTTTTCCTAACTGTAAATTGAAAATACATTAAATACACCAGGAAGCCAGAGGCAGAAAGGTAAGTTGGGAGTCAGTGGTACTAGTACAGGTAAGAGCTGCTCCTCAAATATGGGAGTAGTTGTAGAATATATCTCAGAGGTGATCTTTAAGGAAAAATCAGCAGGATACGGTGAATGGTTGGTTGAGAAGACAGAGGAATCAGTTACAAATTTCTGGATTGAAGATATTAATGGTATTAGCTAGATGGAGAATATTGGAGGAAGGGAAGAAAAATAAAGAAACGTCATTGTTAAGGTAAAGGTATTGGAAGAATCCAGGTAAAAATGTCTAGTGGGTGATTGGAAATAAGGATCTGAAGCTTTTGATAGGTTTGAGCTAGTGATAAAGTGATTTAGAAATTGGCAACAGTTGAAAATTAGTTAAGCATTAGGAAAACATGACTAGTCAGGATAGGCACAACATATTGAATAAGAGCAGGGAACTCTAGGCAACTCTTAGCATTTAAAGGGGTTGACAGAAGGAGCAATCAATCAGTAAAGAAATGATCAGAGGGATGGGAAAGAGTCATGTATTATGGGTGGCAGGCATCTCAGAAAGGAAGAAAAAAAATTTCAACAAATAGGTTGTGATCATCAGTTAACATACAAAGGTTGGTATAGTGAGAACTGAAATTAGAACATTGTTTGGCATTTGGCCATTTAGAGATCTCTGATGCCATTGTTAACAGTTACCAGGATAGAAGTCAGTTTACAACTATTTAAGCAGAAAGCGCTTTTCTATGTTTAGTGGAGAAAAGAATGAGAAAAATGAAAAAGTAACTTCTAAGGATTTTTGTTGTTTTAATTTGATTTTGATTGTGACAGATACTCATTCACCAAAGGGAGTTTGAGGGGATTTAAAAAAGAGGAAAGGAGGGCTGGCTATGTGGCACAGCAGATTAAAGGCCCAGCTTTAATGGGTGTTAGCATCCCCTATAGGTGCCAGTTTGAGCCCCAGCTGCTCTACTTCTGATGCAGCTGCATGCAAATGTGCCTGGGAAAGCACCAGAGGATGGCCCAAGTCCTTGGGCCCCTGCACTCACATGGGAGACCCAGAAGAAGCTCCTGGCTTCAGATCATCTCAGCTCTGGCCATTGTGGCCATTTAGAGAGTGAACCAACAGATGGAAGAGCTCTCTCTGTTTCTGTCCCTACCTCTCTCTCTGTAAATCTGCCTTTCAAATAAATAGAATCTTTAAAAAAAAAAAAAAAAAAAAAAAGGAAAGGAGGTTATTGATGACATGAGGTTTTTGAGGCTATGAACTAATACCGATGAGAATCAACATGTTGTTAGAGGAATAGATGAAGTAAGAACTTTTGTGGGTGGGTTTAGGGAAAAGGGGCATGGAAAGAAAGTTAATGAATTTCACATTTTGTAGCTTCTGTTTTCTCTAAACTATCACACCTTGTGATGTGGATAGGAATTTCACCAGCTTCTTTCTGATTATAATATTTTGGGACAGTTATCTCCTTGCCCATTAATTACTTTGTATATATGTCTACACTTTTTGGAAATAAATGTAATTAGTGGGTTTCTGCTGATTTCAAGTTCCTTGAGTCCACAAGAGTAGGTCTTTGTCATCTTGAACTTTAAGCTCATTGAGGAGATTCTGGCAAAAGTACCACTTTCCTCTTTCTGTGACATTTGGCTGTTTGTTTTTAAATTTAGTTTTATAATATAAGGGTACTTCAAAAGGTTTGTGGAAAAATGGCATTGACGAGCAAGTATTAGGTGTATTGATTAAGATGCTGCTTGGGATATCCACATTCCATATCAGTGCCTGGGTTCAAGTCTTGGTTCTGCTCCTGATTCCAGCTTCCTGCAGGCATATACCCTGGGAAGGCAGCAGGTGGTATTCAAGTGGTTGGATCCCTACCACTCACATGGGAGACCTGGATAAGAGCTCCTGCTTTTGGCCTGGTTTGGTTTGAACTGTTGCAGGCCTTTATTGGAATGAATCAGCAAATGGAAAATACCTCTCTTCTTTTTTCGCTCTTTCAAAAAAAAAAAAAAAAAAAAGGCAGCTAAAGGATATTTATTGTGACACAAAAATTTTTTTGAAATCTGTGCATATGAAAAGTCTTCAAAAAGTTCATGAGAATGCGTGTTATGAAAAAACTTCATGGGTATACAATTTTTTAGCCAAAAATTTTTAATTCATTTTTCTGCAAATTAAAGTTGCTTTAAACATATAGAAGCAAAATGAACCAATTTTCATTTCTTAGAAGAGAGAATATCAGTTTTTTCTGTCCTCATGTTAGCTTCAGATTCTTTTTTTTTTTTCTTTTTTAATTAATTTGAAAGGCAGAGTTACAAAGAGGCAGAGAGAGAGAGGTCTTCCATCCGCTGGGCCCATCTAAAGCCAGGAGCCAGGAGCTTCTTCTGGGTCTCCCACTTGGGTACAGGGGCCCAAGGACTTGGGCCATCTTCTACCGCTTTCCCAGGCCACAGCAGAGAGCTGGATCGGAATTGGAGCAGTTGGGACTTAACCTGGCGCCCATAAGGAATGCCGCCGCTACAGGTGGTGGCTTTACCCACTATCCACAATGCTGGCCCTAAAATTCTTTTTTTTAACTTTACCTTTGATGTCTCAAACTCTTAGCAACTAATATTTTGACAAATGTTAAAAATTAACTTTTGAAAATAAAGAAAGAAGGGTAGGCATAGTGGAGTAATGGGTTAAGGCATTGCTAGGGACATCAACATCCCATATAGGAGGGCCTGGTTACAAGTTCTACTTCCAATTCAGCTTCCCCTAATGCACATCCTAGAAGGCAGCAAATGATGGCTCAAGTACTGTGGTCCCTGCCATCCATGTGGGAGACCAAGATGGAGTTCCAGGCCACTGGCTTCAACCAGGCTCAATCCTGGCTGTTGCAGACATTTAGAGAATGAACCAACAGATGCAAGATTTCACTCACTGTCTGTCTCTCTCCCTGTCACTCTTTCAAATAAATAAAAACAAATTGAACTTAAAAAAAAAAAAAAAAAGGCTTGGCCATGGGAGTCAATTCATATGTTACTGTTCACAAAAATGGAGAGGTTTTAAAAATAAGAACAATAATCTAACCGATAATATGCATATTCCAACAATCTTACTTTGATAGACAAGCCTGAGTCTTTGACATAAAATACACATTAAAAGCAGAATCAAACAATTTTCTAGAAATTTACAAACCTATTAATTCCAGGTAAACACATGGAATTTCCATTGTAAATGACAGCTTAAAACAGTCCGCTTTTCATTGGATCGCTAAAAATTTTCATAGTGCCTGATTTATAAAGTAGGTACCTAAAAATATCTCCTGAGTGTACTAAAGAAAGCCTGTACTTAATAGTACACCTGGCCGGCGCTGCGGCTCACTAAGCTAATCCTCCACCTAGCGGCGCCGGCACACCGGGTTCTAGTCCCGGTTGGGGCGCCGGATTCTGTCCCGGTTGCCCCTCTTCCAGGCCAGCTCTCTGCTGTGGCCAGGGAGTGCAGTGGAGGATGGCCCAAGTGCTTGGGCCCTGCACTCCATGGGAGACCAGGAGAAGCACCTGGCTCCTGCCTTTGGATCAGCTCGGTGCGCCGGCCGCAGCACGCCAGCCGCGGTGGCCATTGGAGGGTGAACCAACGGCAAAGGAAGACCTTTCTCTCTCTGTCTCTCTCTCTCACTGTCCACTCTGCCTGTCAAAAAAAAAAAAAAAAAAAAAAGTACACCTACCAGTAAATAAATCCTACATTTAATGAAGCAGGTATCACTGCACTATGAAAGCACATATTCCACTACACACAGCTCCAAATTTATTCATGTAATTATCCACAATTAAAAAGCAAAAAGTCTTCTAAAATTGTAGCTAATTTCATGTCACTTGGAGACTAAAACTTCTTTACCCTGACTTTGGAGTTAGCCCAAGCCCTCTACAATTAAAAATAGTTTAGCCACTTAACAGGTTAGGCAATGACAGGTGTTTATTTACATTTCTGTTGAAGGTGCCTTTAGTACTGTCCATGAGATTACAGAAAATATCCTTAAACATCTAAAATTTTAGGGTTAATTAGTAGTTTTATAAAACATTTTTGTATGTTGAGGTTTTTTCAACAAGTATGTTTTTATGATCACAGAAAGACTTTAAAAATTGTAAATGATGCTGTTAAATATATCAAGTGTTTTCAGCATGGCAAAGAAATACCAAAATGACAAAAAAGTCTTTCATGAAAGTTTTTTTTTCTTTTTAAAGATTTATTTTGTTTATTTGAAAGAGTTACAGAGAGAGGTGGAGACAGAGAGGAGAGGTCTTCATGCGCTGGTTCGCTCCCCGGATGGCTGCAATGGCCGGAGCTGCGCCAATCTGGAGCCAGGAGCCAGGAGCCTCTTCCCAGTCTCCCATGCAGGTGCAGGGGCCCAAGGACTTGGGCCATTTTCTGCTTTCCCAGGCCATAGCAGAGAGCTGGATGGGAAGAGGAGCAGCTGGGACTAGAACTGGCACCCAAATGGGATGCTGGTGCCCAAATGGGATGCCGGCGCTTCAGGCCAGGGCATTAACCCATTGCGTCACAGCGCCGGCCCCGAAAGTTGTTTTTTTTTTTTTTTCCGAAATCCAAGATTCAATCAAGTTTTACAGGTTGCATTTAATTTTCATATAACTTTTCTTTCTTTTTTTTTTTTTTTTTAAATTTTGAGATGCAGAGAATGACAGAGAAACAGAGAGAGAATGCTCCTATTCACTGGTCCATTGCCCAGGAGCTGGGAACTCAATCCAGGTCCCCAACATGGATGGCAAGACTGCAATTACATGAGCCATCACCACTACTTCCCAGGGTCTGCATGAGCAGGAGGAAGCTATAAACAGGAATCTGAGCCAGGAATCTAACCTGGTTTTATAATTAAGAAATAATGTCATTAGGATACAAAACTACACTAATAAAATGTTTTCAAATTAT
This sequence comes from Oryctolagus cuniculus, assembly GCF_964237555.1. Taxonomy (NCBI): domain Eukaryota; kingdom Metazoa; phylum Chordata; class Mammalia; order Lagomorpha; family Leporidae; genus Oryctolagus; species Oryctolagus cuniculus. The sequence goes on along the minus strand of NC_091438.1, from coordinate 77,636,555 downwards.
AAAAAGTATTTTTAGTACTAGGTAAGTGCTTTTAACCACCTCAGCATAAACTAGTATCCTTCTATCTATCCAGTGATGAAGAATTCAAGAATTACTGTCAAAATCCTTAGACTGACGGTCAACACTGGTGTTCAAATACCTGTAAGGAGCCCAGGGTTGTGCTGCAACAGGCTAAGGTGCCATCTGCAATGCTAGCATCCCGTAGTAAGCCCCTGCCATCCATGTGGGAGCCTCAGATGGAGCTCCAGGGTCCTGGCTTTGGCCTGGACCAGCCCCAGCCGTTGTGCCATTTGGGGAGTTAACCAGTGGGAAAAAGATCTCTTTCTCACTGTCTCTCCCTTTGGAATAAATAAATACATCTTAAAAAAAAAAAAAAAAGAATATTGAGGATTGCGCTGTGGTGTAGCAGGTAAAGCCACTGCCTGCAGTGCCAGCATCCCCTGTGGGCTCCAGTTCGAGTCCCAGCTGCTCCAGTTCTGATCCAGCTCTCTGCTGGAAAGCAGTAGAAGAGGGCCCAAGTCCTTGGACCCCTGTAACCAAGTGGGAGACCCAGAAGAAGCGCTCTTGTCTCCTGGCTTAGGATTGGCACAGCTCTGGCTTTGCGACCAATTGGGGAGTGAACCAGTGGATGTAAGACCTCTCTCACTCTCTCCGCCTTTCCTCCTCTCTCTATGTAACTCTTGACTTTCAAATAAATAATAAATCTTAAAAAAATTTTTTTACTAGAATGATAACAGTTTCTTGTTTCTTCCTTTCATGCTTCCCTGCTCATCAGAGACAACTACTTCTGATTCTTCTCTAAATAAAATATTATTGCATCTTCATCAATTTTAGATCTTCCTGTAATGTTAAATGAGAAATTTCTCCCAGCCCCTATCCCCTTCTTCCAGCATGGTTATACAAAAAATTTCTGTTTAAAATTTTGATTTGAAAGGCAGTGAGAGAAAGAATGTTCCCATCTGCTAGTTCACTTCCTAAACACTCACCATAATAGGGGCAGGCAGGATGCCAAATCTGGGAGCCAGGAACTGAGTTCCACATTGGTGTCAGGATCCCAGCTGCATTATCTGGAAGCTGGAATCAAGAGCTGGAGCCTGGAGTTGAACCCAGGCACTCTGATGTCCTAATCACTGGCACACTGCATGTGTCCTAATTGGTATCTTAACCACTAGGTCAGATGCCTGCCCCGTATAAAAAATTTCAAACCCTGTTTTCATTTATGATTATATAAAAATTATTTATATGTGATACTTCAAAGTAGTGATGAGAGAGCAAATACATGCAAAGAATTTAAAAAACAGTGTCATGCTTTTTAACTTTTAGTTATTTCTAGAATTATATTTCTTATACAATTGGGTTTAAAAATTATCTCGTTAAAAACCAAAATTTGTTACTTACCTAGCAGGGGAAATATCATGATCAGGAAGGTGGTTTTCCCAGGGCAAGGCTTACCTCATTGCACTGTGGATGTGCTGACCTCTGCCATTTTCCCTAGGGGGAAAAGTTGGGGGGGCAGTATTGTGGTACAGTGGATTAAACTGTCACTTTAAATGCTGGCATACCATATCAGTGCCATTTTGCGTCCTGGCTCATTTGCGTCTGATCCAGCTTCCTGCTAATGCACTTAGAAAGGCAGCAGAAGATGGCCTTTGCTGCTAATGTGGGAGACTAGGATGGGGAAGTCCTGGTTCCTCACTTTGGCCTGGCCCACACCTAGCTGTTGGGTGCATTTAAGGAGTGAGCCAGCAGATAGTAGGTACCTCTGTCACTCTGAATCTCCCTCCCTGTCACTCTGCCTTTCAAATAGATGAATAAATTTTTTTTTTTTTTTTTGACAGGCAGAGTGGACATTGAGAGAGAGAGACAGAGAGAAAGGTCTTCCTTTGCCGTTGGTTCACCCTCCAATGGCCGCTGTGGCTGGCGTGCTGCGGCCGGCACACGGCGCTGATCCGAAGGCAGGAGCCAGGTGCTTCTCCTGGTCTCCCATGGGGTGCAGGGCCCAAGCACTTGGGCCATCCTCCACTGCACTCCCTGGCCACAGCAGAGAGCTGGCCTGGAAGAGGGGCAACCGGGACAGAATCCGGCGCCCCAACCTGGATTAGAACCCGGTGTGCCGGCGCCGCAAGGCGGAGGATTAGCCTAGTGAGCCGCGGCGCCGGCCGATAAATAAATATTAAACATAATATAACACAGTTTGCTTAGTTTTCTTGGAGTATTGAAATCTTCACAGATCTTCAACTGTTATATAAAGTATCTCACAGTCTACTTTCCCACAGTGCCAGTCATAAAATTTATCAGTTGCATTTCCTTTTTCTCAGAGATACCCGCCCCTGGAGCACTTGTGAAGTTTTGCTCTAATTTGGACTTAGAGCTGCATAGGAATTGTCTTGGGGTTTGCCTGGGAATTATTTTGTATGTCTGCTGTGTTGGATTCTTTGCATACCATGTCTGGTTTTTACTTGGTTTACTGTCTTTGATATTAGTATTGGCTCTCAAGCCCAAAGAAAGTATATTTCATTCATACTTTATATGCCTGAAAAATCTACTAGTTTTGCCCTTTTGATTGACTTTTTTTTTTTTTATTTTTTTTTTATTTTTTAATTTTTTGACAGGCAGAGTGGACAGTGAGAGAGAGAGACAGAGAGAGAAAGGTCTTCCTTTGCCGTTGGTTCACCCTCCAATGGCCGCCGCGGCCGACGCGCTGCGGCCGGCGCACCGCGCTGATCCGATGGCAGGAGCCAGGAGCCAGGTGCTTTTCCTGGTCTCCCATGGGGTGCAGGGCCCAAGCACCTGGGCCATCCTCCACTGCACTCCCTGGCCACAGCAGAGGGCTGGCCTGGAAGAGGGGCAACCGGGACAGAATCCGGCGCCCCGACCGGGACTAGAACCCGGTGTGCCGGCGCCGCTAGGCGGAGGATTAGCCTACTGAGCCGCGGCGCCGGCTTGATTGACTTTGTATAAGTTATTTTTCACTCAGATTTTTTTTTTTTTTTTTTTTGACAGGCAGAGTGGACAGTGAGAGAGAGACAGAGAGAAAGGTCTTCCTTTTGCCATTGGTTCATCCTCCAATGGCTGCCGCAGCCGGCACATTGCGGCCGGCACACCGCGCTGATCCGAAGGCAGGAGCCAGGTGCTTCTCTTGGTCTCCCATGGGGTGCAGGGCCCAACCACTTGGGCCATCCTCCACCGTACTCCTGGGCCACAGCAGAGAGCTGGCCTGGAAGAGGGGCAACCGGGACAGAATCCGGTGCCCCAACTGGGACTAGAACCCGGTGTGCCGGCGCTGCTAGGTGGAGGATTAGCCTAGTGAGCTGCGGCGCCGGCCCCTAGCTTCTAATCTTGATAAAATGATTGCCATTCTTAGCACTTTCAAAAAGTACCTTTTTCTCTGTTTCTAAGCATGTAGTATATATTCTTGATTTCTAGTACGAGGATCTTTTATTTATTTTTATTTTTAAATATTTATGTATTTATTTGAGAGGCAGTGTTAGAGAGGGAGAGAGAAGGAGAGAGGTCTTCTATCTGCTGGTTCACTCCCCAGATGGCTGCTATGGCTGGAGCTGGGTTAAGCCAGGAGCCAGGAGCTTCTTCTGGGGGTCCCATATGTGTGCAGGAGTCCAAGAACTTGGGCCATCATCTGCTCTCCCAGGCTCATTAGCAGAGAGCTGGATCGAAAGTGGCTCCCATATGGGATGCTGATGTTGCTGGCAAAGGCTTTACTAGCTATACCACGATGCCTGCCCCTATTTTTTTTTTAAATATTTATTTGAAAGAATTAGAAGGTGAGGCAGAGGCAGAGAGAGATCCTTGCCCCCTATTTTTAAAACATTTATGAAAGAAAAACTGACGGAGGGAGAGATCTTCCATCCTTTGGTTCACTCCCCAAATGCCTGCAACAGCCAGGGCCATGTGAGGCCAAAGCCAGGAGCCAGGAACTTCATCTGGATCTCCCACATGGGTGGCAGGGGCCCAACCACTTGAACCATCATCTGCTCCATCTGTCATAGCCTCAAGATGCATTAGCAAGGAGGTGGATTGGAAACGGAGCAGTGGGGACTTGAACCAGCACTTCGATATGGGTACAGATTTCCTGAATGGCAGTGTAACTTGCTGTATACCTCTGTGCCCACCCTGATTTTCCTAATCTGACTTCTTTTATTATCCATATTTGAGTTTTGCTATATTAAAATTTCATCTTGGCTTTCATTTTAGTTTTAAAAGATTTATTTATTTATTTGAAAGAGTTACTCAGAGAGAGGAAGAGACTCAGAGAGAGTGAGATTTTCCATCTGTTGGTTCACTCCCCAAATGGCTGCAATGGCTGGGGCTGGGCCAGGCGAAAGCCAGGTGTCATGAGTTTCTTCTGGATCTCCTACTTGGGCGCAGGGTCCCAAGAACTGGGCCATCCTCTGCTACTTTTCCAAGGCCATTAGCAGGGAGCTGGATTGCAAGTGGAGCAGCTAGGACTGGAACTGGCACTGATACTGGTGTTACAGGCAGGCAGTGGCTTCACCTGCTACGCTTCAGTGCCGTTTAGCTCTAATTTTATTTCTCGGAGTTGATTGTTCTTTTTCTCATTAAATTTATGCAGTATTTTCTCAGATCTCTTGAAGATAGTATTACAGTTTTTTTTTTCATTGTTAGACAAACATCCCCTGATGATAGCTAAGGTTATACCATTCTTCCTTCTGTGTTAAGCATTGCCTTCAAGTGTCTTTTTTTTTTTAAGATTTTATTTATTTATTTGAGAGGTAGAGTAAACAGAGAAGGAAAGACAGATAGAAAGGGCTTTCATCTGCTGTCTTACTCCCCAAATGGCTGCAACGGCCAGAGCAGAGTGGATCCAAAGCCAGGAGCCAGGAGCTTCTGGGTCTCCCATGTGGGTGCAGGGGCCTGAGCATTTGGGCCATCTTCCACTTCTTTCTCAGGCCTTAAGGGAGCTGGATCAGAAGAGGAGCAGTCAGGACATGAACCAGTGCCTGTATGGGATACTGGTGCGCTGGCAGATACTTAATCTACTATGCCACAGCGCCTGCCCCTCAAGTGTTGTTTTAAAAGAAGGTTTTCTTTTTTTTTTTTTTTTTCTTTTTGATGGTTATGTATTCATTTTTAGTTATTTGAAAGGCAAAGTGACAGGGAGGGTTGGGGAGAGAGATTGTCTACCCACTGGGTCACTCCTCAAGTGCCACAACACCTTGCACTAGAATAGCCCAAAGGAGTCAAGAGTCAGGAATTCCATCAGAGTCTCATACCTTAGTGGCAGGAACCCAAGTACTTGAGCCTTCATCTGCAGCCTCCCAGGTGCATGAGCAGGAAGCTGAAGCAGAAGCAGAAGCAGAGGTGTGGGACTTGATCCCAGGACTCCAATATGGAATGCTGGTGTGCCAAGCACTGACTTAACCTCTTGTGCCGTAACCCACCCTTATTATAGTTTTAAAAAATTTTTTTGTGTGTGTAGCACAAATAGATTGCATATAATAAATTTACTGGTTAATAAATTATTATAAGTGAAGACTTAAAAAAAAATTTAGTTATTGATTTGAAAGGCTCAGAGTCGAAGAGATCTTCCATCAGCTGGTTCACTTGCTTGATGACCTTAGGGACCAGAGCTGGGACAGGCCAAAGCCAGAAGCTTCATCCAGGTCTCCCAAGTGGGTGCAGGGGTCCAAGCACTTGGGCCATCTTTCAATGCTTTTTCCAGGCCATTAACAAGGAGCTGGATCAGAAATGGAACAACTAGGACATGAAATGACACCCATATTAATGCCAGCATTGCAGACAGCAACTTTACCTGCTATGCCACAGTACTGGCTCCCTAAGTGAAACCTTCTGTAATCATCACAGAGTCAATGAGAACATTGCCCAAATTTCAGCCCTTCTATCCTCCCAACAGTAGCCATCATTCCTGACTTTTATGGTTATTACTTTTTTTTTCTTTATGGTCTTGCTATGCATTTTTACATCTTAAAGATTATAGTTTCATTTGCCATTTTTTCAATATAAGTTAAATTTTTTCTTTTTTTTTTTTAAGATTTTTTTTTTTTTAAATTTATTTGACAGGTAGAGTGACAGAGAGAAAGAGAGAAAGGTCTTCTGTTGGTTCATTCCCCAAATGGCCACAACGGCCGGAGCTACGCTGACCTGAAGCCAGGAGCCAGAAACTTCTTTCTGGTCTCCCATGTGGGTGCAGGGGCCAAGCACTTGGGCCATCCTCCACTGCTTTCCCAGGCCACAGCAGAGAGCTGGACTGGAAGAGGAGCAACTGGGACTAGAACCGGCACCCATATGGTATGCCGGTGTCACAGGCAGAGGATTAACCTAGTGCGCCATGGCACCATATTATTATTCCAACTGTTTTCCATCTTTGTATATTATGATTTGAGGTTTCACGTGTATTGTAGGATGGAATGTGTTTTAACTTGTTCTTTTTTTCATTATGGGATGGGAAGGAAGAGAGAAATCTTTGCTCTCATTGAAAAAAAAGTCTTGGCCGACGCCGTGGCTCAATAGGCTAATCCTCTACCTGGCGGCGCCGGCACACCGGGTTCTAGTCCCGATCGGGGCGCTGGATTCTGTCCTGGTTGCCCCCCTTCCAGGCCAGCTCTCTGCTGTGGCCCAGGAGTGCAGTGGAGGATGGCCCAAGTGCTTGGGCCTTGCACCCCATGGGAGACCAGGAGAAGCACCTGGCTCCTGGCTTTGGATCAGCCGCAGCGGCCATTGGAAGGTGAGCCAATAGAAAAGGAAGACCTTTCTCTCTGTCTCTCTCTCACTGTCCACTCTGCCTGTCAAAAAAAAAAAAAAAAAAAAAAAAAAAAAAAAAAGTCGTCTTCATGCCTTTTTTTTCTCTTATTTCTATCCAGGCCTCAAATACGATGAGTATTTTCATGACTTACAGGTCTTCATTTCCAAACCCAATTTTCTTTACGAGCCATGAATCATGATTTCCAACTGCTTTCTAGACTTCCTGATGAATCTTCCCTAGATATTTGCCACTTGTTATTAGTCTTTTTAAAGGACCAACTTTTTGCTACTCCATATAATTTTTCTTTTAATTTCTGCTTTTTAGTTTTTTTCTACTTTCCTTGGGCTTGGCTTTCCTATTTTTCCCCTTGACATGAGATGGATACTTAATTCATTAGCTCCTTTTTTTTTTTTTTTTTTTTTTAACAGGCAGAGTATACAGTGAGAGAGAGAGACAGAGAGAAAGGTCTTCCTTTTTGCCGTTGGTTCACCCTCCAATGGCTGCCGCGGCCGGTGCACCTCGCTGATCCGATGGCAGGGAGCCAGGTATTTATCCTGGTCTCCCATGGGGTGCAGGGCCCAAGCACCTGGGCCATCCTCCACTGCACTCCCAGGCCACAAAAAAGAGCTGGCCTGGAAGAGGGGCGTCCGGGACAGAATCCGGTGCCCCGACTGGGACTAGAACCCGGTGTGCCGGCGCCGCTAGGTGGAGGATTAGCCTAGTGAGCTACAGCGCTGGCCTGCATCCTATATGTTTTAATATGTAGTTTTTATTGTTCAATTCCAGATACTTGGTAATTTCTGTTAGGAAATGTTTGTCTTGATTTTCTTTCTTTTTTTTTTTAAGATTTTTATTTATTTATTTGAATGTCAGAGTTACACAGAGAAGGAAAGGAAGAGAGAGAGAGAGAGAGGGAGGGAGGGAGGTCTGCCATCTGCTGGTTTACTCCTCAATTGGCCGTGACAGCCAGAGCTGTGCAAATCTGAAGCCAGGAACCAGGATCTTCTCTTGAGTCTCCCATGTGGGAGCAGGGGCCCAAGGACTTGGGCCATTTTCTGCTGCTTTCCTAGGCCACAGCAGAGAGCTGGATCACAAGTGGAGCAGCCAGGACTCCAACCGGCACCCACATGGGATGCTGGCACTGCAGGCAGCGACTTTACCTGCTATGCCACAGCACCGGCCCCTGTCTTGATTTTAAAACTTCAAAACACTCATTTTGCGTCTTAAAGCATTGTAGTCATAGAACATATGTGCTATATGGTTTTTAGTTTGTTTTGTTGAGATTTTCTTTATGGATCAATATATGGTCAGTTTTATAAATATTTCATCTAGCAGCCATTCTTTCTTAGATTAAGTATAGATGATTTAATCTTGTTGCTGCTTTTCCCCTAATTTCTCTGTGTCATCATTTTAGTTACCCAAATTAAAAAATGTGAGAGTTGAGGTGAGCATTTGGCTCAACAGTAAAGATGCCATTTGGGACACCTGCATCCCCTGTCCAAGTGCCTGGTTTGAGTCCAGGCTCTGCTTCTAGCCTAGCTTCCTGCTAGTGTGTTTCCTTAAAGGCAGAAGGTGATGACTCAAGTAGTTGAGTCCTTGCCACCCATCCATGCAGGAGACCCAGGTTGAGTTCCTGACTTCTGGCTTTGGTCTGGCGAAGTCCTGCCTATTGAGGGCATTTGGGGAGTGAGGCAGTAGATAGAAGATCTCTCTCTGTTTCCGTGCCCCTCTGCTTTTCAAGTAAAATTAAAATTAAAAACAAATCTGGGCCGGCGCCGCGGCTCACTAGGCTAATCCTCCGCCTAGCGGCGCCGGCACACTGGGTTCTAGTCCCAGTCGGGGCACCGGATTCTGTCCCGGTTGCCCTTCTTCCAGGCCAGCTCTCTTGTGGCCAGGGAGTGCAGTGGAGGATGGCCCAGGTGCTTGGGCCCTGTACCCCATGGGAGACCAGGAAAAGCATCTGGCTCCTGGCTCCTGGCTCCTGGCATCGGATCAGCGCGATGCACCGGCCGCGGCAGCCATTGGAGGGTGAACCAACGGCAAAAAGGAAGACCTTTCTCTCTGTCTCTGTCTCTCTCACTGTCCACTCTGCCTGTCAAAAAAAAAAAAAAAAAAAAAAAATCTGGGGCTGGGGCTGGTGCTGTGGCTTAGTGGGTTAAGCAGGTGTCTTCATGCTGGCATCCCATATGGGCATCTTCACTTCCATTCCAGCTGCCTGACAAAACAGCAAAAGATGGCCCAAGGACTTGGGCCCCTGCACCCATATGGGAGACCTGAAAGAAGCTCCTGGCTCCTGGCTCCTGGCTCCTGGCTCCAGCCTGCCCAGCCCTGGCACTTGCAGTCATTTGGGGAGTGAATCAGCTGATGGAAGCTTTCTCTGTTTCTCCTCTCTGTCTGTAACTTTGCTTTTCAGTAAAAAAAAATCTGAGAGTTATTCCACATTTCTCCCTTGTTCTTAATACCAATAAGGTTAATTCACAATAGCTATTCTACTTTTAAATTGTTTCCTTTTTTAATGAAATATTTATTTATTTATTTGAAAGGTAGAGTGACAAAGAGGCTGGTGCTGTGGTGTAGTAGGGTAAGCTTCTGCCTGCGGCACCAGCATCTTATATGAGCACCAGTTTGAGTCCTGGCTGCTCCATTTCCAACTTAGCTCCCTGCTGATGGCCTGGGAAAGCAGTGGAAGGTGTCCCAAGTGCTTGGGCCCCTGCACCTGTGTGGCAGACAGGGAAGAAGCTCCAGGCTTCAAGTTGGCTCAGCTCTGACTGTTGTAGCCATTTGGGGAGTTAACCAGTGGATGGAAGACCTCTCTCTCTCTCTCTTTCTGTTTCTTCCCCTCTCTGTAACTATGCCTCTCAAGTAAATAAATAAATATTAAAAAAAAATTTTTTTATTTTTAAAGTAGAGTGACAGAAAGGGAGAGATCTTTCATCTGCTGGTTTATTCTTCAAATGGCCACATTGGCCAAGATTGGGCCAGGCTAAAGTCAGGAGCCAAAAACTTCATCTGGGCCTCCCACGTGGGTGGCAGGGGCTTAAGTACTTGGACCATCATCTGCTGCTTTCCCAGGCAGATTAGCAAAGAGCTGAGTCAGAAGCAAAGTGGCCAGGACTTGAACCAGTACTACAATATGGGATGCTGGTATTACAAGTGACAACTTAAACTGCTATGCCACAACCCCGGCCCCAGATTAATTAATTAATTAGTTAATTCCTTTCTCTCTCTCTCCTTTTTTCCTTTTCTTTTGTACTATTTATTTGAGAGGTCAAGTTACAGAGAGAGTGGGAGAGACAGAGAGAGAGAAAATCTTCCATCCACTAGGTCACTCCCCAGATGGCTGGAACAGACAGGGCTGGGACAGGCTGAAGCCAGGATCCAGGAACTTCATCTGGGTCTCCCACATGTGTGGCAGGGGCCCAGATACTTGGGCCCTCCTCCACTGCTTTCTCAGGCACATTAGCAGGGAGCTGGATCAGAAGTGGAACAGCTGGGGCACAAACCAGTGCTCATATAGGATTCCAGCATTGAAGGCTGCAACTTACCTACTATACCACAATGCCAACCCCTCCCAATTATTTCTTTTTATAAGAATAATGCTATGATTTTTTAAAACTTTGTAAAATATAAAAATTACTGAAAGCCCTACTACCCAGGAGTTTTTTCTCTTTCTACATCTTCATGGCAGTAATTCCAATTTCTCTCTTCTTTTTCATAATTATTGTAGATTGATTAGGGTTCCCTTCTTTTCTACATAATATTTCTTCATTTATTCGACTAGTATTGAGATCCTATTATATGCCCAGTGTAGGGGATATATGGCAATAAGACAAAGAGGTAAGATCTGTAATGGAGTTCTTGTAGTCTTTTTCATTTGTCCAGTGTTAATTTTACCACTTTCTCTTTACTATAATTTGAGCTATATCTGTAGTAAAGCTTTGTTTTTAGAAAAACATCTGTTGTCTTGTGACTTGGTACCTTTGCATGTGTTCCCTGGGCATATGAAGCCCTCTTTAAATTTCATCTAGGAAACTACTTATCCTTCAGGTCTCAAATTAGAAGTTGAGTCTTAGGAAAGCTTGTTTGACTCTACCTTTTGCTCCTAAATAGATTAGGTATTATTCTTGTGTGTGGTCATTTTAGGAATTAAATTACATACAGTTTTTGGGAGTGTGTTTGTGTCTTTGTGTCTCTGTCTATTTAGACTGTGATCCTTTGGTATATGTACTTTATAGCTTTCCACATGTTTTTCTTTTTAAAAATTTTTATTTATTTATTTATTAATTATTTGAAAGGCAGAATTACAGAGAGGCAGAGTCAGAGAGGTCTTCCATCCATTGGTTCACTCCCCAGATGTAAGCAACAGCTAGAGCTGGGCCGATCTAAAACCAGGAGCCAGAAGCTTCTTCTGGGTCTCCCATGTGCTGCAGGAGCCTTAGCCCTTAGGACTTTGGCTATCTTCTGTTTTCCCATGCCATCAGCAGGGAGCTGCATTGGAAGTAGAGCAGCTGGGACTCAAACTGGTGCCGATCTAGGATGCTGGCACTGTAGGCGGTAGTACCTGCTACCCCACAGTGCCAGCCTGTTTTTCATTCTTCTTCTTCTTTTTTTTTTTAATAATTATTTTTTTTATTTGAAAGACAGTTACAGAGAGAGGTAGAGCCAGAGAGAGGTCTTTTATTCTGCTGGTTCACTCCCCAAATGACCAAAACGGCCAGAGCAGAGCTGATCAGAAGCCAGGAGCCAGGAGCCAGGAGCTTCTTCTGGGTCTCCCACGCAGGTGCAGGGGCCCAAGGAGTTGGGCCATCTTCTGCTTTCCAGGCCAAGGCAGAGAACTGGATTAGAAGTAGAGCAGCCAAGAATTGAACCCATTCCCATGTGGGATGCTGGCGCTGCAGGTTGTGGCTTCAAACCACCATGCCACAGAGCCAGGTGCCACAGAGCCAGCCCCCCTATTTTTCTTTCCTTTTCTTTTTTTTTTTTTTTTTTAAGATTTATTTATTTTATTTGAAAATCAGAGTTACACAGAGAGAGAAGGAGAGGCAGAGAGAAAGAGGTCTTCCATCTGCTTGTTCACTCCCCAGGAGGCCTCAAGGGCCGGAGCTGCACCATTCTGAAGCCAGGAGCCAGGAGCTTCTTCTGGGTCTCCCATGTAGATGCAGAAGCCCAAGAACTTGGGCCATCTTCTGCTCTCCCGGGCCATAGCAGAGAGTTGGATGAGAAGTGGAGCAGCAGGACTCAAACTGGTGCCCATATTGGATGCTGGCACTGCAGGCGGTGGCTTTACCCGCCATGCCACAACGCCGTCCCCTCCCCTATCCCTCCCCCCCGCCCCACCGCTTTTCTTAAATACATTGTAGTACCTGACACGTAGCAGACATTCAAAAATTACTTTATCATTATCAAAAATCATGTTTTCCTTCACTATCATTGGTCTCTTGTCATAAAATGATTGGAGAAATAGATTGTTTTGGTTGGTTAAAATGTGCTAGTTGGGGCTGGCATTGTTGCGTAGTAGATAAAGCTGATGCTGGCATCCCATAGGGTTGCCGGTTTGTGTTCCAGCTGTTCCACTTCAGATCTAACTCTCTGCTGGTGAGCCTGGGAAAAACAGTAGAAAATAGCCCAAATGCTTTGGCCTCTGCCACTCACGTGAGAGACGCAGATGAAGTTTTGGCATCAGCCTGGCTCAGCCCTAGCCATTGCAACCATTGGGGAGTGAACCAGTCTGCGGAAGATCTCTCTCTCCCTCTCTGTAACTCTGACTTGAAATAACTATATCTTAAAATAAATGTGCTAGGGGCTGGCGCTGTGGCTCACTTGGTTGATCCTCTACCTGCGGCACCAGCATCCCATATGGGTGCCAGGTTCTGGTCCCGGTTGTTCCTCTTCTAGTCTGGCTCTCTGCTATGGCCCGGGAGGGCAGCGGAGGATGGCCCAGGTGCTTGGGCACTGCGCCTGCACGAGAGACTGGGAGGAGGCACCTGGCTCCTGGCTTCGGATCGGTGTAGTTCCAGCCATGGCTGCCATTTGGGGGGTGAACCAACAGAGGGAAGACCTTTCTCTCTCTCTCTCTCTCTCTCTCTCTCTCTCTCTCTCTCTCTCTCTCTCTCACTGTCTAACTCTGTCAATAAAAAATAAAAAATGTCTAGTTAATTAAAAAGTATATTCTGATATACCAATTTTCAAACTATAAAATATCAGCAGCTTGGGAGGCAAAAAGTGTGTATAGGAGCGTATTTATAATGAGGTTTTCATTTTTGCACATAAAGTATTATAAAATGGGGATTCGGATTCTAAGTCACCTGATCAATAGTTTGTAATGTAGTGTACTTGTAGTGTTCCTGATACTTAATACCTGCTCTAAGAGTTTCAGAATTTAACCTATGCTCTAATGAATGCATTTCTTCTCAGTGTTGCCCAGCTGTGAGACTAGGGTGTCTGCTGATTCTGAGCCACTAGTAGCAACCCTGACCAAGGGTTCCAGCAAGGTGAGGGATGAGAGGATAACATCCACAGATGGTAAGAACGAGACATTTGCCTGTATACCCATTCCAAGTTGCCCCTCAGGTGAAGAATGTGAAGGTGTTTTTTTTATTTTTTCCAGTTGTATTTAATTTATTTATTAGAAACACAGAGCCAGAGAAAGAGAGATAGATCTTCCATCTGCTGGTTCATTCTTCAAATGGCTGCAACAGCCAGGTCTGGGCCAAACTGATGTCAGGAGCCAGGAACTCCATTCTGGTCTCCGACAAAGGTGACAGGGCCCAGCCATTTGGGGTGCCTTCCCAGGCACATTAGCAGGAAGCTGGATCAGAAGTGGAAGGGACTTGGACTCAAACCCATATTCTGATACAGAAGCTGGCATCACAAGTGGTGGCTTAATCTATTGTGCCATAACACTGGCCCGTGAAGGTTTTTCACATTGAAAAGGTCCTGAATAAAGACCTCCATATTTTGTCTTTCAGAGGATTCCAAAAGCTTCCTGAGGAAGAAAGAAAATTATAAACTACCGAGGAGTAAACATTAAGAGTGACATCATATTTTTCTTTATCAATGGTGGATGTTGAGTGTAGTAGAAGAATACCATTAAAGTTTTGAGGAAAATAAAACATAAAATTTATTGCTAGGGAACTGCCAGTCAGTTGAGGGTGGAACTGGGTTATTTTTAGATAAATAGGTGCTCAGAAAGTTTATATGGGCATATTCTTTATCGCAAGCCACTGCTCTGCAAAAGAAGATGTTATTAAAAGCAAAGTGATAAAAGAGGAATTTCCAAGATTACAAGGAAAAGGCTTAGAGGGTAATTCCAGATTGGCATTGGAACATGGGAACTCTCAAAACATGAATCACTGCTGGGAAAAAGGTTTGAAATTATCCTTGGCAATTTGAAACGAGGTAGTAGAGTGACGTATATTAGACAATTTTGGGAATAATTATATATGTCTAAGAAGGAAATTTAATAAGTATACCATTTATTTTCTCAGTGACTAATATTTATAGTTTTTTTAATATATATTTTTTAAAGATTTTTTATTTATTTATTTGACAGGTAGAGTTACAGAGAGAGAAACAAAGAGAGAAAGGTCTTCCTTCCGTTGGTTCACCCCTCAAATGGCCACCACAGCCAGCACTGTGCTGATCCGAAGCCAAGAGCCAGGTGCTTCTTCCTGGTCTCCCATGCGGGTGCAAGGCCCAAGCATTTGGGCCATCCTCCACTGCCCTCCTGGGCCATAGCAGAGAGCTAGACTGGAAGAGGAGCAACTGGGATTAGAACCCGGTACCCAAATGGGATGCCGATGCCGCAGGCAGAGGATTAACCAAGTGAGCCACGGCGCTGGGCCCAATATTTACAGTTTTGTACAGTGAAACTTAACTGATTGAAAATAGTTCAATAAAATGTGTGGAGAATGGAAAGTAGGAAGTGGGTGTTATAAGATGTGAATTACCTATTTTTATAGCAAAAAGTCGATGTGAAATTGATTAATTTAGAAAGAGAATTGGGGGGCCGGTGCTGTGGGGCAGTGGGTTAATAATGGCCTGGCCTGAAACGCTGGCATTGCATATGGGTGCCAGTTCGAGACTTGGCTGCTCCACTTTCGATCCAGCTCTCTGCTATGGCCTGGGAAAGCAGTAGAAGATGGTCCAAGTCCTTTGGCCCCTGCACCCACATGGGAGTGAGTCCTGGAAGAAGCTCCTGGCTCCTCGCTTTGGATCAACCCAACTTCAGCCTTTGGGGCCACTTGGGAAGTGAACCAGCAGATGGAAGATCTCTCTCTCTCTCTCTCTCTCTCTCTCTCTCTCTCTGCCTCTCCTCTGTGTAATTCTGACTTTCAAATAAATAAATAAATCTTTTTAAAAAAATAAATAAAAAGAGAATTGGAAGCATATTGTTAAGAAATACCGAAATCCCTCCCAGAAGAAATATTGAGAGAGTTTAAAATAGGTACCCTTCTCTGAAAGCAGGACTGGGGTGGGGGCTAGCATCGTGGTCCTTAGGTTAAACCACTGCTTGCCTATGTTGGACTGCTGGTTTGAGTCCCAGCTATATCTTGCAGTGTAACTTCCTGCTAATGTATTTGGAATGGCAGCATATGATGGCCCAAGAACTTGGGCTCTTGCCACACTCAGATGCAGTTACTGACTCCTGGCTTCAGCCTGTCCCAGACCTGGCTGTTGGTGCTGTTTAGAGAATGAACCAGCCGGCGCCGTGGCTCAATAGGCTAATCCTCCACCTTGCGGCGCCGGCACACCGGGTTCTAGTCCCGGTTGGGGCGCCGGATTCTGTCCCGGTTGCCCCTC
Organism: Oryctolagus cuniculus; assembly: GCF_964237555.1. Taxonomy (NCBI): domain Eukaryota; kingdom Metazoa; phylum Chordata; class Mammalia; order Lagomorpha; family Leporidae; genus Oryctolagus; species Oryctolagus cuniculus. The sequence goes on along the minus strand of NC_091438.1, from coordinate 77,621,011 downwards.
TTCCAGGCCAGCTCTCTGCTATGGCCAGGGAGTGCAGTGGAGGATGGCCCAGGTGCTTGGGCCCTGCACCCCATGGGAGACCAGGAAAAGCACCTGGCTCCTGGCTCCTGCCAGGATCAGCGCGGTGCGCCGGCTGCAGCGGCGGCCATTGGAGGGTGAACCAGCGGCAAAGGAAGACCTTTCTCTCTCTGTCTCTCTCACTGTCCACTCTGCCTGTCAAAAAAAAAAAAAAAAAAAAAGAGAATGAACCAGCAGTTGAAAAATCTGTCTCTCCCTTCTTCTCTCACTCTGCCTTTCAAATCATCAACCAAATAATGTTTTTGTTTTAATCAGATAGCAGGACTGGGATGTGGAAAGTGATGTCATGAGAACTATTGCTTTTCATTTAATCTTTTTTGTATGTACTATTTAAAAAAAAAAAACACCTTATCCACGTATGTTTTATTATGTTTGTGGTGTTCCTAAAAATAAGAAATAGAGTAAGGCTAGCCTTTAAGGTGCCTGTTTATGCTTTCTGCCCTCTAGGTTCAACTCTGATTCCCTTTGATATTTAAAAACAATTTTAGGGGCTGGCGCTGTGGCAGTGGGTTAATGCCCTGGCCTTGAAGCACTGGCACCCCATGTGGGCGCCGGTTCGAGTCCCAGCTGCTCCACTTCTGATGTAGGTCTCTGGTATGGTATGACCTGGGAAAGCAGTAGAAGATGGCCCAAGGATCCCTGTACCTATGCAGGAGACCTGGAAAAAGCTCCTGGCTTCAGATCGCCCAGCTCTGGCCGTTGTGGCCAATTGGGGAGTGAACCATTGGATGGAAGACCTCTCCCCCTCCCCCCCTTCACATCCCCCCCCCATTACTCTTGACTTTCAAATAAATTAAAAAATAAAAATAAAAACAACTTTATTTATTTGAAAGGTACACACCTGGGGCTGTGGGTGTAGGAGCTAGGAGGAAGAGACCGCCCATCTGCTGGTTCATTCCTCAAATGCCTCAATAGTTGGGGCTGGGCAAAAGCCAGCAGCTGGGAACTTAGTCCTGATCTCTTACATGGGTGACAGGGATCCCAGTACTTGAGCCATCATCTGCTGCTTCCTAGAATGTGCATTAACAGGAAGCTGGAATCTGGAAGCTGGACTTGCAGCAAAACAACTCAGGCTCTCTGCTATGGGATGTAGACTCCTAAATGGAGTGTAACCACTACACCAAACCCCTGCTGTCTCTTTGACATTCTACTTTCAAGGAAACTTCAGCCAGAAAGAAGGCAGCTGGTCTCAGGCTTCATTTTGCTATGATTGTCTCAAAGAGATCAGAGAATTTCTTCCCAGTAGCTGTTGTATAGGGCCAAGCATAATGTGGTTTGCTAGCTGCTTCCCTTGCACCTGGTCCCTATGTTGGCCTCGCTTGGTCTCTTGAATCTGTTCTTGGGCAAGATCCCACCCAAAGTGGCACCTTTGTTAAGTTACACTGTATCTTTCCCATGAATTTAATGCACGTGTTTGCTACTTTCTGCAGGGGAAGAGCATGGGAAAGATGACAGCTTTGTGATCTTTAACAGATGATACCTTTGAAGCTTGTGTTAAGTTATCAGCAGAGTAGGTTTTTCCTTCCCTTTCTCTGTCAGCAGTGCTGTTTTGTTTTATTTTTCCTGCTGTCAGTTTTGTGATTTGGTGAGTCAAGGGGAGGGGGTACTCTAATGGGGTTAAGTGGCAGTGTAAAGTGGGACTAGATTTTTCCTTCCTTTTCTCCCTTAGCTGCCAAATGGTACTTCGTGGGCTGAAGAGTAGTGGCAGGGGTACTGGAGACACGGTCATGGTGAATCTGTCATGGCTGATTGGGGTTACCAGAGAAGAGGAGGGCAGTCCTCAGCAGCACAGTAGAGGGATGAAAGTTTCTACTGGGGAGGTGAGTCCTATGTTGGGGTAGTGGAATTTGGTTCCTAGAGACTACCTTTAATTAAATTACCAGGTATTGCTGGTAAGATATTGATAATTTACTACATTATGGTCACTGTGCTAAGTACTTGGGAAGTAATGTTAAACAAGATGGGATGGTCCTTTCTCAGAGTATAGACTGTTGAGAGGTTGGGAGTAGATAAAAAGTTAAGTAGGTAAATGGATCACAGAGAAATATAATAATGGAGAAAATACAAACCAAGAGGACATCTAACTTAAAGTTCATAGGTGGCCTTTAACCAGGAGAGAAGCCTTGAAAAAGGAGTATCTAGCTTACTTTTTCCTACCAGAAAGTTGTGCCCTTAGGATTGGTACCTTGTCTATCTTATTCACCATTCCCTAGGAGTCTAGCCCAGGCAATCATTAAATATTTTTTGAAGAAAATAAAGATCGAACTGAAAGTAGGTCTAGTTTCTTGATGGCTTCTTCTTCCATCGTTTATTGAGAAATTATACTATGCTATGTTCTTAACCTTTGTTTTTCCTTTTTTTTTTTTGACAGGCAGAGTTAGACAGTGAGAGAGAGAGAGACAGAGAGAAAGGTCCTCTTTTTTCTGTTGGTTCACCCCCCAAATGGCCGCCACGGCCGGTGCTGCACCAATGTGAAGCCAGGAGCCAGGTGTTTTCTCCTGGTCTCCCATGCGAGTGCCAGGCCCAAGCACTTGGGCCATCCTCCACTGCCTTCCCGGGCCACAGCAGAGAGCTGGCCTGGAAGAGGAGCAACCGGGACAGAATCCGGCGCCCCGACCGGGACTAGAACCTGGTGTGCCAGCGCCGCAGGCGGAGGATTAGCCTAGTGAGCCATGGTGCCGGCCTTAACCTTTGTTTTTTTAAATATTAGTCTCACAATAACTCAGAGGTTATCTTATATTAAATAAACTCTTCAATGTCTCACAACTAATTATTTAGATAGTCTCCTAGTTAGCTGAAGTAATAAATCAAGGAGTAGATTGGGAAGAATTAGTCACAGGCTTCCCGTAAACCACATTAGTTTTTAATTATCCAATTTCCAAGTTTTTGAGTTAGAGTCTTGTTTATTGTGAGCATACTAAACTTAAAAGGAAGTAATGGCTTGAATCCTTGATTTCCATGTGGTCTCAAGAAACTTTTTTATCCAGGCAGTCTCAGAATATGGCTATATTGATGCAGTGGCAATGACTGTTCTTTTTCTTACTCATTTTTTTCTCTATTGAGGCAGAATACAAACAACAAATTTTACTATTTTTTTTTTTTTTTTTTTTGACAGGCAGAGTGGACAGTGAGAGAGAGAGACAGAGAGAGAAAGGTCTTCCTTTGCCGTTGGTTCACCCTCCAATGGCCGCCGCTGCAGCCGGCGCACCGCGCTGATCCGATGGCAGGAGCCAGGATCCAGGTGCTTTTCCTGGTCTCCCATGGGGTGCAGGGCCCAAGCACTTGGGCCATCCTCCACTGCACTCCCTGGCCATAGCAGAGAGCTGGCCTGGAAGAGGGGCAACCGGGACAGAATCCGGCGCCCCAACCGGGACTAGAACCCGGTGTGCCGGCGCCGCAAGGTGGAGGATTAGCCTATTGAGCCACGGCGCCGGCTAAATTTTACTATTTTAACCATATAGTTCAGTAGTATTAAAATACATTGAAAAGGTTAATGACCATTACTCCCATCCATCTACATATTTCTTTAAATCTAGTAAAACTAAAAATGCCATACCTTTTAAACAGTAACTTACTCCCCATTTGTCTTGACCCTCAGCCCCTGGCAACTGCCATTCTACATTCTGTCTCTGTGATCTTCTTTTTTTTTTTTTTAATTTTAATTTTTTGACTGGCAGAGTGGACAGTGAGAGAGAGAGACAGAAAGGTCTTCCTTTTCTGTTGGTTCATCACCCAGTGGCCAGTGCGCTGCAGCCAGCGCACCGTGCTGATCTGAAGCCAGGAGCCAGGTGCTTTCTCCTGGTCTCGCATTCATCCTCCACTGCACTCCCGGGCCATAGCAGAGAGCTGAACTGGAAGAGGGGCAGCCGGGACAGAATCCAACGCCCCGACCGGGACTAGAACCCTGTGTGCCGGCACCGCAGGCAGAGGATTAGCCTAGTGAGCCGTGGCGCCGGCCCTGTCTCTGTGATCTTTACTCTTAAGTATCTTGAGTGGAATCATACAGTGTCTTTTTGTGAATGGCCTATTTCTGTTAGCTTAATGTCTTCAAGGTTTATCCATGTTGTAGTGTATATCAGGATTTCCCTCCTTTAGAGGGCTGAATAATATTCAATTGTATGTATGTACCACATTTTGCCTATCCATGACACAATGAGTTGCTTCCCCATTTTAGCTTTTGTAAATAATGTTGCTGTGAATGTTGGTGTACTGATCTCTCTCAAGATTCTGCTTTCAGTTCCTTTGGTTTTATACCCAATAGTGGCTTGATGGGTCATATGGTAATTCTGTTTTTCATTTTTTTGTGGGAAACTTGCCATATTGGTTTCCACAGTGGTTCTGTCAGCAGTGCCCAATGGTTGGAGATTCTCTACATTCTCACCAACACCTATTCCTGTTTTTTTTTTTTTTTTTAATAGTAACCATCGTAATCAGTGACAGATGTTATCACAGTTTTGACTTACGTTTCTCTATTAGTGATGTTGAGCATCTTTATGTGCTTCTTGGTCATTTATGTGTGTCGTCTTTGGGGGGAGAGAGAGAGTGTTAAAGCTAATCACTTTGAGAGAGAAAGCCCATCCTGCAGCCCGAAAGAGAAAGAGAACATGCACTCCCCATTCTGTGGCTCACTCCTCAAATGCCTGCTACTACTGAGAACTCACAGGTCTTCTGTTTACGTGGCAGGAACCCAGTCACTTAAGCTATCATCCTGTGTCCCAAGGTCCACATCAGAGGGAAGCTGGGAATTGAACCCTGGCACTCTGTTAAGGGATGTGATTATCCTAGCTGGTATACTGCTAGGACAAATGCTCTCGTTTTGTTGTTGAGTTCTAGGAATCACTGTATATTCTGGTTGTTAATCCCTTACATTTCTCTCATTCTGTGGGTTGCCTTTTTACTCTGTTGATAACTGTTTTGATGCAGTTTTTAAAGTTTTGATGGAGTCTGTTTTTTCTTTTGTTGCCTGTCTAGATGTTAGGTGTCATATCTGCTAGTGTGATTTGACTCATATTATGAGCAGCTGATGAAATTAAATCATAGTGATAGCAGAAGAAAATACTATGTTATCCTAAGACCATGATTACTTAGATCTAGTTTTCTCAGTCCCTGGTTGGATCCCCATTCTCATTTATCAGTTGTCTGGACATACTCATTTTGAGTATATTGTTGCAAATGTATGTTGTCTTTTAAAAATATATGGCATTTTCTATGTATGTTTACAGTGTGCATAAATTATATAAATTTTCTGTTTTCATTAATAAGCTTGAAAGATCTGTGTTGAATGTGTGCTCTTAACACAGCATCACAACAGTATTCTACATTTTTTTGTTAGATTTCAAAGTTTACATTTTACTTTGTCTTTTTTTTTTTTTTTTTTTTTTGAGAGAGAGTGGACAGTGAGAGACAGAGAGAAAGGTCTTCCTTTTCCGTTGGTTCATCCTCCATTGGCCGCTGCGGCCGGCATGCTACGGCTGGCACACTGTGCTGATCCAAAGCCAGGAGCCAGGTGCTTCTCCTGGTCTCCCATGGGGTGCAGGGCCCAAGCACTTGGGCCATCCTCCACTGCACTCCGTGGCCACAGCAGAGAGCTGGCCTGGAAGGGGGGCAACCAGGACAGAATCCGGCGCCCCAACCGGGACTAGAACCCGGTGTGCTGGCGCCGCCAGGTGGAGGATTAGCCTATTGAGCCACGGCGCCAGCTATGTCTTTTGTAATATTTAACACTTTATCTCAACGCTTACCAAATTTAGGAAAGTAAATATATTCTGACACTTCTGAGATGTGAAATAAGCCACATTACAACTTTCTGGGAGCTGGCTGGTGCCGCGGCTCAACAGGCTAATCCTCCACCTAGCGGCGCCAGCACACCGGCTTCTTGTCCTGGTTGCCCCTCTTCCAGGCCAGCTCTCTGCTATGGCCTGGGAGTGCAGTGGAGGATGGCCCAAGTGCTTGGGCCCTGCACCCCATGGGAGACCAGGATAAGTACCTGGCTCCTGCCTTTGGATCAGCGCAGTGCGCCGGCCGCAGTGGCCATTGGAGGGTGAACCAACTGCAAAGGAAGACCTTTCTCTCTGTCTCTCTCTCTCTCTCTCTCTCTCACTGTCCACTCTGTGAAAAAAAAAGAAAAAACTTTCTGGGAGCTTATTTCGGAAACCATAACCATAAAGGCCTGGGGCAGTGGAGTGGAGATTTTGAATGGATGTTTGGAGGATCAAGGGCTTAAGGGAATGATGTGTGGGCCAACTCTTCTGTTTTTGTTTTTAAATTTAAATTTTCTGTGGTCTTTTCTTTTTAACTTTTATTTAATAAATATAAATTTCCAAAGTACAGCTTTTGGATTACAGTATCTTTCCCCCCCCATAACTTCCCTCCCATCTCCCACTCCCTCTCCCATTCCATTCACATGAAGATTCATTTTCGATTTTCTTTATATACAGAAGATAAATTTAGAATATATAATAAGTAAAGATTTCAAAAGTTTGCATCCACGCAGAAACAAAAAGTGTAAAGTACTGTTTGAGTACTAGTTATAGCATTAAATCACATTGTACAACACATTAAGGACAGAGATCCTATATGGGGAGTAAATGCACAGTGACTCCTATTGTTGATTTAAGAAATTGACACTCTTGTTTATGGCATCCGTAGTCACCCGAGGCTCTTGTCATGAGCTGCCAAGGCTATGGAAGCCTTTTGAGTTCGCCAGCTCCGATCTTATTTAGACAAGGTCATAGTCAAAGTGGAAGTTCTCTCCTTCCTTCAGAGAAAGGCACCTCCTTCTTTGATGGCCTGTTCTTTCCACTGGGATCTCACAGAGATCTTTCATTTAGGTCTTTTTCCTTTCCTTTTCCCTTTCCCTTTTCTTCCCTTTTCTCTTCCCTTCCCTCCCCCCTTCCCCTTCCCTCCCCCCTTCCCCTTCCCTCCCCCCTTCCCCTTCCCCCTTCCCCTTCCTCTTCCCTTCCCTCTTCCCCCTTCCCCCTTATCATTATGATCAGTTGTGAACAAAAGTGATCACTTTGACTAGTGGGATGGCATTGGTACATGCCACCTTGATGGGATTGAATTGGAATCCCCTGGCACGTTTCTAACTCCACCATTTGGGGCAAGTCCGATTGAGCATGTGCCGAACTGTACCTCTCTTCCCTCTCTTATTCCCACTCTTATATTTAACAGGGATCACTTTTCAGTTAAATTTAAACACCTAAGAATAATTGTGTGTTAATTAAAGAGTTCAACCAATAGTATTAAGTAGAACAAAAAAAAAAAAGATTCATTTATTTAAAAGGCAGAAAGGAAGAGTTACAGAGGCAGAGGCAGAGAAAGAGAGTTTTTCTATCTGCTGGTTACTCCCCATATGGCCTCAGTGACTGGAACTGCACCCATCTGAAGCCAGGAGCCAGAAGCTTCTTCCAGGTCTCCAATGCAGATACGGGGGCCCAAGGACTTGGGCCATCTTCTACTGCTTTCCCAGGCCATAGCAGAGTGCTGGATAGGAAGTAGAGCAGCTGGGACTCCAGCTGGCACCCATGTGGGATGCCGACACTACAGGTGGTGGCTTAATCCACTACGCCACAGTGCCAGCTCCTGGACTGGCTTCTTAAAGTTGGAGGAGCAGCCTGAATCAGAAATGAAAAAACTGAAGAGGCAGCTTGAGTCAGAAATGAGATGGTAAGAGGAATACATACTTGAGAATACTACTTGGAAAAATCAGTTTCTAGGGGCTGGTGCTGTGGCTCACTTGGTTAATCCTCTTCTTTGCAGCACCAGCATCCCATATGGCGCCGGGTTCTAGTCTAGGTTGCTCCTCTTCCAGTCCAGGTCTCTGCTGTGGCCTGGGAAGGCAGTGGAGGATGGCCCAGGTCCTTGGGCCCTGCACCCGCATGGGAGACCAGGAAGAAGCACCTGGCTCCTGGCTTCAGATCGGCACAGTGCCGGCCATAGCGACCATTTAGGGGGTGAACCAATGAAGGAAGACCTTTCTCTCTGTTTCTCTCTCTCTCACTGTCTATAACTCATCTGTGAAATAAATTAAAAAAAAAAAAAAAAAAGTCAGTTGCCTACCCCTCAAAGGCAAACTGACCCTCCTAATAAAAGTATATTTATCATGGCACTTTACAGTACTTGAATTGGGAAAAGTAGCTGCAGTATGTTTAACAAAAGATTATTATTGATGATATTTAATATACTTAAACTATTACGAAACAGATTAATGTTTCAATTTAAAAATGGGCAAAGAACATGAACTTCAGTTTTCAGAAGAAGACAAAGAAAGTGTTGACAGACCTGTAAAAAATGCTTTTACAATAACAACAGAAATGGAGATAGAGAGTGAGTACACACTCATGGTTTGTCAGAGCAAAGGAATGATAACATTCCCTATTCTGATAGTGTCATTGAGAGTTAATAACTTCTGAGAGAATAATTTTAGTATATATGACATTAAAAACTATACATTATTTGAGGATGGTAGGTGGACATGGGTGTATAAATGAAACAGTGTTGGCCATGAGATGAAAATTGAAAGTTAGTAGTAGGTACTGGATGGTTTTATTATATTTGTTTTGTTTATTTTTATGTATGTTGTACTTTCATAATAAGGAAGAATATGCATTTTTGATATAGTAATTTTTGTGAATTTATGTGTTAGTTAGAAATGTGAAGAATGAGCTTTGTGTTACTGCTTGTGATATTAAGACATTGGAAAGATCCTAAATGTTTCTCTGTTGGATAATAGGTGGACAGTAGCATATCAGCTGATGAAAAGATTTTCTTGCATACTTTTATTGTTGAAAATTATTTGATAGGCAAAAAGACACACACACACATACACACACACAGTTTTTTAAGCAATCCTATCTGCTAAGTCACTTCCCAAATGTTCACAACAGCTGGAGCGGAGTCAAGATGAAACTGGGAGCCAGGAACTCAACCCAAGCTTCCCATTTGAGTGCTGGAAACCCAGTTATTTGCACCATCGCTGCTGCCTCCCAGGGTCTGCATTGGTGGGAAGCTGGAGTTAGCTGGAGCTGGGAATCAAACTCAGGTACTCCGATGTAGGACAAGGGTGACTTGATGGCTAGGCTTATTGCCCCTTCCTAAGCTTTTAATACTTACCAGATGGTAGTTATGTTGTCCAAGATCCATTGACATGTGAGAAAAGTTATAGAACAGTATATATAATCTTTAACTTTTACTAAAAAATTAAGCTTATATGAATTATATACATAAGAAAAATGAACATATTGATAGTTTTGTTTTGCTGGAGAAGATAGCACAGGAAATTTTCACTTTAAAAATTAGTGGCCGGCGCCGTGGCTCACTAGGCTAATCCTCTGCCTGCAGCGCTGTCACCTTGGGTTCTAGTCCCGGTTGGGGCACCAGATTCTGTCCTGGTTGCCCTTCTGCCAGTCCAGCTCTCTATCGTGGCCCGGGAGTGTAGTGGAGGATGGCCCAAGTCCTTGGGCCCTGCACCTGCATGGGAGACCAGAAGAAAGCACTGGGCTACTGGCTTCGGGTCGGTGCAGCGTGCCTGCCATGGCGGCCATTTGGGGAGTGAACCAACGGAAGGAAGACCTTTCTCTCTGTCTCTCTCTCTCACTGTCTAACTGCCTGTCAAAAAATGAAATTATTTATTTATTGGGGCTGGCTCTGTGGCACACTGGGTTAATCCTCTGTGTGCGGCGCCGGCATCGCTTATGGGCGCTGTTTCCAGACCCAGTTGCTCATCTTCCAATCCAGCTCTCTGCTGTGGCCTAGGAAAGCAGCAGAGGATGGCCCAAGTGCTTGGGCCCCTGTACCCACATGGGAGACCAGGAAGAAGCACCTGGCTCCTGGCTTTGGATTGGTGTAGCTCTGGCTGTTGTGGCCATTTGGGGAGTGAACGAATGGAAGGAAGACCTTTATTTCAGTCTGTCTCTCTGTCTGTAACTTTATCTGTCAAATAAATAAATAAAATCTTTTTTTTTTTTTTTTTTTTTTTGACAGGCAGAGTGGACAGTGAGAGAGAGAGACAGAGAGAGAAAGGTCTTCCTTTGCCGTTGGTTCACCCTCCAATGGCCACCGCTGCAGCCGGCGCACCGCGCTGATCCGATGGCAGGAGCCAGGAGCCAGGTGCTTTTCCTGGTCTCCCATGGGGTGCAGGGCCCAAGCACCTGGGCCATCCTCCACTGCACTCCCTGGCCATAGCAGAGAGCTGTCCTGGAAGAGGGGCAACCGGGACAGAATCCGGCGCCCCCGACCGGGACTAGAACCCGGTGTGCCGGCGCCGCAAGGTGGAGGATTAGCCTATTGAGCCACGGCGCCGGCCAAATAAATAAATAAAATCTTTAAAAAACATTTATTTATTTGAATGGCAGAGTGACAGGGAGAGAAGGAGATCAATCTTCATCCATTGGTTCACACCTCAAATGCCCACAACAGCTGGGGCTGGGCCAGTCTGAAGCCAAGAGCCAGAAGTTCATGTGAGTCTCCCACTGTGGGACAGGAACTCAAATTAAGCCATCATCTACTGCTTCCCAGGCACATTAGCAGAGAGATGGATGACTCTGATATGGGTTATGGGTGTCTAAGTGGTGGCTTGACCTGCTGTACCATAGCATCCACCCTTGGAGATACCTTTAGTTATGTGTTTCTGTATTACATATTTTACTGTTGTAATCAAAAAGGACATAAAAAAATAGAAAATTTAACTTTGCTTCTAAATAAAGGTCATATTCAAGAAAGGAGGGTAGTAATCAATTCACCTTGGGGGTTCTGAATGGGGGACAGGAACTTGGGCAGGATATACAGAGGTATTTATTCTGCTTATGTTTTTGCTGTAGTATTACAGACCATTTACCCTTTTTTGTTGTCTGTAAGATTCTTTGGATGAAGAAATTTTAAAGAGAAAAGGCTTTTAGAGATCTATTTATAATGAAATTTTTTGTTCTTTATGTGGATAAAAGATTGGTATGTATTTACCTTAAATAAAAAATTACTCCTTAGCACAAAACTGAGATTGTACAGTCATTGTTAGAAAAAAATATAGTACCTTCAATATGCTTTTCTTGAACTTTGTAAATCCACATACACGTACTATGTTTTACTTATATACTGTGTCCTATGGAGAACATTGAGACTATAATTGTGAATAAAAGTATGATAGATATTTCCTGTTAGGTGGAGACTGAAGTTGGGTAGGTTGCAGTGAGCTGAAGACTAAATAGGGAAGACTAGGAGTAGAGACAGAGTGTAAAACTTTTCCTAAAAGGTTTGACTCTAAATGGGAGAAGAGAAAATGGAAGTGGTAGGAAGAGGTCACAGAATATCAAGAGAATTTTAGTTTTCTTTTTTACCCCCACCAACAACCTTGCAAGTATTTTTTTTAAAGAACTGGGAATTTTAAATTTTTTAAAATTTATTTGTTAGAGAGAGAGAGTGTGGGTGTGTGTGCGCGTGCGCATGATGTGTTTATGTATGCTTTCGTCCACTGGTTAACTCCCTAAAATGCCTTTGCTAGGTCCTGACCAAAGCCAGGAGGCAGGAACTCAGTCTGGGTCTTCCACGTACTTGATAGGCCCCAACTACTTGTGTCATCACCTATTGTATCCCAGGGTGCACATTAGTAGGAAACAGGAATTGAGTGCAGAGCTGAGACTCAAACCCAGACATTCCAGTGTAGGCATTCCAAGTGGCAGCTTAACCACCAGGCCAAACTCCTGCCCTTCCTTTTGAAACCCATCACACCAGGAATACTAAGAAACAGAGTGGAAACGCTAGGAGGTGGAAATATTTAAAAATGTTTGATATCTTAGGGCCCATCTGAGGATATGCTGTGCAGTGCGAGTGGTACAGTGGAGAAAAGAAAATTATGAATAAAGAGAATTTGTTCAAATAATAGAACCTATGAAATATGGAATGTTTGTAACTTTGGTTTTCTTGTACAGTTTACTTTTTTAGAATTGAAAGATTGTAGGTACTAGCACAATTTGCTTGGCCTTCTGTTGAGGCGTTTTCTCACCCATAATTATGTTGTTCAGGGTTTGGTTAGTTACGGGACACAAAATCCCTCACATAGCCACTGGACTTAGAGCTTTTTAAAAAAAGTTGCTTGCCACTAGAGTCATTTTCATACTGTGTTCTGAAGGCATTGAATTGTTTTACTGGGAAAAAGTTCTCAGCGTGGTCTTGAGCATTCCTGTGGGTAAAATTCCTGTGCTTGATCCTCCACTTTTACTTTTTTTTTTAACACTCATTCTGTCAAATGCTGAAACCTTTAACCCCTCTAATCATTGTACTAAAGTACCTTTTCCTCATTGCTGACTATGACAGTAGTATATTGAGTAGCAATGTCTTCATTCCTTTATTTATAATAGTGGTTCTCAAAATGTGACCCATGGATCCTTTCAGGGGATCTGCAAGGTCATAACTATTTTCATGGTAATACTAAGATGTTTCTGCCTTTTCCACTATAATGGTGTTTGTACAGATTTCACAAAAACAGTGTTAGATAAAACTCCTTTGTGCTTTAACATGGGTCAAGGGAGTGATATCAAATTGTCATAGTATTCTTCATTGTCATGTAGCACAGTAAAAAACACAGTCTGATCTCATGCAAGAACATTCTTGTTGAAACAGTAAAATTTATTGTCATTAAATCTGAACTTTAAGTTTTTAATGTCAATTTTCATGAAATGGGAAGTATGTATAAAGTGCCATTGTTTGAATTGCCAGCTGAACCAGGAGCTTTTTCTTTGAACATTGATTGGGGGACTGCATTGCAGCACAGCCGGTGAAGCTGCCACTTGGGATTCCCACATCCTATGTCTGAGTGCTGGTTTGAGTCCCAGCTACTCCATTTCTGTTCTAGCTCCCTGCTGATGTGCTTGGGAAGCAACAGATGATGTCTCAAGTACTCATTTCTCTGCCACCCACATGGTGGATTCACATGGAGTTCCTGGCTCTTGGCTTCTGCCTGACCCAGCCCCAGCTGTTGCAGCGTTTGGGGAGTGAATCAGCAAATGAAGATCTCTCTTTCCCTTTATTTCTCCCTCTGGCTATCCCCTCTTCCTTTCAAATAAATGTAAGTTTTTGTTTTTAAAGTAAATAACACAGTTTTTACTTGAAATAGTAACTGACCTCTGTATGTGGTAGATATTTTGTTGAAATGACTTCATTTTATATTTATTTTATTTACCAGTTTTGGTTTTCTTCATTTGTTCATTTGAGTTTAACATCTTGTATCATTTTCTTTCTCTCTCTTTCTCTTTTTTAAGATCCTATTTATTTGAGGCCGGCGCCGCGGCTCACTAGGCTAATCCTCCGCCTAGTGGCGCCGGCACACCGGGTTCTAGTCCCGGTCGGGGCGCCGGATTCTGTCCCGGTTGCCCCTCTTCCAGGCCAGCTCTCTGCTGTGGCCAGGGAGTGCAGTGGAGGATGGCCCAAGTGCTTGGGCCCTGCACCCCATGGGAGACCAGGATAAGTACCTGGCTTCTGCCATTGGATCAGCACGATGCGCCGGCCACAGCGCGCCGGCCGTGGCGGCCATTGGAGGGTGAACCAATGGCAAAGGAAGACCTTTCTCTCTGTCTCTGTCTCTCTCACTGTCCACTCTGCCTGTCAAAAAATAAAAAAATAAAAAATAAAAAAAAAGATTCTATTTATTTGAAAGGCAGAGAGAGAGAGATTGAGAGATTTGTCTTCCTTTTGGCTCCCCAAGTGGCTGCAACAGCTAGGGCTGGGCCAAGCTGAAGTCAGGAGCTAGGAACTCCATCCAGGTCTCCCACGTGAATGGCAGGCGCCCAAGTACTTGGACCAGCTGATGCTGTCTTCCAAGATGCTTTGGCCAGGAGCTGGATTGGAAGCCGAGCAGCCTGGACTTGAACTGGCACTCCTATATGGATGCTGCAGGCTGTGGTTTAACCCACTGTGTTACAGTGAGGGCTCCATGTGTCATTATAAGACAGTTTTGCTCCCATACTCCTCCTTCGTGCTGTTATTGTCAAAAATGTTAGATTTGTGTATGTTTTAAACCTAACAGTGCAATTATGTAAAATTGCTTTGTATACTTGCTTTGGAGGAGCTATAAATTCATACTGTCTCAAAATTAGTTAATATCTTTATTTCTTTTATGTGAATTTGAATTTTCATTTGGATTTGTTTGCTTTCAACCTTAAGGACTTCCTTTAATATTTCTTGTAAGGTTCTGTACTATATAATACAAGTTTTGTTCTTCTGGAAGATCTGTTTCGTTTTTGAAAGAAAATTTTGCTGGATGTAAGATTTTTAGCCCCCCCCCCCCCCCCCCCAGCACTTTGAATTTGTCCTCCCACTGCTTTCTGGCCTTTATTGTTTCTGATGAAAAGTCAACAGTTAATCTTACTGGGATTTTCTTGCATGTGATACATCAGTTATCTCTTGCTGCTTTCAAGATTTCTTTTTGTCTTCATTTTTTTCTATGATGTGATAGTTGTAGATCTCTTTTAATTTATCCTGATTGGTGTTTGTTGAACTTCTTGGATGTAAGCTTTATTTGTCAACAGATACGGGAAGATAGCAGTTAACTCTTTTTTCAAATGTTTTAAATGCATTTTTTTTCAAACTGAAACTCTACACCTATTAAAATCCTCTATCTCCCGCCGCCTCATACTCTTACTCCCATTTTACTTCCATTTCTATGAATTTGGCTTCTCTAGGTACCTCATGTAAGTAGAATTAAACAATAGTTGTCTGATTTATTTCACTTATCATAGTGTCTTCAAGGTTCATCTGTGCTATACTATATTACAGTTTCCTGGAATATATTTAATTTTAGGTCTTGAAATTAGGCATTCCTAATTCTCAGGTATTGAGTTTTTTCCCTCCCCTGCTTGTTTTATTTTTACTAAACTTTTATGCTATTTTAGGATTATTGTCAATGTAATTTTATATGTCATTGTATGTTTATTTAGTGGAAAATTTAAGTTAGATAAATGAAACCATGCGTTGCTTTGGTACTTTGAAGAAAATTCATAGAGGTATACTACAGTGTTAATGGAATGACTAATATGTATTATAATGTAGTTTTGCAGGATATAGTTTTCAGGTCTTTTGCTTAAAAAAGATAAATGCTCTTAATAATACACTTCATTTAAAGTATGCATTTATGAAATTTTGGTGGTTCTTTTTTTAACTCTGAATCTGCATACTTAAAGGATTGTGATACACTGTCAATGAAGGCTCAGCTTTTTGATGGATGTATTAAAAAGTGGTGATGATTGCTTATCTGGTGATTCCTTGTAGAAACAGGGTCATAATTGCTCTTCCAGTGAGTGTGGATATACCTGTCTACCCCCAAAGTCACTGGTTAGTGTGTTTTAGCTGCACGTGTCATAATTAAGAGGTTTAAACTTAAGTTCTTAAACCCAGTCATGAGATTTAAGGCATCCTTTGCTTATGACTTAGGGCCTACCTACCTGAACTTTCAGCTGTTATTTTGATGACAGCTGCCCTGAATATGTTATTCAGGGGCTGCTGAATCCTCTTCTCACTTAGGGTAGGCAATGAGTGAATATTGAAAGTTGCTGTCATTTTATTTTATACCCTCTGGAGAACATTTGTGATTTGAGGTATTATTATATTTTTCCTCAATTTAAGGTTTTTAATAAATTGGATTTCTTGATTCAACACATGAAATATATCATTGGTATAAAATAAGCTCTACAAGTAAATCTTAAATAGATTTTTTATTCCCTAAACAGAGACTCTACAGGGGCAGGTAATTCACTGGTCCACAAGCGGTCTCCTTTACGTCGAAACCAAAAGACCCCAACATCCTTGACCAAGCTGTCT
Source organism: Oryctolagus cuniculus (assembly GCF_964237555.1). Taxonomy (NCBI): domain Eukaryota; kingdom Metazoa; phylum Chordata; class Mammalia; order Lagomorpha; family Leporidae; genus Oryctolagus; species Oryctolagus cuniculus. The sequence goes on along the minus strand of NC_091438.1, from coordinate 77,605,126 downwards.
TTACAGGATGGACATAAAGCCAAAAAGCCAGCATGTAAATTTGAAGAGGGTCAGGATGTCCTAGCTAGATGGTCAGATGGCTTATTTTATCTTGGAACTATCAAAAAGGCAAGTTACCTTAATATTAAGATAGCTTTTGCTGTTTTGCAGTAAACTTTTAATAATCTTAAAATTTAATTTCATGTTTATAATTGTTAAGAGATTTCCATAAGTATTCCTCTGTATTGCAGATAAACATATTGAAACAGAGCTGCTTCATCATATTTGAAGACAGTTCTAAATCCTGGGTTCTCTGGAAGGACATTCAAACAGGCAGGTGTTACTGTTTCTCTTAAAAATGATTTCTACTGAAATTTAACATGTCATTTTCCAATGTTTGTTGACTATAGTGACTCACTAACACTTTGAGAAGAGGTTAAAGTGTTCCTTTTCCTCATTTTATAAACATGGATCTGGATCTCTAGTGGGAGTAAAACATCTTACACTGCTTCCTGTCTTGTTCTATTAGCTGTGTGTCCCTTTCTGCTTTCCCATGTTCCGGAGGTTCCTGTGGGTTTAATATAGGTCTGTTTATTTGCCTTTTTGTCGTCTTCTCCCCCTTTTCTTTTTAAAAGTGGCAGAAAAGTAGAAACCCAGTGGTATGTGGAGTTAGAAAGCCCTGAAAGTGAAGGATTTGTCCAACAGATGCCCCATACAACTTACTAGTGTAGTTCTTTCTTCCTTGGTCTCTTACATTGTCCTTAGAAAGATAAAGGATTATTCTTTGGCCATTCAATTATTTGTAACACCCAGAAAGGAGCACACACAAACCTTGCAGAAGTGAACAAATTACTCTGAAAACCACAATTTAGCAAATTTCAATGGGAAGTAGATTTAGTATTTTTCTTCTCTGTAAGAAACCTTCTGGTAACATATATATCAAGATAACTTTATATCAAGACTAATAAGATTTTTTAAAAGTTTACATAAATGAGGAAAAATATTTAATGTTAATAAACAGCATTAAGATACACATATGCTAAGATACATAAGTTTAAAAAGGACTTTTGATACCTAATGCTGTTTTGGTTTCTGTTACATGCCTGAAATGCTAGTGGCAATATAAATTTCTGTTTTGGTTATTACTTAAGCAGTTGCAATAAATGCATAAAAGTGGTTGTATTATTTCATCTATCTAATCTACTTCTAGTTGTAGTTTTCATAAGAATTCAAAAGAAAAAACTTGCAAAATATTTACTGTAGCTTTATTTTAAGCAACAAAAATTTGTAATGAAGCCTCATGGTAGAGATGAAATGGAGTCTGGCATATCTGGGTTTGAATCCTAGCCTTGGGGCTTTCTGAAAGTTCTTGAGTTAGTTAGCTATTGTCATCTCAATGCAAAGTTATTTATTTAATAAGTTAGTTGTAGAATTAAATAATATGTACCAAAAGCTTAATACAGTGTTTGACCTATTGCACAAAATTATAAATAAAGTTTTAGTTTAATGATTTTGACTATATTGAAATAGGAAGAGAATATTAGAAATGATGGTTGTGTTAGACTGATAAAATCATATTCTAAAATTTTGTGTGTTTTTTCTTGTGTGGATTACAAATGTTTGAGGAAGAAGTGATTTTTTTGGTCCAGGTTAAAAAACTGTGGCATGCCTAATTTTTATTGCAGTGTAATTCTGTTTACGGTACATTGTTAGATACTGTATTTCTGGATTTCAGAAGGTGGAGCGTAACTTATTGGGGTTTCTTTCTTAAATTAGTGAATAAAAACAACTTCTGAATCTAGAGAGAAAGGGATAATCTACAAGAACATATCTATTTGCCCCTTTTTTGAGTCTTCATAATATTAATATTACAGGATGAATGAGTATGTATACATGGATAGATGTGTGTTCTGGAAATAAAGTACTCAGCAAGCCTCCCACGCTCCTCCTCCAGTCTAACCTCTGAGGGTGGGAATATTAGAAATGAATAAGGGAAGCTACCTGAGTGCAATTTAAATTATTCCTTCTGCCAAAAAGCAGTTCAAATTACAAATGTACAGTCAGTTTAAAGCTGAGGAGAAAATAGATAAGGGAGGGTTTTATGTATAGTACTTTGCCATGTGAGGCATTATGATCTGGTTAGTAAATATTGTACATATTGGTTACCCATGAAGTCAAAAAAGTAGTTTTATATGAAACTCTTTATGGCTTTCTTTTTAATGTATGTTTTAAATATTTCAGGAGCCAGTGGAAGTGGGGAAATGGTCTGTACAATATGTCAAGAAGAGTATTCAGAAGCTCCCAATGAAATGGTTATATGTGATAAGTGTGGCCAAGGTAAACATTGATTTCTTTTTATCCTGTGGAAAAGTTTTGTTGTCTACTGAATGTCTTTGAAGATGAATGACAAAAATATTTCACGGTGGTAATTTGAAGATACTATCCTATTTATTCATCTATTGTAAATATATTAAATGCCTTCTTAAAATTGTGTTGCAGTATTTATGAATAAATAGAATTTGCTTTATGCTTTTTTTGAATTAAGGATATCATCAGTTGTGTCACACACCTCATATTGATTCCAGTGTGATTGATTCAGATGAAAAATGGCTGTGTCGACAGTGTGTTTTTGCAACAACAACAAAGGTATTTTTTAAGTGTTTTTGGGCTAAAGCCCTAAATGGAATTTGTAAGACACTAGCAAAGTAATGATGGTGTATGTTGGAAATTTATTTGAATGAAGTGAATGATCAGTGCTGTTAGAGGAGCTGTTTGTTGTTAACTTATAAAGCCTAAGTGATTTAGAATTATTTCTGTACTTATTTTAGTGATATTGGAATTAGGGCAATAATGCTTGTGATACAATAGAAAGTTGGGATGAAAATGTTTTCAGGAGTGGTAAAATTATTTTTGAATTATAAAATTAATGTTTAAAATTGTAGCCTTCGTTCTTTCCAATGATTTTTTTCCCTGTAATGTAGAGGGGTGGTGCACTTAAGAAAGGACCAAATGCCAAAGCATTGCAAGTCATGAAGCAGACATTACCCTATAGTGTGGCTGACCTTGAATGGGATGCAGGTCATAAAACCAATGTCCAGCAGTGTTACTGCTATTGTGGAGGCCCTGGAGAGTAAGTAAATACAGCTATTTAATGCTATTTAAATGATTTTATTTACTTACACTTTTATTTTAATGATTGTGATGTGAGAGTGATAGTGAATTTCAGATACTTGAACATGTCAATAAAATAGGAGAAAAAAAAACCATTATTTACACCCAAAAAAGTTCTCATCTAATTTTTGAACATATCCATGTATTTTAAAAACCTCATGATAATGTTTGATTTTTAGAAATGAGCTGAGCTGTAAATATTTAATTCAAAAAATAAACTATAGAAGGAAAACATACACTGCTAAGGCCCAGTGTGAGGTGTGTTTACCTAGTGTTATTAGATGTCATATTTAATATGATTAACCATTTAGAAACTGGCAAACTTGATATTATCATTTGAGAGAAAAAGAGGCAGTTTGGTATTTAACTATAGAATCAAGGTAAAACTCTTCACAGAATGAAGAGAGAGTATCCATTACTATTCTCTCCTACACATTGAATTTCTTAGGGGTCCATATGTATCATTTTCAGAAGATACAAATAGTTTTCCTAAGTTTTTACCTGAAAATATCCCATCCAGATAAACTAGAGAGTTGTAATGGGAGTCATAAAGACTTAATAAGTAGGATATTTAAACTTAAATCAAGGTATTTGACTTCAACATTCACCATATACTTTGTGTGTTAGCAATATTTTTAGAGTTTTATTTATTTTTATTTGAAAAGCAGAGTGGGACGGGAAAAGGGAGGGAGAAGAGAGAAAAAGAGTAAGATCTTCCATTTGCTGGTTCATTCCCCAAACGGCTGCAATTGCCAGGGCTGGGCCAGGCTGAAGCCAGGAACCCAGAACTGTGTGTGATTTTCCCACGTGGGTGGTACAAGTATGTAAGCCATCTTTCACTCCTTTTCCAGGCATACTAGCAAGGAGCTGGACTAGAAATGGAGCAGCAGGGACTTGAACCAGAGCTCTGATATGGGATGCTAGTATTTCAGGCAGCAGTTTAACGCACCACACCAAAATGCTAAATGCCTGTGTGTGTTTGGTTTCATTTCTAGAGTTCCCTAATTCTTTGATGGCTATAAAATAGTTATTAATTATCATCTAACAAGATTATAAAAGGAAAACATGAAATTGACTATTCTAATTAATTATTCATCCATAATTATAGACAGTAATTTTGTATATCATTGTGTTTGCCAAGTAAATAAACCAGAGTTTTAACTGAAAATATTTAGAAATTTTTACCTTTAGCTTCTGATCATTGGTCCTAGTTCTGCTTTTAGAACCAAGCAAATATGTCTTACCCTTCGTAAGTGTAAATCTTCAAATATTTCAAGTCAGCACTTACATTTTCCAATTCTATTATGCATATAGCAATAATAGTCTCTTTTCCATGCTAAATTTCCCTTATATTGAACATTCTTTGTGATGTGATGTCTAAAGTCTGTCTTTGTTCTCCAGTTTGTGAAAAATCACTCTTGAAATAGGATGTCATGATTGCAACATATAGTGTTTCCAGAAATGGAATATAATGAGTCAGTGTATGTTAGAATTCTGGCATTGGGAGGGCATCTGTTGTGAAGAGAGATTATAGTACCTATTTTGGTCATCTCGTATTCTCTTGATTTATATTGGGTTTATAAGTGGTGAATTTTTTGTTTGTTTGTTTTGTTTTTTGTTTTGTTTTGTTTTGGTGACAGAGTTAGTGAGCGAGAGAGAAAGGTCTTCCTTCCATTGGTTCACCCCTCAAATGGCTGCTACAGCTTGCACTGTGCCGATCCAAAGCCAGGAGCCAGGTGTTTCTTCCTGGTCTCCCATGCGGGTGCAAGGCCCAAGCACTTGGGCCATCCTCCACTGCCCTCCCGGGCCACAGCAGAGACCTGGACTGGAAGAGGAGCAGCCAGGACTAGAACCAGTGCCCATATGGGATGCTGGTGTGGCAGGTGGAGGATTAACCAAGTGAGCCATGACGCCGGCCCCAAGTGATCAACTTCTAACTTTAGTTTTTTTTTTTTTAATGTAAACTGTTAATAAGCCATGTTGTACATTACATGCTTGTACTACATTGTTTCTTATGTTGAGTTTATACTGATCAACTAGTAACTTTAGTCCTTTTTTTTTTTTAATTTTTAGATTTTTAAAAAATTTTTTGACAGGCAGAGTTAGTGAGAGAAAGAGAGACAGAGAGAGTTATAGACTGAGAGAGAGAGAGACAGAAAGGTCTTCCTTCCGTTGGTTCACTCCCCTAATGGCCGCCATGGCCTGCACTGCGCCGATCCGAAACCAGGAGCTGGGTGCTTCCTCCCAGTCTCCCATGCAGGTGCAGGGACCCAAGCACTTGGACCATCCCCCACTGCCTTCCTGGGCCACAGCAGAGAGCTGGACTGGAAGAGGAGCAACCGGGACTAGTACCCGGTGCCCCAACCGAGACTAGAACCCAGGGTGCCGACGCCACAGGTGGAGGGTTAGCCTAGTTAGCCACGGCGCTGGCCAACTTTAGCCCCTTTTTAAAAAAATTTTTTTTTTTTTTTTTTTTTTTTTTTTTGGGACAAGCAGAGTGAACAGTGAGAGACAGAAAGAAAGGTCTTCCTTTGCCGTTGGTTCACCCTCCAATGGCTGCTACGGCTGGTACACTGCGGCCGGCGCACTGCGCTGATCCAAAGGCAGGAGCCAGGTGCTTATCCTGGTCTCCCATGGGGTGCAGGGCCCAAGCACTTGGGCCATCCTCCACTGCACTCCCTGGCCACAGCAGAGAGCTGGCCTGGAAGAGGGGCAGCCGGGACAGAATCCGGCGCCCCGACCGGGACTAGAAGCTGGCGTGCTGGCGCCGCAAGGTGGAGGATTAGCCTACTGAGCCGCTGCGCCGGCCTAAAAAATTTTGCTTTTTTATTTGAATATTATCTATAGAAAAACAGATAGATCTTCCATCCACTGGTTCATTCCCTAGATGGCTGCAATGGGCAGGACTGGGCCAGATTAAAGCCAGGAGCTTCATATGGGTTCTCTGACATGGGTGGCAGGGCCCCAACACTTGGACCATCTTTTGCTGCTTTTCACAGGCCATTAGCAGGGAGCTGGATCTGAAATGGAATAGCTGGGACATGTACTGGCACCCATATGGGATGCCAGCATCACAGGCAGCAATTTTTCTTTTTTGAAGATTTATTTATTTGAAAGAGTTACACAGAGAGAGGAGAGGCAGAGAGATAAAGAGGTCTTCCGGCCGGCGCCTTGGCTCATTAGGCTAATCCTCTGCCTGCGGCGCTGGCACACCGGGTTCTAGTCTCGGTGGCTCCTCTTCCAGTCCAGCTCTCTGCTGTGACTGGATGGGCCAAGTCCTTGGGCCCTGCACCCCCTGGGAGACCAGGAGAAGTACCTGGCTCCTGCCTTCGGATCGGCGCGGTGCGCCGGCCATAGCACAGCAGCCATTGGAGGATGAACCAGTGGCAAAGGAAGACCTTTCTCTCTGTCTCTCTCTCCCTCACACCGTCTACTCTGCCTGTCAAAAAATAAAAATAAAAAAAGAGGTCTTCTATCTAATGGTTCACTCCCCAATTGGCCACGATGGCTGGAGCTGTGCCAATCCGAGGCAAGGACAGCAGAGAGCTGGATCAGAAGTGGAGCAGCCGGGTCTCGAACTGGCGCCCATATGGGATGCTGGTGCTGCAGGCCAGGGCGTTAACCCACTGCACCACAGCGCTAGCCCCACAGGCAGCAATTTTACCTGCTATGCTACAACTCTGGCATCGTCCTTTTTTATAAAAATTGATATTATTCCAAGTTGTATATCATATACTACATTTTAAAAAAATCATCAGCGAACAATTTTATATTTGAGCCTATTTAAATTTTAATTACTGGTTTCTTGTGTTTTTCTTCCCTATCACCTTATTTTTTAAGGCAGGGATGCTTATAGGAGAATGCTGTAATAGCTAGTGTTTGGTGATGAAAATTATATACAAGTGAATAAATTTTTAGTTCTTTATTCTGTGTCATTTCTGATTTCATGCAATTTTTATTTGTGTTAACATTTTGTAGCACTGCTTAGTTTTTGATCACCTGAAGATTTAAGAAACATTCTGTCTAGGTTTTTTGTTTAATTTTTTTTTTTTTTACTGAAAGAGTTAGCAGAGGCAGAGAGAGAGAGAGAGAGAGAGAGAGAGAGAGATCTTCCATCTGCTGGTTCACTTCCCAAGTGGCCCCAAAGGCTGAAGTTGGGTTCATCCAAAGCGAGGAGCCAGGAGCTTCTTCCAGGACTCACTCCCATGTGGGTGCAGGAGTCTAAGCACTTGGGCCATCTTAAACTGCTTTCCCAGGCACATTAGCAGGGAGCTGGATCAGAAATGGAGGAGCTGGGACTCGAACTGGGATGCTAGCATGGCAGGCAGCGGCTTTACCTGCTCGCTATGGCGCCGACCTGCGTCTGGGTTTTTAATAAAAGGAGATACAATCAGTAGGCCTCAAGATTGATCCTTTTCCTTCAAAGTAGGTAAATGTAATTATACGTAATATTTTATGAGGCAGATCATTATTCATTAAGCATCATGAGGATGAGAACTATGAATGTTTTTGTTAAGCACTTAGCAGAGTATTTGGAATGCAGTTAGTATTTACCAGTCACTTGATGAATGAGTGACCTGACCAAATAATGAACTTCTTGCCTTTGCCTCTTTATGGGTTAAAATTAATGGAGGACTTGGCTGTTGAGAGGAAATACATTATTTAGGAAGAATGTCTTATTTTCTTTTTGATTTTCTTCTTTTTTTTGAGTTTATTTTTTAACTTTTATTTAATAAATATAAATTCCCAAAGTACAACTTTTGTATTACAGCGGCTTTCCCCCCCATAACCACCCTCCCACCTGCAATGATCCCATTTCCACTCCCTCTCCCAACCCATTCTTAATCACCATTCATTTTCAATTATCTATATACAAAAGATCAATTTAATATATACTAAGTAAAGATTTCAACAGCTTGCACCCACACAGAAACACAAAGTATAAAGTACTGTTTGAGTACTAGTTATATCGTTACTTCACATAGTACAGCACATTAAGGACAGAGATCCTACATGGGGAGTAAGTGCACAGTGCCTCCTGTTATAGATTTAATAATTGACACTCTTGCTTTTATGGCGTTAGTAATCACCCGAGGCTCTTGTCATGAGTTGCCAAGGCTATGGAAGCCTTTTGAGTTTGCCGACTCGATCTTTTTTAGACAAGGCCATAGTCAAAGCATAGTCAAAGTGGAAGTTCTCTCCTTTCTTCAGAGAAAGGTACCTCCTTCTTTGATGGCCCGTTCTTTCCTCTGGGATCTCACTCACAGAGATCTTTCATTTAGGTGTTTTTTTTTTTGCCAGGGTGTCTTGGCTTTCCATTCCTGAAATAATCTCATGTACTTTTTAGGCGGATCCGAATGCCTTAAGGGCTGATGCTGAGGCCAGAGTAATTTTCTTCTTAATTTATTTGTGAAGAGAGCATGAGAGAGCGGGTAGATGAGAGAGTATTCCTGTGATTTAGCCCACAAATGTGACAGTGGCTAGAGCTGAAGCCAGGAGCTGGAATGCAGTCTAGATCTCCTACTTGGGTGGCTCAGTTAGCTTGAACCCTCACTGCTGCCTCCTAGGATCTGCATTAGCAGAAGGCTGGAGCTAGGAATCAAACCTAGGCATTCCAATGTGGGATGTGGGGATCTTAACCTTTAGGCTAAATACCTTCTCCTGTCTTATTATTTTCAAATAGGAATATCATCATGTGAAAACCATGTACTAACTAAAGAGAGAGGGTTATCTTTCTTAGAGAAAAATTCTGTTTTAGCATCTTTACCTATCTGAAACAGATCTGTGTATTGAAACAAAGCTAAACCTGTCACAAAACCATTACATTTGTAGAGTCTTTGATTTATAATTAGGTTAGCCAGGTTTATTAAATTACCACATTGTTTTTCTTTATTATATACAAGAATAATGGAAACACAGTAGAAGATATAAAATGGTATGTTTCTAATCTGAAAGCTCCCTAAGGTCATTTTGTATTTGGGGCAATCAGTGTAATGGCTGAGTCTGACCTTTCCTTTGGTGCAGCACATTGAAATGAAGAAAATCCCAGGCTTGTGCTTTGAGAGAAATGTCTTTTACTAGTGTAGGCCAGACGTTGTTGACTAGAAATGGTAGATGCATTTTCAAGGACTTACAAATTTCCATGAATAAAAAATAGAGAAGAGGAATGAAATGGTAGAATTACAAGTTCTTTTTGGAAAGAAAACATCCAACACTAAGTGCAGTAGAAATGTAATATTTTAATCTAAACTGTATTCTAGATAATGCCACTTTGTGGCTTAAAAAATGAACATTTTACTTGATCAAGAAGTTTTAATCCTAACTTTTTTTTCTTATAGCTGGTATTTAAAGATGCTACAGTGCTGCAAATGTAAGCAGTGGTTTCATGAGGCTTGTGTGCAATGCCTTCAAAAACCAATGCTATTTGGAGACAGGTGAGAACTATATTTAAACTTCACTGATTGATTTTTGTGAGCTTATAAATCATGCGTATGGCACAGTTTCAGGTTTCTTTTTTTTTTGAAAGAGTTACACAGAGGAGAGGCAGAGAGAGAGAGGTCTTTTTTTTTTTTAATTTTTATTTATTTATTTTTACAGGCAGAGTTAGACAGTGAGAGAGAGAGAGAGAGAAAGGTCTTCCTTCCGTTGGTTCACCCCCCAAATGGCCGCTACAGCCGGAGCGCTGTGCCGATCCGAAGCCAGGAACCAAGTGCTTCTTCCTGGTCTCCCATGTGGGTGCAGGGCCGAAACACTTGGGCCATCCTCCACCGTACTCCCGGGCCACAGCAGAGAGCTGGACTGGAAGAGGAGCAACCGGGACTAGTACCCGGCGCCCCAACCAGGACTAGAACCCAGGGTGCCAGTGCCGCAGGCAGAGGATTAGCCAAGTGAGTCGAGGCACCAGACAGTGCAGTTTCCGGTTTCTAAAAATAAAACAGTAAAGGTCACCTAAGAAGGTAAATATGGAATAATGTACTTAAAATCACATAACTGTTTTGCTTCTGAATATTATTACAGAAAGCTTTTAAGTATTGTTAGTAAAAGAACTTTAAAGGGATAGAGTGACAGAGAGTTGGAAAAGGCCACAGGACCTTGCTATAGACAGAATTCGAATCTTGGACATAAAGAATTTCCAAAACTAGAGTTGATTTGTATTCTATATTAGGGTGAGTTAATTTGCTTTCTATATTAAGGTAATATGGAATAGTGGAGTGAACTTCAGGAAGAAAAAGAGCAATAAATTTACCATCAAAAACCTTGATTTATTATTTTTATAATTTTTTTTATTTGAGAGAGAGAAATAGGCAACAGAGATCTCCCATCTGCTGGCTCACTCTCCAAATGTCCACAATAGGTAGGGCTGGGCCAGGCCAAAGATGGGAGAGGTGGGGAAGTCAATCCAGGTCTCCCATGTGGGTGGCAAGGACCCAACTATTTGAGTGATCACTTGCTGCCTGCCTGCCAGGGTACACAGTAGTAGGAAGCTGGAATTGGGAATGGAGTGGGACTTGAACCTAGGCACTCTCTCTCTCTCTCTCTCTCTTTTTTTTTTTTTTTGACAGGCAGAGTGGACAGTGAGAGAGAGAGACAGAGAGAAGCTAAATCCTGGGTTAATTTGGTTTGTTCTGCTTATCTTTTTGACCTTGGAAAGATCAAATTGTTTCCTTTGGGCTTTATCTTGCCAAGTTATTTTGAACATTGAATGAAATGATGTATGAGTCCTCAAAGGACTCATAGTTTAAAAAAACTGTCCCTTTCCCCTCACTATGAACTTTTTTTGTTATTGAAGAAGAAATTTCCTTGGATCAATTGCTATGATTCAAATTGTATTTTAGCTTAACACTCCTTACAGCAATTGTAGGATATTTATTTGTTGACTACAAGCTGTAGTCAACAATTTGTATGTGCCCTAGAATATTCAGTATAAAATGTTTCCCTTTTTCCTTAGGTTTTATACATTTATTTGCTCTGTCTGCAGTTCTGGACCAGAATACCTCAAACGTCTACCATTACAATGGTAAGCATGGGCAGTCTGTTCAGAAAAAAAAGCCATATCCTTACATCTTACTGTTACAAGATGAAACTTTATGTATGCATTTACTTGGTTCAAATAAAAAATTATTTTTTATGCCTGGCTTTATTTTATTTGTCCTAAAGCCTCATATCATCTTATTATTGTTACCTACTTTTATTGCTAAATTGATAAGGCTGCTCATGTTAAATGACATAAATGTAGCTTTTTGATGTCTTGTAGACTTTTCAATATCCTTATTCATGCTTCCATTTCTTTTGGGCCATCAGAATATCATACAGTAGAAGAGATAAGTATATTAAATATGACAGATTGTGCTTCAGTGTAGTAAGTATTGTGTGTGGGAGGTGACAAATTTAGAGATTTAGTAATAAAATGCTTACAGCAATGTTTGTTATATATTTTAGGAACAGATACAATTTTAGCTCATGAATAAAATAAACCTGGCAAAGTATGATCTATTCTGTAGCTTTTATGTAGTAGTGAAAACACAAAAATCTCAATTGTAAGTTGTTTTTCTTAGTCCTGTCCACTTTGAATGCTTTAAAGAATTAATTCAGATATCTTTTAATTTACGCAGGATAAGGTTTTTAGTCAGTGTATTCTAATTATTTTTGTATATAATTCATTGTTTATGAATACGACTTAGAATATTGACCCCATCCACTTAAAATACTTTAGATTTTTAATTTCAGGTTTTATAAAGAAACTGTAATTTAATAATAACCACAAACACTGTTTTTGTGTATTTTGATTACTTCTGGATTCCAGGGTAGATATAGCACACCTATGCCTTTACAACCTAAGTGTTATTCACAAGAAGAAATACTTTGATTCTGAACTTGAGCTTATGACATACATTAATGAAAACTGGGATAGATTGCACCCTGGAGAGGTAGGTGGTCTTAGAGCTAACTTTATTGGCTACTGGATGAATTTCTTGTTTTGTTTTGATTCTGAAGAACAACTAAGACATATATAAGTCAGACAACTAAAGACAAATATAAGTTAGACAACTAAAGTAGCATTTTGTTTTGGCTCTGGGGAGAAACAACTTTGGCAAAGTTATGAAAGGACAGCCCTTTCATCCATTGTTCATTTCATTGTTGACTCAGGAAAATTGCTGGAGAAAGTAAAATATTTGAGTTTTCTGTTTTCTAAAGTGAGAATCATTGTAGTTAAAAATAAGAGGGAGGGAGAAATCCTTAGTATTGGGTATCTAACTCATGATTTCCACCTCCCTCTGTGTGTTTTTTTTTTTTTTTTTTCCCTATTAACTCAGATGTATAACCAATATTCTTTACTTTCTTGTTGGCGCTTTCTTATAGAAATAGTGTTAGAATCATGAGTTACAGAGTAAAGCCACCTGAGTTGCAGATAATGGTTGTCATTCTGTCACCTCATTTTGCTTCTCTTTTGTAAATTGTCACTACCTATGCTGGTCTACAGAGCCTTTTGTTTTTTCTCCAAAGGAATATTAAAGTAACTCATGTTTGTTGAAGAATATTTTGGAATTATAGGATACCACAAAGAGGAAAGTGACTAGAATAAAGTTTAGTTACGCTATTAATGATTTTCAGATTAAAACTAAAGAATTTGTTTTAAAATATAAAAACCATATACATATATTTTAATCATTAGTTTTTGAGGTAAAAATTGGAAAACTGATTTGCAATTTAGGACAGATTTCCTCATTTGCAGGTTTTAGACATGAGGGAGTTTGTCTTTTTTAAAGATTTATTTGAAAGGCAGAGTTACAGAGAAAGAGGGAGAGCCAGAGATAGAAATCGTAGCGTCTGCTTGTGCATTCCCCAGATGGGCACAACAGCTGGAGCTGGCCTGATCTGAGGCTGGGAGCTTCTTCTGGGTTTCTCACATGGTGCAGGGTCTCAAGAAGTTGGGCCATGTTTCACTATTTTCTCAGACGTATTACCAGGGAGCTGGATCAGAAATGGAGCAGCCGGGACTTGAACCTTTGCCCGTGTGGGATGCCAATACTGCACGTGGCAACTTTACCTGCTACACTACAGTACCAGCCCTGAGGGAGGTTTATAAAGTCCATATCAAATAGGATGTGAAGAAGGTTTCTGAATTTGAGTAATTTTATGGGACATCAGAGAATATGCTCTTGTTTGTTACTTTTTTTTTTAATGTTCATGTGGTTGGTTAGTCAGCTGCACAAAATACAAGTACCTGAAGGTACTTAAGTTTTCAAACCTAGGATGTTGAAATTTTTACAAAATATTTATCTTAAAGATTTATTGACATATTTGAAAATCGAGTTAGAGGGAGAGACATACAGAGAGAGATCTTCCATCTACTGGTTGACTTCTCAGCTGTCCACAATGACCAGGGCTGGGCTAGGCTGAAACCAGGAGCTTCTTCCAGGTCTCCCTTATGAGTAGTAGGGTCCCAAACAGTTGAGGCATATTCAGCTGCTTTCCCAAGGCCATTAGCAGGAAGCTGGATCAAAAGTGGAGCATCTGGGACATGAACCAGTGCCCATATGGGATGCTGGTGTTACAGGTGGTGGGCGGCTTTACCTGTTACATGACAACACCAACCCCTAAGCTGTTGAAATTCTGTTGACATAAGATGTTGTGTTACATATTGGACTATAATACTAACTGTTAAATGCTTTTTTAAAAAAGTTCTTAAAATTTTTGGAACGGATGAAAGGAGATAGGTAGGGGGAAAGGGAGAGAAAGGGGGAGAGAGAGAGAGAAACAGATTGAGCTACCACCTGCTGATTGACCCCCTCTAAATGCCCACACCAACCTTGGTCCACGTCTAGTCCAAGATGGAAGGAATGCAGTCAGAGACTCCCACGTAGGTGGTAGGAGCCCAAATCCAACATCTATCACCTACCTCCTAGGGTATGCATCAGCAGGAAACCAGAATCTGGAGTGGAGCCATGTTTTGAACCCAGGTACTTGTTATGGGGATGCAGGCATCCCAACCACTATCTTTATTCTTTTTTCCTTAAAGATTTATGGGGCCTGTGTTGTGGTATAGCAGGTAAAGTACCACCTGTGATGCTTGCCGGCATCCCATATGGGCAAAGGTTTGAATCCCAGCTGCTCTGCTTCCAGTCCAGGTCCCTGCTAATGGGCCTGGGAAAGTAGGGGAAGATGGCCAAAGTACTTGGGCCCCTGCACCCACATGGGAGATCTGGAAGAAGCTCCTGGCCTCCATCTGGCCCAGCCCTGGCTGTCGTGGCTATTTGGGGAATGAACCAGCGGATGGAAGATCTCTCCCTCTCTATCTCTCTAACTCTGCCTTTCAAGGTAGTAAAATAAATCTTTTAAAAATTAGAGATTAATTTATTTTATTTGAAAAGCAGAGTTATAGAGAAAGGGAGAGATAGGTCTTCCATCCACTGGTTCACTCCCCAAGTGGCTGCAATGGCTGGAGCTGGGCCAGCTGGAAGCCAAGAGCTTCATCTTGGTCTTCCATGGGGGTGGCAGGGGCTCAAATACTTGGACCATCTTCTGGTGCTTTTCCTAGGCACGTTAGCAGGAGGTGAATCAGAAGTTGAGCAGCTGGGACTCATACCAGTACATATATGGGATACCAGCATGGAAGGTGATTACTTAACTTCCTATACCACAGTGCTAACCACCCTCAACCAAGAGGCCAAACACCAGCCTCTTGCCTTTTGTTTGTTTGTTTATTTGGGGGCTGGCATTGTGATATAGCAGGTTAGGCTGTTGTCTATAAAACTAGCTTCCTAGATGAGAGTGCCTCTTAAAGTCCTGGCTGTTCCACTTCTAATCCAGCTCCCTGCTAGTGCTCTGGGGAAGTCAGCAGAAGGTGGCCCACATGATTGGGCCCCTGCCACCTGTGTGGGAGACTTAGATGGAGCTCCTGGCTCCTGGCTTTGCCCTAGCCCAGCCCTGGCCATCCTGGCCATTTGGAGAGTGAACTATGTTATAGAAGATCTATTTCTGCCTCTCTTTCATTTGGCCTTCTAAATAAAATAAGTCTTTTTTAAAAAGTTTATTTGAGAGATAGACACACACAAAGAACTTCCATCTGATATGGGGATGGTGAGGGGAGTTGGGAACACAGTCCAGGTCTCCCAAGTGGGTGGCAGGAACCTAAGTACTTGAGCCATTGCCACTGCCTGCCAGTGTCTGCATTATGAGGTAGCTGGAATCAGTAATCAGAGCTGGGAACCAAACTCAGGTGCTCCTCTGTGGGAAGTAGATATTTTAACCATTTGACCAAAAATCCACCCCAGATGCTTTGTTTGAAGTTTGAGAAAGTAAATGACTCAGATGGCAGATTTTTTTAAAAAAAGATTTATTTATTATTTGAAAGGCAGAGTTACAGAGAGGCAGAGAGAGTGAGAGGTCTTCCATCCTCTGGTTCACCCCCAAGATAACCGCCTCGGCCAGAGCTCTGCCAATTGAAGCCAGGAACCAAGAGCTTCCTCTGGGTCTCCCACGTGGGTGCAGGGGCCCAAGGACTTGGGCCATCTTCTACTGCTTTCCCAGGCTAGAGCAGTGAGCTGATTAGAAGTGGAGCAGCCAAGACTGCAGGCAGTGGCTTTATCCACTATGCCACAATGCTGACCACGGATGATAGATTTTATAATAAAATGATTAGTAATAGAAAAAAAAGTAAAAGTAAGACACTGGTCGTAACTGTAGTGTTCGTTATAATCATCTGTCTATTTAGTGTTAGAATACATTAGTTTTTAAAACTTTCTGGCCATGATTCTTTGAGTACTTTATGTGCACATACACCTGTTAGTACATACTATAGTAGTTACTTCATGTAGACAGTGCACATTTAAAAACTCAGGTTGCAATTCAAATACTCTGATCTTTTAGTAAAATTTAGATTTTAATGTTTAGAGTTAAGAGGCTGAGAATACAAAAAATAAAAGTCACTAGTTGATTTTTTTTAAAGAGTTTAATTTATGAATTTCAGCTCCACCTGAACTTCTGATACATATTAGAAAAATTCACCTCAGCAAGTAAATACATATTTTTGTTTTCTGTGGACTGTCAGAGTATTGTCTTAGAAATAAAATGTTTTTAAAGGAAGGTTTCCACTTTTTGAGCCAAAATCTATTATTAGAACATGTTGCTTTTTTTTTTTTTTTTTTTTTTTTTTTTTTGACAGGCAGAGTGGACAGAGAGAGACAGAGAGAAAGGTCTTCCTTTGCAGTTGGTTCACCCTCCAATGGCCGCCTTGGCCGGTGCACTGCGCTGCCGATGGCAGGAGCCAGGTGCTTATCCTGGTCTCCCATGCCGGGTGCAGGGCCCAGGCACTTGGGCCATCCTCCACTGCACTCCCTGGCCACAAAAGAGAGCTGGCCTGGAAGAGGGGCAACCGGGACAGAATCCAGCGCCCCGACCGGGACTAGAACTCGGTGTGCCGGCGCCACTAGGCGGAGGATTAGCCTAGTGAGCCGCGGCGCCAGCCAGAACATGTGACTTCTAATAATTTCTCATTACTGCATCTCTGCATTAAAAAAAGAAAATATCTCATATGCAGAGCGGCTATTGACTCAAGTTCAGGGGTTTAATTTTTCTCTGTTAATCTTTTATATCTTTATATTGTAATTATAATTAATTTTTCAGAAAAGCTTTTAATAAAGAGATCATAGAGTCTGTGCCAGTCTATAATGTTTATTCAGTTTTTTAAAATATTCTTTATTTATTTGGGAGGTAGAGTTATAGACAGTAAGAGGTAGAGACAGATAGAAAGGTCTTCCATCCACTAGTTCACTCCCCAAATGACCACAATGGCTGGAGTTGTGCCCTGAAGCCAGGAGCCAGGAGCTTCCTCTGGTTCTCCCACACAGGTGCAGGGGCCCAAGCACATGGGCCATTCTCTACTGCTTCCCAGGCCATAGCAGAGAGCTGGATTGGAAGTGGAGCAGCCAGGACTCAAACTGGCGCCCATATGGGATGCTGGCACTGCAGGTCGAAGATTAACCTACTGTGCCACAGCGCCAGCCCCTTTATTTTACTTTTAAATGTTTGTGGTCATAGATTCAGAGATATGAATTACGTACATGTGATTTTAATAGTCAGTCTTTTATTGAAATTGACTTGCAAATTGCAAATTCAGTTTAATCTCTAATTCATATTTAGGTTTACACAATTTGTTTATATTCTTAAAAGTTTTTCTGTAAATTCCATTGATTTCTGTACAAACATGGGAAATAGTGTATACTAAACATATTATTATGTTTATATTTTATAATTGAGTACCTTTGAGTACTTGAAGTGATTTTGAACATCATCTTATTGAAAATAATATAGATTATATAAGCATTTACTTTAGAAATTTCTCCTAAAAATGAAACAAAACACAATAGTTGAGATTTTTCTTTTGGTTTAATGTGGAGTAAATCAATTTTATATTTGATGACACTGGTTAAATTTTAGTGATATTTGTATGTTAATTTACTTTTTTTTTTTAAAGGATTTAATTATTTATTTGAAAGGCATACTTAGAGAGAAGCAGGGGCAGAGGCAGAGACAGACTGGTTCACTCCCCCAAATGGCTGCAATGACAGGGTCTGGGCTGATCCGAAGCCAGGAGCCTGGAGCTTTTTCCAGGTTTCTACGTAGGTGCAGGGACCCAAGGGCTTGGGCCATTTTCTATCATGTTCCCAGGCATATCTGCAGGGAGCTGGATCAGAAGTGGAGCAGCCAGGACTGGAACTGGGATGCTGGCACTGCAGGGGATGGCTTTACCTGCTATGCCTCAGCACCAGCCCCTAATTTACTTTTGTAAATATTGCTTCTTCAACCTTGTATTGAATCATTCTGTTTTGTGTGCTGTACTTTTTTTTTTTTTATTATAATAAAGGTATCATAAAGGAGATATTGTGACCTATTTTTAAGTTTTCTTTGAGAGCAGATGTGAGTTTACAGCAAAATTGAGCAGATGGTGTAGAGATAACCCGTTTATCTCCATTTCCCACAGTTGGAATTGCCCTCCCCCATTATTAGCATATTCCCCACTAGAGTGGTATGTTGTAGTTGATGAAACTACACTGACATATTATTACTTCCCAAAGCTCAAAAATAATAAAATTCTTTTGGAGACAATATTTTTTCACATTTAAAGACAAATTTAACATTCATGTATCTCATATATATTTTTTAAAAAATATATATATTTTTAAAAATGGTTTGTTTATTTATTTATTTATTTGAAAGAGAGATGGAAAGACAGAGAAAGGTATTCCTTCTGCTGGTTCACTCTCTAAATAGCCACAATGGCAGTGGGTAGTCCAGGGCAAAGCCAGGACCCTGGTGGCAGAGGCCTAAGCACTTAGACCATCCTCTGCTGCCTTCCCAGGCTAATTAGCAAGGAGCTGCATTAGAAGGAACAGCTGGGACTCAAACCATTGGTCATATGGATTTTCTTAACTTGACTGTTTCATAAGATTGTATGAAAAGAAACTAAAACTTTTGCCCTGTATTTGAATTGTTTGTTTCATATTCAATGATTTTTTTTAAATGTTCTGTTTTTTATTTGGAAGAGAGAAAGTCAGGGAGACAGAGATCTTTTATCCACCTGTTCACTCCCCACATGCCTGCAACAGCTAGGTTTGACCCAGGCCAACCCCAGGAGCCTGGAGCTAGGGTGTCCTATATGGGTGGCAGGGACCCACGTACTTGAACCGTTACTTGCTATCTCCCAAGAGGTTCAGTAACAGGAAGCTGGATTGGAAGCAGTGGAGCTGGTACTTGATGAACCATTTGGAATGTGGATATCATAAGCAGTGACTGAACAATTGTACCGAATACCTGCTCCAAGATAATGATAGTTTACACCATGTTTATTTATGTGGTTTCAAACATCTTGGCATCATAGTGCCTTAATTATTATCATATAGACTGAGTGTAGCTGCTAGAAGACTACTGTTTTTTGAAATATTTTCTTTGAGATAATAAAAATATTTAATAGTGTAACATTTGAGACCACAATAAAGGTTTCTTGAGGCTTTTATTTACAATGAAAATGTAGTATGGCTGTTATCAAGTTGTTTTGGAGAGTTTAAATTAAATAAGCTACTTTTTGGAATCTGCCTATTGTCATTTGTCTTTGATTTCTAATGTGATTTGAAATTTTATTTCTGTTACAGTGCACTTTTTTTTTTTAAATTTTTTATTTTAAAAACATTAAGGTTGAGGCGGGCATTCTGGCATAGCAGGTTAGACCTCCACTTGTGACGCCTGTATCCAGTTAGAACCTCACTACTCCATTTCTGATCAAGGTCCCTGCTAATCTGCCTGGGAAACAGGGATGATGGATTAAGTACTTGAGTTTTTACCACCCACATGGGAAGTTCTTGACTGCTGGCTTCAGCCTGGCCCATCCTTGATTGTTGCAGACAATTGAGAGAATGAACCATGTGGAGGCACAACTTACACTGTTGTGCCTTCCCGTCCTTGCTCACTCTGTCTCTCTCTACCTTTCAAATAAAATAAATGCGTGTAGTAGAATACTTAAGTGATACCTAAATTTTGAGGGAGGTGGGGAGAAGAGCATAGGTGAAATTCAAATTTTATGGCTAGATAAAAATGTATATAGTAGAGGTGGTAACTTTCCAAACTAATTTGAGAGACAGTGATATCTCCATTTAGCTGTTTCACTTCCCAAATGCCTATAGCAGCTGGGGATAGGCTAGGCCAGGTCAAAGCCAGGGACCAAGAACTCATTCTGGGTCTTCCCTCATTAGTAACAAGGACCCAGATACTTGAGCTATCACCTGCTCTCTCCCAGGGTGTACATTAGCAGGAAGCTGGAATTGGGTGAAGAGCAAACAGAGTCACTCCAGTAGGGTGTGATTTGGTGTCTTAACTGCCAAATGCCTGCCTGATTTTTTTTTTTTCTAAATTGAAGATAAAAAAAAAATCTGTTTAACAGCAGTCCCTGGGCTTTGAGTTATATATTAGCACATAGTGTACAGGTTGGCAAACAGATTACTTAAGCTCTTGGCATACTTGAAGCCCAAATGGCATGGAAGTCAATATTGATAAAGGATGTGTTTTATTGAAGGTAAGATTTAGACTCTTTTTTGTCTGTATAAAGACAGATACAGAAATATATAAACCTGAAAGTCAAAGTACAGTGTAAGATTAGTGTCTGGAAAGTAGCAGAAATAATTCTGATTTTCAGTCTTATTTTATTTTTAATTTAATTTTTATTTTTTTGACAGGCAGAGTTAGACAGAGAGAAAGGTCTTCCTTCCTTCCTTCACCCCCACATGGTCACTTCAGCCGGTGCGCTGCGCCGATCCAAAGCCAGGAGCCAGGAGCCAGAGGAGCAACCGGGACTAGAACCCGGGATGCCAGCACCACAGGTGGAGGATTAGCCAAGTGAGCCACGGCACCAGCCCAGAGTCATATTTTATAAACTTCATGGTTAGATGAAACGCATAGAAAATGAAGCTCTTCCAGTGCAAATTATCTGATTTACAGTACATAATATTTGCACTTTTAGTTCACAAAACACACAAAGGGAGGTCTTGGCATCTCTGAGTTAAAAAGTCATGGACTTCTGAAGAATCTTAATAGATAAAATTTCTGAGAAACTAGGAAATAAGCATAATAGAGCTCATTGATTTTTCAGTAAGCAGGCTTTAGAAATTAGGAAATCAGTTATATAATTGATTTCCAGCAAAACTGAGCAGAGTTTTTCAGAGATATAGTTTTGTAAAAATGTAGAAAAATGAGGAAAATCTCATTAGAAATCTTAGTTTAATGATATTAATGATGTTAAATACTGTGGATTCTTTTTTGATACAGTTAGCAGCATTGGTTTTTCAAATGCTGTGGGTTTGCTATAGACATCGGATAACTTGATTCTCATGAGACAATGAAATGTGAGATGAAATGGGAACTGATTGAAGTAAAAATTAAATGAATTTGTAACTAATTGAAAAAAAGTAACAAAATATTGAGGGCTAAAGGACCACAAGGCCCTGTCTTTGTATCCTAGATTCATTAAGCATTTTAGGATTGAGAGAAAAGATCATCTGGAACATTGAGCTAAGACAAAAATCAAATTAACAGTTACAGAGTTCTGCTCTTTGGCATAAGTGGTACAGATAAATGATAGAGTACACTTGATTTGATAGCAGTTTGTTTGGGGTGGGGAGTCAGAGGATGATACAGTTAGCCAAAAGGTTGATGTGGAGTAATCATACAATGTTGCTGTTAGAAAAGTTCAACCGACTTTTTTTTTAATTTATTTATTTGACAGGTAGAATTATAGACAGTGAGAGAGACAGAAAGGTCTTCCTTCCATTGGTTCATTCCCTAAATGGCTGCTATGGCTGGCACTGCGCCGATCCGAAGCCAAGAGCCAGGTGCCTCTTCCTGGTCTCCCATGCATGTGCAGGGGCCCAAGCACTTGGGGCATCCTCCACTGTGCCCCCCTTTCCCCGGCCACAGCAGAGAGCCAGACTGGAAGAGGAGCAACCGGAACGAGAACTGCTGCTTTCAAATATTCAAAGAGCTAACTTAGAAAAGAGAATAAAAACATTGTAGGGAGGAAGATTTTGCATACCTATGGAGTGGTTTTCCTAATTAGGTTCTTTATTAGCTGTGGTAATCATTAAGCCAAGTTGAATGACTATCCACAGGAACGTTGATTTAGAACTAAGTGTCCATTTGAAACTTTAAAATTGGATTCTCTATTCTTCCTATTAAAAATTCTTTGTCATTGGACTCTTCCAAATTATAATAGTAGGTGGTAGTATGGTATAGAGGAATGAGCACCTAACTGTTCTCTTTTATATATTTTGTAGCACCCAACATGTTGCCACAGAGTGAGCTCTCAGTGAATGTTGAAAGAGTCGATTTATCATCACTTGGGTTCAGGTTCTAGCTTTCTTCCTAATTTGTCAGGTGAATTTGAGCAGTTCAATTAACTTTTGTATTTGTTAACTTGTGTAAAATAGAATAGGAGTAGATGACTTCTAAGTCTAATCTAGCCTGAACATTCTTTTTCACAAATTTGGTTTTTCAAGTTATGAAGCTTAGAAATTTTAAGTGGTAAAGAATATACTGCCTATTATTTTCAAAGTCAACTGTGATATTTTAGATTTTTTTTTTTGTGGCCTTAATTCAGGATGGTCCTTTTATTATTTAGACTTTTTTGCTGATGTGCCTCAGTCTTTAAATTTTGAAAGAAGCAGAAAGTTGTGGGGGAAAACCCTAATACAACAATATGAATATTTACTATAATTGAAAATTTAGAATTTGTTGTAGTTTTTTAAAGATTTATTTATTTATTTGAAAGGTGGGAGTTGGGGTGGTGAAGACAGATCTTCCACCTACTGGTTCACTACCCAAATGGCCAGAACAGCCAGGGCTGGGCCAGGCTAAAGCCAGGAACACTCTTTTCCTCTCCCCACATGGGTCGCAAGGCGCCTAGGCACTTGGGACATTTTCTACTTCTTCCCAGGTGTATTAACAGGAAGATGGATTGGAAGCAGAGCAGCTGGGACTCAAACAGGCACTCTGATATGGAATGCTGGCATCTCAAGTGGAAACTTAACCCACTGTGCCTCAAGACCTACCCCAATATTTGAATTTTAAAATGGTTTAAGATGATGAAAAATTACCAAGCCACTTAGTGCTAAGGTCTGTAATTGTTAATGAAAATAAAAATCCTCCAACTCAGAGATTGTTTTTTTAAAGATTTATCTGAAAGGCAGAGTTACAGAAAGAGAGATCATCCATCTGTTTAATCCCAAAGGGTTGCAATAGCTGGGGTTGGGCCAGGCTGAAGCCAGAAGCCTGAAACTTCATCAGGGTCTCCTCCCACGTGTGTACAGGGGCCCAAGCACTTGGGCCTTTTTCTGCTGCTTTCCCAGTTGCATTAGCAGGGAGCTGGATTGGAAGCGGAGCTGCCAGAATTTGAACCGGCATCCCACTGTTGAAATCAGGGGCTTAATCTGCTATGCCACAATGCTGGCCCCCATAAAATTTTTACAAATTAGATTATTAGTTTATGAAAATAATGGAGCTAATAGGAAATAAAGTGGTGTATTTCTCATTACTTTTAGTCTATTTCGTATGTAAAAGCTTTCATTGTAAATATTAAAATATTTTAATGTATTTCCTCAGCTTATAGATCTTAAAAATTTAATAATAACAAAATCCCATTTTATAGTATTTCCAGTTTACAGTTTTTTAGCAGTCATATCATTTGATCCATATAGTGAACTAGTAATATAATTGGTGCAAGCATTATACTCTCCTCCTTAAAGATGAGAAAATAAGACTTGAGAGGTGAGGTGGCTCTAGGTCACTCTAGTGAAGACCTGGAATTAGAACTTAGGTCTTCTGACTACCAGTACATTTCTCATCTACATCACATTGCCTCTTTCTGGCACCTGTATATTACTAATTGATGAAATTTTAGTGCGTTAAATTGTTTCTTGATACTTCACAGCTGGCAGACACACCAAAATCTGAAAGATATGAGCATGTTCTGGAAGCATTAAATGATTACAAGACCATGTAAGTTGATTTATTTTATGTATCCCTATGAGGGAGACTAAATTTAGTAAGTATAAGCATTGATAGCATTGTTTAAACAATTGTGGGATTGGCATATAGAACAAGTATATACCATTTTAAACTTTCAAGTGACCTTCCTTTGTCTTTTGGTCATAGTAAAACAGTGATCTCTAGGGTTGGAGAGTGAAGAGAAGCGTGATCCTTATGGGTGTGGGTTGAGAGGCATTTTAATATTTATTGGGGGAATTGGCCTGAACCATTAAAAAAGCATATTCAATGATAACCTATTTCTATAATGTAGTCTACTGAAAGTAAAACTATTGGTAGCTGATGGGAATGTGCAAAAGGTATGTGAAAAGATTCCAGAGAATGCAGATTTTTTAAACGGATTGAAATCTGGTTTTAAGATGTGTGATTGTTATCAGTTACAGAGAAGTAATTTTTCTGGTTGAGTGGCCTAAGATAATTAAGTGATATTACTTGATATAGTCCCATATCGATATCTCTCTTTTTAAACCAGCATATGTATGTTTCTTTAAAAACATTTTCAAAATGCAGTAGAAAGTTTATACTTGTATATGCTGACTCCTCTAAACTTTTTTTTTCTTTTTTCTTTTTCTTTCTTTTTTTTTTGTTTTGACAGGCAGAGTGGACAGTGAGAGAGACAGAGACAGAGAAAGGTCTTCCTTTTGCCATTGGTTCACCCTCCAATGGGCGCTGCGGCTGGCGTGCTGCGGCCAGCGCACTGCGCTGATCCGATGGCAGTAGCCAGGAACTTACCCTGGTCTCCCATGGGGTGCAGGGCCCAAGCACTTGGGCCATCCTCCACTGCATTCCTGGGCCACAGCAGAGAGCTGGCCTGGAAGAGGGGCAACTGGACAGAATCTGGCGCCCCGACCGGGACTGGAACCTGATGTGCCGGCGCCGCAAGGTGGAGGATTAGCCTAGTGAGCCGCGGCGCCAACACCTAAACTCTTGAGTTATAAAATTTTTGTTTGTAACAAGTTACTGTTTTTTTTTTTTTTTTAATTTTTTTTATTTTTATTTTTTATTTTTTGACAGGCAGAGTGGACAGTGAGAGAGAGACAGAGAGAAAGGTCTTTCTTTGCCGTTGGTTCACCCTCCAATGGCTGGCGCGCTGTGGCCGGTGCACTGTGGCCGGCGCCCCTCGCTGATCCGATGGCAGGAGCCAGGTGCTTCTCCTGGTTTCCCATGGAGTGCAGGACCCAAGCACTTGGGTCATCCTCCACTGCACTCCTGGGCCACAGCAGAGAGCTGGCCTGGAAGAGGGGCAACCGGGACAGAATCCGGCACCCCAACCGGGACTAGAACCCGGTGTGCTGGTGCTGCAGGCGGAGGATTAGCCTATTGAGCCACGGCGCCGGCCACAAGTTACTGTTTTGAATTTAACAGTGTTTTTTTGTTAAATAATGTTACAATTTATAGTGGCTAGATCTTTAGACCAGTAAAGATACTTTATAGAACAGTGAATTCTGAACTCCAACTTAGAATGACAGAAGTATAGCTATTATGTAGAGATGGAAATCCCTGTTCTTAAACCTATGTAAAAATGGAAAAATGTTGCAAACAATAGGTGCAGCTAGGCTCCAGTAGAGCTAAAGTAGATGGAGGTCCTTGGGAACAAGGACCCTAAAGAACTAAAGGAAAGGGCTAGGGAGCATCGTCTGTAGAGGACCAAGTCCACTGTCAACTGAAGTAACACTATTACCATATTAGTGACTCCGTTAATTTTCTTGACTCTAGGATTTACCTTCTACTTTCTTTTCTAGTAGTATCACCTATGATTTCAACCAAGATTCCTATCCTTAAGATCCAGTCTTCTAAAGCTTTTTTGAGATATTTCTAACATGGTGTTAAAATAATGGTAAAACATACTGGAATTAAAAAAATAGCATTTTGTGCTCTTCTTTCTTCCTTTAAAAAGTTAGAGGCCATGTTTAAAAAAAAAAAGTGGACATGTGCATTTCTCTCTTCTGGTCCTATTCCTTCCTCCTATTTTACTCTGCTAAGGATTGTCTGGAACAGACAAGAATCAAGGAAAGCAAGGGGGAAAAAGAGTTTTTATAGTATATGGTGAGCTTTCATATGTAAAGGCCTGTATCCGAAAGTTATGAGTTAGGGTCTGTAATGTAAATGTGTTCAGTTTTTAAATTTTTAGTTAATTTTCTCAAACTTTAGGTTTATGTCTGGGAAAGAAATAAAGAAGAAGAAGCATTTGTTTGGGTTGCGAATTCGTGTTCCTCCTGTGCCACCAAATGTGGCTTTCAAGGCAGAGAAAGAACCTGAAGGAACATCCCATGAATTTAAAATTAAAGGCAGAAAGGCATCCAAACCTATATCTGATTCAAGGTAAAAGTTGATCTGTGGCTTAGTTTTTCTCTTTAGTGACTTGTAACTAAAAATGTACATTGTTTAGTCTCATAGTATATTTTAAAGAATAAGTGGCAGTAACCCTGATTTTATTTCCTGTTTATAATTTTGTGCGTAGGCAAGGTACATAGAATTGATGTTAGATATTTGCTTGTTTTAGGTCTTTGACCTTCCAAGAATAAATTCTGTTGAGATATATATCAATTATCTCAACTTAAAAACTGGCATGTTCATTTATTCATTCATTCATTCATTCACTCAACTCTTTCATGACCATTTATTTGTCAATGCCTTATTGTCTTGAGTGGTGGGGATTCATTAAGATAGATTTTCCTTCTGCCCGGTAGAGTTTATATAAATAGGGGAGTTTATATGAATAGGGGGGGGAAAGGTGATAAGTAAAATAATTACAGATCATTTAGGAAATAGCATGCTGTCTTAGAATTTGCTGAGATCAGTAGGGAAGGGAAATTTATATTTTAAGTAGGGGCAATTTAAAATAATATTTAAGCTCCACTTAATGAGAATAATCTAACAATTGAAGAACAAAGGTGAACAAAGGAAAATTTACTCCAGGTAGCAGAAATAGTGCACAGACCTTGTAAACTGTTTTAGGGACTCATAGATGACTATTCGTTGTATGAAGTAGGGCTAGAGTATAGCATCAGGTGTTAGGAAGGTTGGGTAGGGTTTTATTGCATAGGGTCTTATGGGTCTCTTGAATTTGGGTTTTTTATAAAGACAGTAGGAAGGCATTTAAGGAATGTAAGCAGATTTAATCATCTCTTATAACCACTTCTTTGGATATTGTTTGAAATACTAGTAGACACAGGAGGAAATTGGGCTTCCTGTAATTGTCTAATGAGAGATAGGTGATGGTTCATTATGTATGGGTGGGTGGTTAACAGTCACAGAGAAAATAGAACCAGGATATCTTTTGAAGGCAGAGATGATTGAATTTGATAAATAAATTTATGAAGGAAAGGGAGGAATGAAGTCAGATATTGCCCATATTTGTGGGTTGAACTAACTGGTGGATGGTAGTATTTGTTACCCAGATGTAGAACAGATTATGGCAAAGTGAACAAAGAATTCTTCTGTTTCTACTCATTGTGTTTGAGATTCTTTTTTTTTTTTTTAATTTATTTATTTTACTTGAAAGTCAGAGTTACACAGGGAGAGGAGAGGCAGAGAGAGAGGTCTTCCATCCGATGGTTCACTGCCCATTTGGCTGCAACGACTGGAACTGCGCCGATCCGAAGCCAGGAGCCAGGTGCCATGTGGGTGCAGGGGCCCAAGGACTTGGGCCATCTTCCACTGCTTTCCCAGGCCATAGCAGAGTTTGAGATTCTTTTTTTTTTTTTTTTTTAATATTTATTTTATTTATTTGAAAGAGTTACAGAGGGAAGTAGAGACAAAAATCTTCCATCCGCTGGTTCACTCCCCAGATGGCTGCAACGGCCAGAGCTGAGCCAATCTGAAGTCAGGAGATAGGAGCTTCTTCTGGGTCTCGCACAAGGCTGTAGCCATTTCCCAAACACTTGGGCTATCTCTTACTGCTTTCCCAGGCCATAGCAGAGAGCTGGATTCGAATAGGAGCAGCCGGGATTAGAACTGATGCCCATATGGGATGCTGGCACTTTAGGCCAGGGCTTTAACCCACTGCGCCACATTGATGACCTCTGAGTTTGACATTCTTATGAGGGATATATAAGTCATAGTGTGAGATAAATGCACGTGGATTTGTAGGTCAGGAACTCGTGAAAGATCAGGGCAAGTTATAAAAATTTGTATTTATAAAGTCATGAGAATGAATGAAATTATCTAGAGTAAATAGAGAATTTATGTGGTCAGAGTAATGTTTTGATATTGATGCATTTCGAAGAGGTGGAATGAGTAGAGGAGACTGAATAAGATTGATCAATGAGATAAGGAGGAAGCCAGGAAAGTTTGGGGTCATGAGAAGCAAAAGGGGAATGTTTGAAGAAAGATAGGTGAATTAAAATGTATTAAATGCCAATGAAAGGTAGATTAACATGAGAGAAGAATATGAGGGATATAGGTAGATTGAAAATAATAATAATAAAAAGGGAAAACAAAACATTTTTAGAATTCTGAAGGAGAAAGTGGTGGAAGGGGTTGGTATATATCATTAACTTTCAGAAGCTGTGTTGTGAAAGAAAGCATAAATAAATGGCATGACAGCTGAAGAGGGGAATAGACCTAGTTAATTGGCGGTTTTTTAGATAGGAGACAGTTGGAATCTGTTTTTGTGTGTTAGTAGGAATGACCAGTGGAGAAGAAATTGGTGTAGGAGAGAGTAGAGCTTATTGAAGATACTGTGATGCCTTTGAGAATCTAAAATGGAAGGGATTCAGTCTGCATATTGGTATGGCTTTTGAAAGGAAAGGTAAACTTTTTAAACGAGGTGAAAAGACAAGGTGGTTACAGATGCTGGTTATGTTGTAGATTGGGCAGTTAGAAGATGACAAGCTATTTTCTCAATGAAATAGGCAAAGATAGCGAAAAGGGTTCTAGAGAGAGAGAATTCTAAGGAGTAAATAAAAGATATGGAATAGTTGTCTTGGAGAATAAGAAAATAATAAAATGTTGACAGTGTATCATAGCCATTTGAAGTTAGTAATAAAGTGGTTAACTTAAAATTTCTTTCCTGAAAGAAAACATGCTTATTATTCCTATCACTTTGAGGCTTTATTACTGTGATCTTTGCTAGTAGTTACCCTTATTATGAATTAGAGAAAAAGAATTTCACTAATGTTCTCTGTCCTCCTGTCATGGTTTTGATAGCTCTCAGGTCATGTGTGATTCCACTAGACCAGAGTTCAGGTTTCTTTATAGGTTTTCTCAGTTTCTTCTGGGCCCTGTGTATGGATAGGTCCTTTTAGTATAAGTATTTTCTCCAGTCCAGTGATCTTATAAATGTTGGGGTTTGAGTCTTTTGAGTATTTTCTTTAGTCCAGTGATTTTGTAAGCGTTAGGTTTTTTTTTTAAATTCTCAGAAAATTTTATGTCCCATCTATCTTACCATTCCTTGAGACTTTTGATTACAGGTCTAGTTGTATTTTGTTATTACAGCTCCTTTACTTTCTCCTTCATATTCCATCCTTATTCTCTGATCTTAGTTTGTTGTCTGGGGGGAGTAGGCTTTTCCCTAATATTCTCCATTTACCTTTTTTAAGACCTGTTATGTAGTATTGTTCCTTTTTTTCCTTCTTTTTTAAGATTTATTTCTTTATTTGAAAGAGTTAGAGAGAGAGAGAGAGAGAGCAAGAGCGAGATGGATGTCTTCCATCCACTGGTTCATTCCCCCGCTGACCACTGTGGCCAGAGCTAAGCTGAGCTGATCTGGAGCCAGGAGCCAGGAATTTCTTCTGGATCTCCCTGCACGGGTACAGCAGCCCAAGGGCTTGGGCCGTCTTCCACTGCTTTCCCAGGCCACAGTAGAGAGCTGGATGGGAAATGGAGCAGCCAAGACTTGAACTGGTGCTCATAAGGGATGGCTGCACTGCAGGCTGGGCTTTAACCTGCTGCGTCACAGCGCTGGCCCCTCTTTTTGGAAGTTCAGTTTTCATGGCTAAGTTTCTTACAGTTGTTTCCCCATTTTATTGCCTTGCTTGTGTGCACATTTATTACCTTCTAGCTATATTGTTGAATCCCTTAGCACTGGAGTGTTTCAGTATCCCTGTTATCTAATATCCCTTTTGTATGGTAGCTGCTGTTTGTTGAATAAATGAAATAGATGTTTTATATATTGCTATTTGCCATTTTTCCTTCTTTTTTATTAATTAGAAGTGTCCTTGGATATTGCCCCCTTTTTCTTTACTTTTGCCCTCCTAGTGACTTACTGCCAGTATGAATAATTTTTTTCTCCTTTATATTCTGTCAGCCTGGGCTTCATTCTCTACATGATAATGGCATTCAGGAATCCATATATATGTGCACTTATTTCTAAAGGCAATCTCTCTTCAAAGCTACTATAATTTTAACATAGATACTTCCTGGCTCCAGAAGATTAACTACTGAAATTCACATTGTTTAGTAGTAAATTTTTGATACATCCCCAAAGTAGAACAACCCAAACTAGATATTTTTTAGGAGTTTTCAAATCTCACATCCAATATAGTTACCTGATTTTTGTTGTTGATTTTTAGATGGTATGTATTTTTTGTAATTATAATAAAGAGAATACTTCCCCCATAAACCTTTCATAAGTGTAAAAATCTCTTAAATATTTATGTAAATTAGAATGTATTAGCTATGTACTTGACTAGATTTACATATTGAACTTATGTTTAATGTAGTTTTTATATCCATTAATATAAACATACAATATGTACATATGTAGTTTCATATGTAAAGCCATTGTCTTTTTCTTTATGCATAGATTAAATACATGATGATTTCTGTTTCAGGGAAGTAAGTAATGGCATAGAAAAAAAAGGAAAGAAAAAGTCTGTGGGTCGTCCTCCTGGCCCATATACACGAAAAATGATTCAAAAAACTGCTGAGCCACCTTTGGTAAGAAGATATGTTGGTATATGTTCTCCGAGAGGAGGAAGGATGCATGAAATCACCAAGAAGCTAATATTTTATCTGCTTTCTTTAGAACCATGCTTTAAGTACATAATTTATTTTTCAGGATAAGGAATCAGTTTCAGAGAATCCTTCTTTGGATTTACCTTGTTCTATAGGGTAAATAGAAAATTATTATTCCTTTCTTAGGAATTTTCTTTTGGGGGGAAATTAGTGTTTCTATTGTTATGTAATATAGTTTTTATACCATTTAAATTCTTTTGTCTCAGGAGAACTGAGGGAACTGCACATTCATCCAATACCTCAGATGTGGATTTCACGGGTGCTTCCAGTACAAAAGAAACTACCTCGTCTAGTATTCCCAGGCATTATGGGTAGATATTTTATGTTCTTAATTTTTTTTCTATTTTTTTCTGTTTGCAAAGTGATGATTGAGTATTTTTTTAGTAATTGAAAATGATATGTGTTTTTCACCTTTTTGAGAAATAATCCATATGTATATTCCCTTATTTTAAAATTTTTATTTATTTTCATTGTATTTGAAAGGCAGAGAGACAAACAGAGAATGATCTTTTCCTGGTTCACTCCCCAAATGCTGAAGCCAGGAGCTAGGTACTCAGTCTGGGTCTCCCATGTGGATGGCAGAGACGCAAATACTCGAGCCATCATCTGGTGCCTCCCACGGTGTACACTGGCAGGAAACTGGATCAAAAGTATAAGAGCCAGGATTTGAACCAGGCACTCTATGAATGTCTGTGTCCTAAGCAATGTCTTAACCATTACACCAAATCCTTGTTCCATGTTGCCTAAATTGTTAATAAATAATCTGAATATTTTTGCTTTTTAGAGCCACAAGCATGACATTTTTCAAATTTGGAAATTTCCTTTGTGGGACAAGGAAGAGGAGGCATACCAGTGGTGGAAGCAGTTCTTTTTTCTGTTAGGCTTTTTTTTGTTTCTGCTATGCAAGTATGACTTGCTTTTCAGAGATTAGAAAATTTTTTAAAAGATTTATTATATGAATTACAGAGAGAGAGAGAGAGAATCTTCCATCTGCTGGTTTACTCCACAGGCCACGACAGCCAAGGTTGAGCCGGGTTGAAGCCAGGAGCTTCATCCAGGTCTCACATGTGGATGGCAGGGGCCCAAAGACTTGGGCCATTTTCTGCTGTTTTTCCCAGGCCATTATCAGGGAACTGGATCAGAAGTCGAGCAGCTGGGACAGGAACCAGGGCTCATATGGAATGCCAGCATTGTATGCTTTGGTTTTACCTGCTATGTCACAGCACTGGTGCCCAGGAAATTGAAGTTGAATTGGTTGTGTAAGTCTTTTTGTCAGTGAAAGGATTTTAAAACTCAGGGTTTTTATCAATAGCAGACTCTACCTGCTGGTACAGTCATGTAGCACATAATATTTCTGTCGATGAATCTCATACATGATGGTCCCATAAAATTATATTGCTAAATGATGTTATGATGTTTTAGTTTGGTGAATTCCTCAGAACATATTCCCCTGGTTGAGCAACACATGACTGACTATTTTATTTAACCCAACTTTTCAGCAGGTCCAGTTTTCCCTAAAGCATGTCTTGTCAGGTATGAGAAGTTTAGTCTACTTGGAGTCGCTGTTTTTGAGTTGCAGGTCCTGGTATTCCCAGTTTACAAATGAGAAAACTGTGACTAAGAAGGTGTTAAGTAACAGGCTCAACATTGCTCGTTTAGCATATATAACAGAGCTGGGTTGTAAACTTAGGCGGTGTGATTGGAAAGTCTTTGAATTTAGCTGTATGCTGTATTCTTCTTTTGCTCAGATTAGTCATTTCATTTTCATGCTAAAAAGGACCTCAAGGATTATGTAGCTCAATTCTTTAATAAGTGAACATATGGTGTAAGAGATTTGAATTTGACAAAGTAATAGAGTATCGTTACTTCTAGGTTGTACTTATTTCAGTTCATTACATTCAGTAGGCCTAGAACTGGTACTAAGATAATGTTTAGTTCTGCTTTCTAAGCACATGGAACAGTGTCTTGTATATAGTTGACACTTAGTATTTGTTGCAATGAATAAACATTCTTGTTGATGAGACTTAAGACTTGTTAGTAAGACTGACTCATTAACTCCACCCCCACCCCTGCTTCAAAACTTGGCTCTCATTCTTTTTAAGCTTAATAGTATAATTTAGGAGGAAACGCTGTAGAAAGGTTAGTCCCAAGAAGATGATAGTATCTAAAGTAAGAAAAGCAAGTGATAGTCCATTTATAATAGCATTTATTGTTTTGCTTTGGCTGATTTTTATGTCAGCAAGGATACATTTTTTTTTTTTTAAGATTTATTTATTCATTTGAAAGAGTTACACAGAGAAAGAAGGAGTGGCAGAGAGAGAGGTCTTCTATCCGCTGGTTCACTCCCCAGTTGGCCATGACGGCCAGAGTTGCAATGATCCGAAGCCAGGGGCTTCTTCTGGGTCTCCCACATGGGTGCAGGGGCCTAAGGACTTAGCCATATTCTACTACTTTCCCAGTCCATAGCAGAGAGCGTGATTGGAAGTAGAGCACCCGGGACCCAAACCGGCACCCATATGTGATGCTGTCGCTGCAGGTGCCGGCCCCAGGATATATTCTTATAGAAGAGTGACTTAAAGTCAGAGACCACATTGTTTGGGCAAAGGATGCTTTAAATTCTCAGTAGACAATTTTTTACCTTTTCTGTTCCATAGATTGTCTGACTCCAGAAAAAGAACTCGAACAGGAAGATCTTGGCCTGCTGCAATACCACATTTGCGGAGAAGAAGAGGTCGTCTTCCAAGAAGAGCACTCCAGACTCAGAACTCAGAAATCGTAAAAGATGATGAAGGCAAAGAAGATTATCAATTTGATGAACTCAACACAGAGATTCTGAATAACTTAGCAGATCAGGAGTTACAACTCAATCATCTGAAAAACTCCATTACCAGTTATTTTGGTGCTGCAGGTAGAATAGCATGTGGTGAAAAATACCGAGTTTTGGCTCGTCGGGTGACACTTGACGGAAAGGTGCAGTATCTTGTGGAATGGGAAGGAGCAACTGCATCCTGACTGTAGGACTGAACATTATGTTCACTGCACTCTCATTTTCTGTAGGTACAGTTCAAAGCCCTAAAGGAGTCTGGCTTTTACTATCTTTCTTAAAAAAAAAAAAAAAAAAAAAAAGTAAAAAAAAAATTCATGAATGGGGATGATACTAGCCTTAACATGAACCTGTTAATGTTATGGATATTGTCATAAAAAAGATATCTTTTAAAAATCAGAACAGAGACTTAATTTTTTAAATCTTAAGATTTGTAGACTGTTTCTAGGATAGGATATTAAAAATGATTCAAACCCATGCATGGTGTTAGATAATTTTCTAATTATTCCATTTGGTCAGTTTTTGTGATTAGTGGTTATCAGATCAAACAGATCATGTAGATAGCACAAGTATTTGGAGAAACATTGTCTGTTTTGTTACCAAAATGTTGGAAAAAATTTATTTCAATACCTTTTAGATTTCATAAAGTGCAGTGTATATAATGCCTACTGAAAGACTGTAAAATATTGAAATTTTCTTTCAAGCAAAGTGTAAAAAATATATTGAGCCTGTAAATTGCTCTGTGACTAGACTTCATTGTCGTCTTAATATATTCTTTGCATGTGCATATATATACACATAGGTGTGTATATATGTGTGTGATTATGTGACCTATGCAATACAAATTATGGGAATGGGCAGCTTTGGAGTATATATATCCCATAATTCTTTTTTCAGGAATAGTTGCAGTATTTACACAGCAGCATTTCTTCTCAGGCTTTTATTGGGTGCTGTTGCTTGCTATGTATGAAGAGAAATGTGTCAAACCAGTCTAGTGTGTTCTGAAGAAGAATGTGAAGAAGTGTTCATGGGCTTTTAGAATGCTTTTCACTTTCAGTCCTTGTAACTCAGCTGTTCAGTACCTAAAACATTCAAATAAGATGAACATTATCTCCTACTAGAAGTAACGTTTTCAAGTTTTCATGGCACATTATGATTGTAAATGTCTCTCAGTTTTAACAGTCTATAGGAGTCCCATGAAGACTCCTAAAATGTTTGTAGTAACTGTTAGTCATGTTTGGATAAGTGTAGTATGAACAAAGTATTTTATTGCACAGGGTTAACAAACAGTATGTTGCCAGCTGAGGCTACTGCTGTTTATTACAACATTACCTCTTGTTTTTATAAAATGTACCAAGATTTAAATTGATAACTTTATTTTACGTGTAAAAAAGAAAACAGTTTCTTTTATCACCAGTGTTAGAGTTGTCTTCTATTTCTTTTTTGCCTTTTTTTTTTTTTTTTTTTTTTTTTAGCCAAAGAGTAAACAGAAGAGTATTCTTATTTGCTGGCTTTCATTTTACTTTTAAGATTGGTGGATTTTAGAATAAAAATTGGGGTATTTGCCACCAAAATGGAAAAATATGTAAAGTAGTGATTACAGAGTGGTGGGTTAGTGCTTATTTATTCCATTAATTGATTATTTGACTTTATAAAGAAGTTGCTTTATTTCTTTAAACATCTTCAAAAGATGACCTTTTCTTGTCACAGTATAGCCAAAAGAAGCAGAGAACTTGGTTGTCCTGCATTTGGTTCCTGGTTGGCCAGGTATAAATGAGCTTTACAAAAGTGCAAATTAAAAACTGTCACTTCTGTTTACCTCCACCAAAACTTGATTTTCCCCTAGCTATTAATTTAAAGTTGCCTTTCCTGCAGCTGCAATATTTTGAATAACACACACAGTTTGTGTTGATTTTTTTGAATGTTTGTTTATATCTAGGGGTAATGGAAAATGTAAATCCCATGTAACCTTATTCACTCCACCTGTATCATACTATTTCATTTTCCCTGAAGTCCTTTAATTCTAACTGAACACCAGCAGTATTTTTAGTAATTCTTTAACGTTACCATACTTTGAAGACGACTTATCAAGCTGAACTGTCTTTAGACGTAATTATTGTGAATGTCTGTTTTATTTTATCATGGTGGTTCACATGGCTCTGATGTTCAGTTTGTATTTTTGGAATTGCTTTACTTAGAAAATTAAAACAGACCAACATTAAATGTGTGTATTTTTAAAAGAGCTAATGAGTTTTGCTTCTGTATTTGCTTGAAAATACACACTGGTGCAGTAGTTGACTGCTTTTATTTAGTTAGGGAAGTAAGGATTCCCAATTTCACTTTAATTTATAGAAAACTTTGATTTCACTTTTCTCCTGTCCCCCATATAATATTAATAACTATTTCATATTCACCTTAAATGATCATTTGGAAAAAAGTTATGTGTGGCCAGCTTGCACACTTTATATTATATTTGAAAGACACTATATCTCTGTCTTGTCTCTTTATAACTGTGTTTTCTTCTTACATAGAATGTGCCAGGGTTCATATAAAAGGATTTCTTATTTTTTTTCAAAAAGCTTTGCTTCTAAGC
Source organism: Oryctolagus cuniculus (assembly GCF_964237555.1). Lineage (NCBI taxonomy): Eukaryota > Metazoa > Chordata > Mammalia > Lagomorpha > Leporidae > Oryctolagus > Oryctolagus cuniculus. Next base: position 77,569,010 of record NC_091438.1, on the reverse strand, counting down.
TACAGAAGGAGAAGAGGTATAAATTATATACCTTACTTATTATACTTCCATTTTTATTCAAAACAAATTTCTTAGAATCTGGTATTAAGTGATAAACATGAATTTTTAGATCCTTAGATGACATAACTAGAGCAGAATAGGAGCTATAAGATTTATTCTGCAAATCTGATACAGGGCTGATGAAACCAGAACTTGCTAGGTGTATTTTAGCACTAAATGTTTTTGTAAAAGTGAATATTCAGTCCATGAGTTAGTTAAGGGTATCATCATCTTTTTTTTTTTTTTTTTGGAAGGTATGTGCAAGTATGTGTGTGGTTTCTATCATGTATGTACAAGTTTTCTATTAGTGCTGGCGAGTAAAACTGTGTTTTGGGCTACTTTATTGAGTTTCTATGCAGTACTTAAATTTTGGTTGGAACGTGATTTCACTTTGTAGCTTCTATCAGGTTTTTTTGTTTGTTTTTTTGTTTTGTTTTTTAAAGATGTGTCTATTTAAAAGGGAGAGAGAGAGACGGAGATCTTCCATCCTCATGTTCACTCTCTAAATGAATGCAACAGCCCATGCTGGCCAAGATGAAATAAGAAGCTCAGCCACATCTCCTGTGTGGGTGGTGGGAACCCAGTTAGTTGAGCCATCACTCATTAGCAGGAAGTTGGAGTTAGGAGCTAGAGACAGAAGCCTTAGCTGGATATCAAACCAAGGTACTCTGATGTATGACCTGAGTGTCTAAACTGAACCTTAACTGCTAGATTAAATGCCTGCCTCTACCAAATTGTTTTATAGTGTGGTTCATGAGTTGTTTGAACGAGGTTGTGCCCATGCAACTTTGAGAAACAAAAGCTCTTCTTAATTGTATTTGAGTACCACAATTTCCTTTGATTTCTTTGGTGATCAGTCCATGGTATTTCCTCAGGAGAATAAAAAGTTGAAAGTTAAATGTAAACTAAGACTTTTATCTGATCATGGATTCTTTTCTAATTTGTAACAGGAAACCAGATGTCTTTCTCATGTAAATTTGTAGATGGGAGAAGCTGTATAAACAAATTGATTGTGACTTTTAAGTTATATAAAATTGAAATGTTTTAGAGTAATAGCTAGATCAAAATATTATGCTGTCTTTATATTTAAAATTAGAATAAGATTACAGATTAATTCATAACTTTTTTTATCTCTCCATCCCTTCCCTTCATTTCAACTCCCTCAGAATCCCCCTTTGTTAGTTACCTTTGTATTTTTCTGTTTGTTGGAGATGGTAAGTATAGAAACTGAATACTGGGACTGGTGTAGCACAGTGGGTTAAGTGGCCACCTGCCACTCTGACAGTGGCATCCCATGAGTGCTGGTTTGAGTCCTGGCTGCTCCATTTTCCTTCCAGCTCCCTGCTACTGCACCTGGAAAAGCAGCAGAAGATGGCCCAAAGCAGCAGAGGATGGCCCAACTGCTTGTGACCCTTCCACCCAGGTGGGTGACCCTGATGGAGTTCCAGGCTCCTGTCTTCCACTTGACCTAGCCCTGGTGGCTGCACCATTTGAGGAGTGAACCGGCAGATGGAAGATACCTCCCTTTTTTACACTCCCTCTTTGTAACTGCCTTTCAAATAAATAAATCTTTTTAAAAAAGAAGAAAACTGGATACTTACTAGCTACTTATTTGTCCTGTATCTTCAAGGAATGTAACTTGTCATCGAAGAGACCTTTCCACTGGATTTAAGCAAGCAAACAAATGAACAAAACCTTCACACATGATAAAATGTACTTCTGGATGAAACTAAATGTATCCCATTTACAATTCTAAGTCTACTTCCTTTTCCTTCTGTTTACTAGAAACCTGTTCAATCTTTTTTTCCTACCCTGTGACATAACATTCCCAGTGGGTATGACAATGTCTCTAAATGGGAAAAATTGATTAGGACAAAGGACAAAAACACCTCAGATAATGGTTTGTAGTTCTGAAGTTCAACCCTACCTGATAATCTTTAGTATTTAATGTTGGCAACACGTGAATGAATACCCAGCGGCTATTTTCATATCAAGTGGAGGTTAAACGTTAGCTTACTAAAAAGCTTATAAATTTTTGAAGTGTTTTGGTGGAAAAATAGCATTTCTGAATGATTTTAAACATTTGATTCCATTGCCATATGTATTTATATAAATCATTAATTTGCATATATAAATTAAAACAAGTAAATTATACTAAAGATGCAACATGTACTTGTAAATTTAAGTTAAGTGATTTACCAGGAGGTTTCAGAAGTAGCAGTGTACCTTTAGTGATGAATTATAATTAGTGTTGTTCTAACAATAATTGACATTTAAATAATTTGTCTTTAATATTTTTAGGGGAATGAACGTAAGGTAGTTTTTCCTATGCAGAATTTGAGACAACAAGCAGAAAAAGAAATTTGCTGAGAAATTGGGTCCCTCTTGAAAATACGTTAAGCCTTCTTAGATAACTTTGAAAATGAACTTTTTTTTCCTTGAGGAGACATGGACATTTTAAGGAAGTAAAGCTTGTTCCAGAGGGTTGGGAGAGGGACAGACATCCTGTTAGGTCAGCTAAGACAAAAGTTGTGACTAAGATTTAAGTTCAGTTTGCACATCCCTTTGTCACGGGTCTCTTCCAGAACCAAGAACATACCTCTATCAGGTCCACGGATTAAAAAAAAAAATATTGTAACATATAACATTATATCTTCAATATTTGTGGTATTTTAAATATCTTTAATGATCTGAAAAGCAGAAACATTAAAAATGCCTTTTCATTGAAGGATTTTCTGGAATGAAATATTAAACACTTAATACTTTCAAAAAGCACCATTTTTTCCATGTTATATTTCCAATTTACTAAGGGATAATGCACATTATTGTGTGTGACTGTAATATGGTATTACACAGCGGTCTTATAGGTAGAGGAATCTTGTCATTCTTAGGGACATAGGCTACATGGTACTTTCATATTTGCTTTCATGTGTCTTCTGTAGAGTCTTTTATGTTAATAACTCATGTTTACTCATAGTGCATTTCTCCCTTTCTGCCCTTTCCCACCTAGCTTCTAAACGTCTATTTATGTTGACTGTAAAGAATTTAACCCAAAGTTTCTGGGAAATAAGCATGTGCCTAATAAAAGTTTGGACCTTATTTTACCCACAATTCTGATTATTTAGGCTCTAAAAATTTGACAATGATTGACTTCTGAGAAAAGGTAAATGGCTTTAAAAAAAATTTTTTTTTGACAAAGTTAGAGAGAAAGGTCTTCCTTCCACTGGTTCAGTCCCCAAATGGCCAGCGCTGATCCGATCCAAAGCCAGGAGCCAGATGCTGCTTCCTGGTTTCCCATGCGGGTGCAGGGGCCCAAGCACTTGGGCCACAGCAGAGAGCTGGACTGGAAGAGGAGCAACCGGGACTAGAACTGGCGCCCATATGGGATGCCAGCGCCACAGGTGGAGGATTAACCAAGTGAGCCATGGCGCTGGCCCCGTAAGTGGCTTTTTAAAAAAGTGTGCTTTGTACTCAGAAGACTTTAAAAATTTTTTTTTTTGCATTCTACCTTATGAAATGCAGGTTGTTAAGGTTTCTAGAAATGACAGTTTGATAATTGAGATGTAACTTTGATGTAGTCTAAAGTAAGTTGATTTTTTTTTCCTGTTCCCTAGTCAGTCTCCATATATCCTTAATAATGAAGAGTGCTGGGCACATGTAGCACCATGCTTTTCTATTAACAGGTAGGTAGAGTAGGACTAATACTGCTAGGTTTGGTAGAAATAGAAGAAATAGTGTTTTGCATAGTTTAGACTTGTCAGATAGAATAGTTTCATTTTAGAGAACAGCAAACTGACATAACATGGTTTTATACATACACACATTGAATAGGCATAAAAGAATCCTGGAGGAACAGAGAAGATGATATTTTTGCAGGGATTAAGTGTTCCCATTACTTCATGGGTTTATTCAACATAAGAAATGATAGTAGTGATTTCGTTAAACTTCTAGTACTTTAAGTGCTGAAATTGTAATTAAAACATCAAGCTTCAGCAGATCATAATAATTTCTAAGATAATAGTTGTCTTACCTGATTCATGTGTTAATGTATGTTGGCCAAATTTGGTTTGTTTCATGGTCACCCTCAGTCAGTTACCTGTGCTTGTTGCTGCCTTTATATGAAAGGTATAACATTTCATTAGGATCAACTGCTGATAAAATGTTTTTTTTTTTTGGAAAAGATTTTGAAAAATCTGAAACTTTTAAAATTAGGTTTGTACTTAACTAGTACTTAGTAAGACTCAAGTGCTTTAGGATATAACAACATTTATGCTGGGATATTTTTAGAGAAAGTATGTGTGGTCATTTATGTTATAGTCACAGGTGCCATAAATGCCCACCCCTTCTTTGACAGTCATTGGATTTGGAGCTTACCCTAAATTCTGGATGATCTCATCTGGGGATCCTTAGTTACATTTGCAGTGATCTTGTTTCCAAATTAGGTTATACAGACAGTATTGAGTGAGGACTTGGATAGATCCTTAGGTGGGGGCCCAAGCCAACCTTGTAAAGCATGATTACAGCATTTTTCGGGAGAGGGGAGAGGATGCTAATTCTTTGAAAAATGGCTTCAGTGTAAAATCTTAGGCTTTGAATGTGAGCTGGTATAAAGAGAAATGAAAGATTAGGAGCCCTGCTTTGAGGTCTTAAATTGTGGAAGATGCGTGAGTACAACTGAATTTGACAACTACTGTGAAATATTAGTATAAAGTTCCATAGGAATAAACCTAAGAAATGCATGAGAAGAGGACCTACTGAAGGGAACTGCATTTAAATTTGGTTTGGAGGATGATAGGATTTTGATCAGCAGAAATGGTTTTGAATCAAAACTAGCATAAATAAAGGAGAGAAAACTTTCAGAGGGAGAAGGAGGTATTTCTTACTGAGTGGTATAATTTTGAGACTTAGATACCAAGTAACATTTGAAAACTACATGACTGCAGATACCTAGATAGGTACTAAATTGCTAGATATATTAATTTGAATTGCAGTATATAACATTTGTTAGGTTGTGCCTTGAAGGATGGTTTCGCTTGAATAGAGCTAAATGAGAACGAAGTTCAGCTGAAAATGGAGCCAAAAAGAAAAGGCCTGGAGTTGAGAAGGTACATCTCAGTATTAGAGGGTCTGTTGTTTTCCACATGGTAATCCGCCGCCCCTTCACTGATCGTGCTGCTGGGAAGATAGGAATATGTGTGTCTAGCTGTTATTTTTACAAAGTTTATTACTGGGGCCAGTGCACCTGGGGAGGCGGGGATTGGCCCAAGTCCTTGGGTCAGTGAACCCACAGGGGAGACCTGGAGGAGGCTCCTAGTTTCTCATCAACACAGCCCTGGCCTTTGAGGCCATTTGGAGAATAGACCAGCCAATGGAAGATTGTGTGTGTGTGTGTGTGTGGTGTTGTGTGTGTAATTCTGCCTTTCATATAAATCTTAAAAAACCTTTATTTCAAGAGATCTTCCCACCCACTGGTTGACTCTCTAAATGCCATCAACAGCTGGGGCTGGGCCAGGCCAAAGCCAGGAACCTGGAACTCCATCCGGGTCTCCTGCTTGGGTGGCAGGGATCCAGATACTTGGGCCATCGTCTACTACTGCCTGCTAGGTACATTAGCAGGAAGCTGTGTAAGAGACAGACAGAGAGGTAACACTTGATTCCAGGTACTCCACCACTCCTGCCCTTGCTGCACGTGGTGTGTTTTTTTTTTTTTTTTTTTTTTTTTTTAAGGTTTTATTTATTTGAGAGGGCAGAATTAGAGGGAGAGCGAGCGAGCTTCCATCTGCTGGTTTACTCCCCAAATGGCCACTGGGCCAAGCTGAAACCCGGAGCTTCATCTAAGTCTCCGTGTGGGTACAGGAGTGCAAAGCCTGTACAGGAGCAAGGGCCATCTGCTGCTGCTTTTCCAGGCCGTTAGCAAGCTGGGTTGGAAACGGGGCTGCTGGGACTTGTGGCACCCATGTGGGATGCCAGCATTATGGATGGCAGCTGAAACCATTATGCCACAGCGCCAGCCACTGTTTACTTATTTAAAGGGGTCAGACTATGCCAGAAGTTTTTTTGTTTGTTTGTTTGTTTTTTGTTTTTTTTTGGACAGGCAGAGTGGACAGTGAGAGAGACAGAGAAAGGTCCTCCTTTGCCATTGGTTCACCCTCCAATGGCCGGCGCACCGCACCTATCTGAAGGCAGGAGCCAGGTGCTTTTCCTGGTCTCCCATGGGGTGCAGGGCCCAAGCACTTGGGCCATCCTCCACTGCATTCCCTGGCCACAGCAGAGAGCTGGCCTGGAAGAGGGGCAACCGGGACTAGAACCCGGTGTGCTGGCACCGCAAGACGGAGGATTAGCCTAGTGAGCCGTGGCGCCGGCCCCAGAAGTTTTTAAGGGAAGGGAGATACTTTTGCCTTGCTGTGGAGTACTTTGGGAAAAAAGTAGTTAATAAGGAAGACTGAAAGTAAGATTTAAACTAATATTAATGATAGGGATGCAGAGAAGGCAGCACTTGGCTCTCCAGGGTATAGGAAGAGTAAGTAGAGGAGTGAAATTCAAACAGAAAGAGTAGACTGTTTGGTATGAGTGAGGGTGGAAATGATCTGGAGGGTGATGGACCTCAATGTCTAAGTGCAGAAACAATTTAGAGCAGATTTAAGATACTAGATGAACAAAAGTTTTGTTTAAACAAGTGACACTACATTTATAGTGAAAAACCATTGTGTTGCCAGCGCCGCGGCTCACTAGGCTAATCCTCCGCCTTGCAGCGCTTGCACACCGGGTTCTAGTCCCGGTTGGGGCGCCGGATTCTGTCCCGGTTGCCCCTCTTCCAGGCCAGCTCTCTGCTGTGGCCCGGGAGTGCAGTGGAGGATGGCCCAAGTCCTTGGGCCCTGCACCCCATGGGAGACCAGGATAAGTACCTGGCTACTGGCTTCGGATCAGCGCGGTGTGCCGGCTGTGGCGGCCATTGGAGGGTGAACCAATGGCAAAGGAAGACCTTTCTCTTTGTCTCTCTCACTGTCCACTCTGCCTGTCCAAAAAAAAAAAAAAAAAAAAAAAGTAACTTTATTTAAAAACAGAAGTAAAAGCACTTTGAAGTGTTTCCAGGAAAATATTTCCTGGGGCTTTCCAGATGGGTATCCTATTGAAGAATCAGAAGTCCATACAATACACCAAACTGGAAAAATTAAAAACAGAACTTGGTGTGCAAACAGTCTGTACTTGTTTTGAAATAAAGAAGACCGTCCTGGGAAGAACATTAATGGTAATGCTTACAAAAATATTTTTAAGATATGTAGTGTGGTGAGTAAAAACAGTTTTTGGCGTTTCTGGCTAATACTGGAAAGTGGCATCAAATGTTTGTAGTCAGTGAAAGTATTTTCTAAATTACATCACTTTTGGTATTGGGAAGATTGAAATATGCATTTAGAAAGTGACAAGCATCTGTGATAATAGTAGGAAACTGTGAATGCTGACTAACCAGTTAACAAGTAACTCATGCCCTTCATAAGGAACCTGCAAATCTCTAATTCTGGGTATTCCTGTAATACGTTATTATTCACATACAGAATTAAAAGTACTCCCTTTCTAAGCTTGACTTGGAGGAAGCAATGCTTAATTGTTTTGACTAGCAACAAAAAAAGAACTGAAACAGTTCCGGGGAATGAAGATGTGGTTTTGAAGAGATTTTTTTCCCCTTCCTCCCAAGTGAGAGCTTAGTGTATTCTAAAGTCTTTTTATTTTTTTAGGATTTGTTTATTTGGAAGGCAGAGGAGAGAGAGGGAAGTCTTCCATCCGCTGGCTCACTCCCCAGATGGCTGCAACTGCTAAAGCTCGGCTGATCCTGAAGTCAGGAGCCAGGAGCTTCTGGGTCTCTTACATGGGTGCAGGGGTCCACGGACTTGGGCCATCTTCTACTGCTTTCCCAGGCCATAGCAGAGAGCTGGATCAGAAGTGGAACAGCCGGGATTTGAACCAGCATCCGTATGGGATGTTGGCACTACAGGCAGCGGCTTTATCTGCTATGGCAAAGTGCTGGCCCCAAGCTTAGTGTATTCTAACTATGATATAAGAAATACTGCCCAGTGAAGCAATTCTGACAGCTCAAAACTTCAAAAGATTCTCAAAGTGCACTCAGCTTACAATCTAAAAAAAAAAAAAGTACATAGTCATTTTAGTCCCCTGTACTTTTTATTTATGGCTATTAGGCTTTATTGACAATGGATCATTCAAGTGTTGGAAATTTCACTTTTAATAAGCAGCATGCCTCATCATTGCATCAAGAAATACTATGTTCCAGGCATTGTGCAGTATGAATGGTAAAATGTGTTTTCTGCCTTGACTCTAATTGATGGTTTGTATACGTTATGATGTGGTATGATCAGAGAGTGGTTTAGAGGGGACACTTAAGAGGACACAATCTTTTTTTTTTTTTTTTTTTTGGATCCCCGAGGTTTCCTGGAGCAAGGAAAGACAAGACTGGAGACTTGAGTGATAATTCCTGCATACTTGTTTTCTCCCCATTTATACTGTTAACAGGGATTTAAGAGTGTTGCATCCATAACTGCCCTTGGGGGGCCAAAAGGGGAATAACGTTTGGTAGTACAGGGGACCATCTGCATATTGTGTAGTATTTTCGATTGACTGTCTAAATACATGATTATTTTTGTTCATACTTCTCTGCTGTTTGGCCAAAAAGTGATTGCTAACATTACATTTCAGTTTATGTCCCTTTGGCATGTAAGAAATTTGTTCTAGTTTGTTGTACCTACAGTCAAGGATACCTTTTTCTGTTGAGATCACAGTGACTGCAACATTTGGGAAATAGGTAAGTTCTTCCTTGTAGGGTTCTTAGTAGGTATACCATGATATACTTTAGAGGGAGATTTTCCATCTGCTGGTTAACTCCCCAGATGGGTACAGCAGGGCCAGGGCTATGCCAAGCTGAAGCCAGGAGCTTGAGGAGCCCCCATGCATTTGGGCCGTCATCTCATGCTTTCCCTGGATATTAGCAGGAGTTGCATGGGAAGTAGAACAGCCAGGACTCTAGCGCTCCTGTGGGATGCCAGCATAGCAAGTGGCAGCTTAACCCGCTGCTCCACAACACTGGCTTTAGTATTTCAGAACACAGAATTGCTTCTTAACATTTTTATTTCCATTTTATTTTTAAAGATTTATTTATTTTTTACTTGAGAGTCAGAGCTACACAGAGGAGAGGCAGAGAGAGAGAGAGGTCTTCCATCCGATGATTTACTCCCCATTTGGCCGCAACAGTGAGAGCTGCACTGATCAGGAGCCAGGAGCTTCTTCCGGGTCTTCCATGTGTGTGCAGGGGCCCAAGGACTTGGGCCATCTTCTGCTTTCCCAGGCCACAGCAGAGAGCTGGATTGGAAGTGGAGTAGCTGGGACTCGAATCGGCGCCTATATGGGATGCTGGCGCTTCAGGCCAGGGTGTTAACTTGCTGCACCACAGCACTGGCCCCCCACATTTTATTTTGAAATATAGATTCATGGGAGTTGTAAAAAGCTGCACAAGGGTGTGCTGGGTGACTCATCACAGTTGCTCCCAAAGGTAGTTACAGTATCAAATCCAGAAAATTGCTATTGGTACAGCTAACAGAGCTTACTCAGATTTCACCAATTTTATAAGCATTAGTGTATATATAGTGTATACAGTTCAGTGCAGTTTGTCACAAATTTGTGTAATCAAAATGTAGGACTGTTGGGCCCTTTAAATCCACATTTTCCTTCTTCTATCCCTAATGCACGGCAACCACCATCTCTCTCTCTCTTTTTTTTTTTTTTGGTCTAAACCTATTTCCCTTGAGGTGCAAGGGAACTGTTGCATGTATCAGAATTTGTGTCTTTTATTGCTGCATAGTATTTCACACTATGGGCATGCTAAAATCTGATCATTCACTTGATGCACATATGAGTTTTTAAGTTTTTTCATTTCTCAAGGATGAAATGTCCTAGAGTACAAGTGCTGGCCTGTATGTTAAATACATGTTAAGTTATATGAGAAACTGTTGGGAATGTTTTCCAGAGTTCTACAGTTATAGCCTACCAGCAGTGTATAAGTGATCCACTTTCTCTAGAATCCTGACAAAAACAGCTAAAAAATGTAATAAAATCAGAGTTCTCTTTAGCTGGTTCACTCCCCAAATGCCTACAGTAGCCAGGGCTGGGCAGAAGCTGGAGCTAGGAATCAGGAATGCAATCAGGTCTCCAACACAAGTGGCAGGAAGTCATCACTACTATTAGGGTCTATAGGAATCAAACTCAGGTACTCCATTGTGGAGTATGGGTGTCCTAACCAGCAACTTAACTCTTAGGCCTAATGCCTGCCTCTGCTTTTGAGGCTCTGGTCTCCACCTTCTACAAATGGCATTACTAGTGCTTGTAGAATTAACACCAAGGGAGGAAGGGTTTAGTTTGACTTCCAGTGTGATAATGGATATGGAAATAATCCTTGTTAGCAGCATTTGATCATTACTGACACTAAAACATCCAGGATTAGGGAGTAGTACCTTCTGTTAAGGGAGTTCATGTTAGTGTTGGAAAACTGATTGCCATTTTTCATATTTCTGCTTCCTGTTTCCTCCTATTCTAACCATAAAACTCACAAATCTAAGCCTGTGAAAACATCAACCGGGGCTGGCACTGTGGTGTAACAGGTAAAGCTGCTGCCTGCAGTGCCGGCATCCCATATGGATGTCAGTTTGAGTCCTGGCTATTCCACTTCTGATCCAGTTCTCTGCTATGGCCTGGAAAAACAGTGAAAGAAATCTCAAGTCCTTGGGCCCCTGCAGCTGCGTGGGAGACCCCCAGAAGAAACTCCTATCTCCTGGCTTTGGATCAATGCAGCTCCGGTCATTGTGGCCAACTGAGGAGTGAACCAGTGGAAGTAAGACCTCTCTTTCTGCCTCTCCTTCTCTGTGTGTAACTCTTTCAAAATAAATACATCTTTTTTAAAAAATATCAACCAATACTCAAGTCTAAAACATCATTTTCATGTTAAAGTCACATAATATGATGTTGATTCAGTCAGTGAAGATCTCCAGGTTTTCCCCCATCCTGAATTTTCTTGTGTTTTTCTTTGAGATGCAAAGACCCAGTGTCCATTTGATATGCCCTCACTTATTTAACATCTTCCTAGGTCTGGATTATTTAATCTGCTCTTCCCCCTAGGCACCTGAAAATAACAGGAGTGCACAAGCAGAAAGATACTTAAGGACTTTTTTTAACTTACTTCCTAGCTAAGAGTGGCTTGTTGAGTTGGCATTAAGGAGGATGGCCCAGGTGCTTGGGCCCTGCACCCCATGGGAGACCAGGAAAAGCACCTGGCTCCTGGCTCCTGCCAGGATCAGCGCGGTGCGCCGGCTGCAGCGGCGGCCATTGGAGGGTGAACCAACGGCAAAGGAAGACCTTTCTCTCTCTGTCTCTCTCTCTCACTGTCCACTCTGCCTGTCAAAAAAAAAAAAAAAAAAAAAAAAAAAAAAAAAAAAGGAAATGACCAACAATACATCAACCTACACCAAATATTGTACTTTCTAACATGCTATGTTACTTAAAAGTGGCATAGTGGGCAAAGCCTCCGCCTGTGGCACCAGCATCCCATATGGGTGCTGGTTTGAGTCCCAGCTGCCACTCTTCCAATCCAGCGCTCTGCTTGGATCCCTGCTCCCTCATTAGGGACCTGGAGGAAGCTCTTGGCTCCTGCTTCAGATGTGCCCAACTGTTGAAGGAGTGAACCACTTGGTGGAAGATTCTCTCTCCCCTCTAACTCTGAAATAAAATCTTGAAAAATAAAATTTTTTTTACAAATAAAATAGGTTCAAAGGAGTTTGGAGTTTCCAGGATCACCTGCTTAGTAAATTGGTCCAGGTATAACTGATTAAATTCCATCAAGTTGCTTAAAAAAGAAGATTCCTGAGCCAATATTTCAGAGAGTCAATTTCTAGGGGCAGGAGCATGGCACAATGGTTAGTAGGCCATGTGGGATGCCTACTTCCTCCTGAGCGCCTGGTTCAGTTCCATCTCTGCTTCCCATTCCAGCATTCCTGGTAATGCACATGCTAGGAGCACTTGGTTTGCTGCCACCCATGTGGGACACTCAAGATTAAGTTCCAGGTGCCTGGCTTTGCCTGGTTTAGCCCTGGCTGTTGCATTTGAACCAAGAAATGGAAGTTTCTGTCTCTGCCTTTTAATAAAAACAAAAAGTTTCAGGGGTGGGGATAGGGAACACGCTCCTTAGGTGTTTATTTACATTTCCAAACTCAGAACTGATGATCACTGTCTGCATATATTTTAAACACCTTTTAGGTACAATGCATGTTTAGGCCACATATGAATAAGTATATACATCAAGAGAACTCCAGTACAAAGTAGAATGATAACATGGTAAGAGATGCAAAGAGCTGTGGGTTTTCAAAGTGGGAGAGGAAAGCACATTGAAAATCGGAGACCAGGGGCTGATGGCTTTAAGTAGTAATAGCATTTATAATAATTGGTAGATTAGATTTTTGATAGTAATTTTATTACATATACTCAGTTCAATATGAGTCCACATTGCTTATTTAAAATGGCCATCTGTTCAAAGATAAAGCAATTTGAGCAACACTGATTACATTCCAAATGAAAAAATTACATGCTAAGTTCATTTGCCTTACTATTTCATACAATATTCAGGTTTTAGTCAATTTTAAGACATGTTCAAGGATAAATATATTTAGAATTATATTTCAATTTGTAATTTATTTCAGTGTTACTGTCAAACACTCATTTATCTTCAACGTCTTCACATTCACATGATAAAACAGTACATCTTTAATGACCCAACTGCAAATCAAAGCTAATGGTAAGCCTTAAAAGATTTCAGCATTTTTAGTTTATAAAATTAAAAGACAAAGACAAAATCAGCTGTTTAATGAGAAATGGATCATTCAATTTTAGCATAATTTTAATTCAGAAAGTTTTTAAAAACGACATGAAGCAGAAAAAGACTGTTCTTTGTTTACAAATTTTTAATTTTTGTTAAAAGTAACATGCTTAAATATCCCACTTTGTGTTTATAAAAATAAAATTGACAATATTCCTAAATTTGTTTTCCAAATAGTCATTTTTTAAAATAGGGTAAGAAATTATTGAATCACAGGCTTCAAATCAGTGGCAGAAATTCCATGTAGGAGATGATGCAACAAATTCAGTATTACGTAAGGAATCAGAATATAGTTAACAGCCATATAAAGAGGTAGAATTCTTGATCACAGTTTTATAGAAAAGATGCAGTTTATTTCTGTACTCTGCTTCATTACTTAGGGTACTCTAAGTTTGCTTCTTGTGAATTTCACAGAAGAGGAAAACGGAAGGCTCTTCACAGTCACGTTACTGGCTCTTGTTCTGTTATGGGGTTTTCACTATTAGACACTTGAAACATATTTGTAGCCAATTAAGGTAACTGATCAAAAATGTAGTTTACCTCATTCTAAAAAGGTCTCTGAGTAGGGAAATCTAAGCTCTTCTGCCAAGGGCCTAAGAAGGCGGGAAACTTACTTCTTCACCACTCAGTGTAAACTGCAAATGAAATCAATCTTGCACTCTCCGGTTAACTTTATTGCTAATCAAGAATTCCGGCAGCAGTACAGATGGATTCTACACACCAATTTTGGGTTGATTGTTTCTAATTCACAATATGTTTGTTATAAGCAATATTAAAAATGATATACCTTAACAATTATTTTATTCATAATGAAATTAAATTGAGTAAGACTCCAGACTGCAGTAAACTAGTACGGCAGAGACTTAGTGTAGACGGGTTACTCACATACTGGGTGCTTGTAACCTGGGACTATTACTTCAATGTCAATAAAAGAAAGTAAAAAATAAAGGCCACTTTGTGAAATTCATAATAAAAATTATAATACATATATACACTCAGTGCTAAATCTTTCAGTAGGGTTTACATTTCATTAAAAAGTACCTGAATACATTCAAACATTCAAAACAGAGTAACTGTAGAAACCAAAACCCATAGCCAGATAGTTTCTTCCACTTAATGGAAGAAATTAATCTCCTATGATTCATATTAGGATTGAGAATGAGATGGATTCTAGATTTTTGAAAAATAGTTCTATTTAAGTTGATTTTATTGGCAACCAGGTATGCTCAAGTTTACCTACATTTCTTCCATTCTGATAATTTCTTCAAAGAGAAGACTTGTCCTGATTTTAATGAAGAAAGTGACTACATTTTAAAGAAATATCAAAATGTCAGCTTTGGGGAATGTAGGCTAAATAGACTTTTTACCAATATTTCACATTGAAATATATGAGTGGTTAGAAAAATATCAAAAATGCTGTTTTTATTTATAGGATTCATGTGTAAACAGAAAAAAACTAATATTTTATCAATAATTGGGTAATTCTCAGATGATTTAAACAATATAATCAAAAGTTCTATAATTATGTGAAAGAGTGATAGAGATCTTCCATTTGCTAATTCATTCACCAAATGCCTGCGATAGCTGAAGCTTAAACTAGGAGCCAGGTCCTCAATCTGGGTCTCCCACTTAGGTGGATGCAGGTGTCCAAGGAGGTATCTTTAACTGCCACACCAAAGCCTGCCCCAAGAGAACTTTTTAAAAGCAGATTGTCTGGGGTTGCATTTAGGCCCAATATTATTTAAATGACCTTAGCAAATTTTTTTCAAACTTAGGAAAATGCAGTTAGTACTATGGCTTCATTCAATTAATTCTATATTTGACAAAATACTCTCATTATACTTAAGTACAAGTGGATGGATAAGATTACTTACACAGAAAATGAAGATTTCCCTTTCACATTAAAATTATACTTGTTTCACACTGAATGACAATGCTTGAAAGCATTTTGGAAGACAATGGTCTTGACTGTAACAGTTTATTGCATTTTTCCATCCTTTTTTTTTTTCCAAACTCTTGCTTGGAGTTTTAAGTTCTACTTTTCCTCTTATCATCAAATAAGCTCTTCAGCATATAAACTTGAATGGCTGACACCACCACCATCACCACCAAATTAACCATAGACCAGAAATTGACTCTATCAAAGTTGCTTTCTTGTATGTTTCGATCACGAGCTTCAAATGCTCTCAGCAGAGTTTGGATGTGGCCACTTTTGCTTAGTCTGGACTTGATGCTGTTAATTGATTCCTGGAGATAAAACAGATCAGGTTTTAAAAAGCCCAACTGATGATAACCTTAAGGTATTTACCAATTATATCATCTAGCGTGTTTATAATATTGTCTTTGAATGTTAGTCTGGCCAATTTAGATTTAACAAAACATATGGTATTTTTATCTCACAAAATATCAGTGAAATCAGAAAATATTTCACTTTAGATGTGCACAGTATATAATCAAAAGTATATTTATAATATAAAATATTTCAGCATCATATTGATAAAATAACTTACCAAGATGGATTCTTGGTTATACAACTTCTGAAAAAAACTATTTTTGTAAGAAGGTCTGGTGAGATAAGTAATTTGAACATACATAAACAAAGTTAAAGTGAGATCTGAAATGATGTCACAGCATTTATGGCAGAAATAAGAAAGTAGTAGAAACAGATTTTCCTGGCTAATGCAGATAAAATGCTTATCACATAGCAAGGCTGCTGAATATTAATACTTTTTATTTTTATATTAAAAACTATACTAACCAGGATATCTTCCAGTTTCATGTCTAGCATATCTGTGCCGGTAATATATTTCTTCCAATCTTCTTGTTCTTGTGCCTGCTCTCCCATATTATCAAGGATTAATTCAAAGAAAATCACCTTCTCAGAAATAGTGCTAAATGTATTGTCAAAGCAGAACATGTAGTCACCATCTTCAGTCTCTACACTGCATAAAAAAAGTACACATCTTCAGTTTTTTCTATTTCTATTTGCAAATCAAAGGAAAAACAACTAAAGATAAGAAAGAAACAACATGGTTTATAATAATTGGATAGCTTACCAATAGATTCCTTAGTATTAGTACTGAAAGATAGTTTATAATTCCTTAGGAAAGAAATACATTCAAGTGTTCGAGACTTTGATGTGCTTGACACTTACTCCGTACACTACAGTAAATGATCCTGATCTAATTTTTGGAAAAGCACAGGACTTAGAACCTAGATGCATGATAATATTGATGTAAAATGTATAATGTATAATGTAGTATAATATATTTGTGTAATACACATAATTTTATTTATATGTAAATAGAACTAACAACTAACCCCTCAATTCAGATTAATCTGTAAATTGAGCTTTGTTTTGTTTTCAAAAGTAGTGGTGGACTGTCCTAAGTACAGACACTACTGATAAAAGTACATCTTTGTCACTTTTCAAGAGTTAAAGATGTAGTCTGTAGCCAATCATCAGAGTCTCATTCTCACCTTGACAAAATAAATGCTATTCACACTGAAACTGAACTTATGATTGGTCTCATTCCCTTCACATTCAAGACAATTAGAGTAGGCAGATTTATTGTAGCAAAATGGTTTTCTTTGGGTGTGGAGAGAAACTTCATAGCAAAATATCCCGTGTGCAAATAGACATTTACTGGGGCTGGCTCCAAACAAAAGAAAATCCTTTTCCTCAAATGAACGGAAAAATTGTTCTTATTTAGTTATTTTATGAAAAACTATTAATAACACTTTAAGAAAACGGTCAGGGCCAGTGTTGTGGTGGTTCGTGTCCTGGCTGTTCCACTTATGATCCAGCTCCCTGCTAAATGGCCTGAGAAAAGCAGTGGAAGATGAGCAAAGTGTTTGGGCCCCTGCCACCCTCGGATGAGACTGGATGAAGCTCCTGGCTCCAGCATGGCCCAGCACTGGCCACTGCAGCTAGCTGGGGAATGAACCAGCAGATGCACAGTCTGTCACTCTCAATTTCAAAATAAATACATAAATATTTAAAACAAAAAACTAGTCAAAAACCAACTCAAACACTGATACAGCCATTGAGTTTATAAAATTATCCTGTAAGAACTACTTATTCATATGACAGATACTTAGGTGGTCTTTCGGTCAGTTATAGAGCAATTATAAATTAGACCATTTATAAAAATTCAGATACCCAAGGTATACATTAAAGGAATCAATTTTGTCACAGAGAAAAGTCAGTTTTCTTTATTGTTATTTCTCATAAATATTCTTGTTATGTCTAGCAAAGTTTCCAATTTACCTAGACGAACTGATTTCTAAACTTTTTTGGTTGCGTTTTAATCTGCTTACCACCCAATTTCTTTTAACAGATATACTGCCTTTTTTTTTTTTTTTTTTGAAGATTTTATTTATTTGAAAGGCAGAGTTACA
This sequence comes from Oryctolagus cuniculus, assembly GCF_964237555.1. Classification (NCBI taxonomy): domain Eukaryota; kingdom Metazoa; phylum Chordata; class Mammalia; order Lagomorpha; family Leporidae; genus Oryctolagus; species Oryctolagus cuniculus. The sequence continues at coordinate 77,551,645 of NC_091438.1, read as the reverse complement.
GAGAGATAGAAAGCAAGAGAGAGAAAAACAGCGGAAGAGCGAGAGATCTTATATCCGTTGGTTCACTCTCCAGATGGCAGGAACATTTAGGGCTATGGCAGGCCAAAGCCAGAAGCTTCTTCTAGGTTTCCCACCTGAGTGCAGGGGCCCAAGTGCTTGGGCCATCTTCTGCTGCTTTCCCAAGCAACATTAGCAGGGAGCTGGACGAGAAATGGAGCAGACTCTAATGGGTGCTCATATGGGATGCCAACATCACAGGCAGTGGCTTTTCCTGCTCCGTGCACCCTTACCACCCAATTCTAATTCAATTTCCTAGGGGTGATTTCAGCCGAATTGAGGGAATCTAAGCAGTGGTTGGTTTGGAGACAGAGCTGCTCTAGGTTAATATTACTTATCCCTTCTGGTTCAATATTAGGTTCTGTTATAGCCTCAAATATCTTGAATTTCATCATCTTCATTACAGTGGACATTACCTTGAACTACTTCTTGTCTTAGAAGGTCCTGTCTATACTTCTGTTTGGTTGGCATGCAGCAGTAAACAACCATCCTTGATGTAGGAAGAACTCAAGCTGTACTTTTCACATCAAGATCTCCAGTGAGGGGCTGGCACAGTGGTTCAGCAGGTTAAGACCTTCGCCTGCAGCGCCAGCAACCCATATGGGCACTGTTTTGAGTCCTGGCTGCTCCACTTCCGATCCAGTTCACTGCTAATGTGCCTGGGAGAGCAGTGGAGGATGGCCCAAGTGCTTGGGCCCTGCACCTGCATGGGAGACCAGGAGGAAACACCTGGCTCCTGGCTTCGGACTGGCGCAGTGCGCCGGCCGTAGTGGCCATTTGAGGGGTGAACCAACGGAAGGAAGACCTTTCTCTCTGTCACTCTCTAACTCTGCCTGGCCAAACAAACAAACAAAAAAACAAAAAAAATTCGTGTTTTAGTTTTTATTATGACTATTCATAGAATAGCTGGTATAAATGATTTTGAAGTTTACTTAATGTGCAATATCATTTAAGTTTCCAAGAGACTTGCATTATTATTATTATTATTTTTTTTGACAGGCAGAGTGGACAGTGAGAAAGAGAGAGAGAAAGAGAAAGGTCTTCCTTTTGCCGTTGGTTCACCCTCCAATGGCCGCCACGGCCGGTGTGCTGCGGCCAGCGCACCGTGCTGATCCGATGGCAGGAGCCAGGTACTTATCCTGGTCTCCCATGCGGGTGCAGGGCCCAAGCACTTGGCCATCCTCCACTGTACTCCCTGGCCACAGCAGAGAGCTGGCCTGGAAGAGGGGCAACCGGGACAGAATCCAGCGCCCCGACCGGGACTAGAACCTGGTGTGCCGGCGCCACAAGGCGGAGGATTAGCCTAGTGAGCGGCGGCGCCGGCCAGAGACTTGCATTATTTTGTATAGCCTCCTGTATACAACATGTGGTTCTCTTTTATACTAATCTTCATCTTTTTATTTATCCTATTTCTAAACTGTTTTTGTTTAAGCACAAAGAGAGAACTCATGAATGTGAATGCATTTTAATATATATACTACAAATAGTAATGTCCAATTCTTGCAAATCCCCTCATAATTTACATGATTTTTTTAACTTATTTTATTACTCTTGGTCCTTACCATCACATTTGGAATCATGGATCTTTTCAATGTAAGAAAAAGGAAGTTCAAACAGGGTTAAGGTGCTTGCCCAAGATCACGTAGTCTATTATGGCATGGATGCAGCTTGGTTTTCTAATATTCTAATGGACTTTTCTATAGTTTTGCTTGGAACTTGTCTGTACTCTTTGTAGTCTTCTCAATTATGATAAACCTTTGGAAGGAGATTGAGCAAATACTGGTAAACACAGTGGGGAACCATTTTAAAAGAAAAAAGGCCAAATGAAATGACATAAATTTCAGGTAGCAGGACCCAGATATGGGGCATTTCCTAAGGAAAATTTTCTATTTTATTCTGATTAATGTATTTACTATTACAGTAACTGTATAAGCTGATGACATGACTATTTTGAAGGACAAAGATTCAATTAGACTATACATTCCCAAAGGAGGTGAAAAATTCTAGTTATTACTATGATAGTTTATGACCCTCCAAATCTCAATCTTACATAACAAAGAATCAGTTCTCCAGAATTCATTTTCTCTGAATGGGTTTTCCTGGGTATCTCACAGCAGCATGAGTTCAGGGAAGGTACACAAAATGCATGCAAGAACAATGCTACAAAACAATGGTGAATAGACTGCTGTGATTGGAGGACTTCTGATTTATCAACTGTTTGATCCTGAAACCATTAGCTTCCTTGTGGATGTTTATGTTTGGTTCTCAACGTTGTGAGAATTTTTAAAAAACTACCTTATATTTTATCATTTAATTCTATAAGTTATTCAATCCATTATCAGTTATTTCAAGGGCTGAAAATTTTTCAATAATATTTGAGTGACTATTAGTTGAAATTAAATATCAGTTAAAAGTTAATTTCACCAGAAATAAGTACTACATATATGAGCAAATAAATTACATTAGAAATTACTCAGAAAATATAGCTTTAAAAAAATTAAAATTTAATGTTAATAGCTTTTGAATTTTTAAGTTTTAACTTCATTTTCACCTTAATTTAACTCTAATTTATTTAGAAATTCTTAACCCTGCATTGAATAAAAAGAGCAAGTGTGAACTTAAGTCTTATCTGTAAAGCACAGATGGACAAAGAATACATAAATGGATATGTAGTAAATCTAGTATTAGTAGTAAAGTTTCATGGGAGGATGACTAGGAGAAAAATGTCTACAAAGGCTCCCAGGGGGCAGGTAGAAAGTATACATGGGGGCCGGTGTTGTGGTGTAGCAGGTAAAGCCGCTGCTTGTAGTGCAGGCATCCCATTTGGGCACTGGTTCGAGTCCTGGCTGCTCCACTTCCCATCCAGCTCTCTGCTATGGCCTGGGAAAGCAGCAGAAGATGGCCCAAGTCCTTGGGCCCCTGCACCCTTGTGGGAGACCCGGAAGAAGCTCCTGGTTCCTGTCTTTGGAGCAGTGCAGCTCCTGCCATTGTGGCCAATTGGGGAGTGAACTAGCAGATGGAAGACCTCTCTCTCTCTGCCTCTCCTTCTCTCTCTGTGTAATTCTGACTTTCAAATAAATAATTCTTTTTTTAAAGATTTTGTTTATTTATTTGAGAGGTAGAGTTTACAGACAGACACAGACAGAGAGAAAGGTCTTCCTTCCGTTGGTTCACTCCCCAAATGGCTGCAATGCCCAGAGCTGCACCGATCCAAAGACAGGAGTCAGGAGCCTCTTCCCGGTCTCCCACGTGGGTGCAGGGGCCCAAGAACTTGGGTCATCCTCCACTGCCTTCCCAGGCCATAGCAGAGAGCCAGATTGGAAGAGGAGCAGCCGGGCCTAGAACCAGTACTCAAATGGGATGCCGGCGCCGCAGGCAGAGGATTAACCTACTGTACCATGGCGCTGGCCCCCAAATAAATAAATCTTTAAAAAAAAAAAAAAAAGTATAAATGAAAAAGAATTGAGAGACAAGCATTTCCACATGTTTAATAAACAAGGATGTCTTAATATAGTCATTTCTATATTCATGCCTTTCCAGATCTCTGTTGACTGATTTTAGTGGAAAGAAATCTTATTAGTACAAATGACATATTATCCAAATTAAAAATACAAAATTTTCCTTTCAAATAAAACAAGTTATCATGAACAGTCTATGATGTATAAATTCTGGTGGGAGTCAGGGTAACATTAATTCAGTTGTCTAGAAAAATGTATTTATATAACTCCTCATTCTAGGTAGTGCTGGATAAATAAGTTTTTGGAGATGGTTTCACTAACCCTGACTACTAGAGGGACAATATTCCTAAAAGATTTATTTAAAAAAAAAAAAGATGAGGGACCAGTGTTGAGGTGCAGTGGGTTAAGCTACCGTCTGCAATGCCAACATCCCATATGGGTGCCAGTTTGAGTTTCGGCTGCTCCACATCCAATCCAGCTTCCTGCTAATGTGTCTGGGGAGGCATCAGAAGATGGTCCAAGTGCTTGGGCCCCTACACCCATGTGGGAGTCCAGAACAGAGTTCCAGGCTCCTGGCTTCGGTCCAGACAAGCCCTGGCAGTTGCAGCCATTTGGGGATGAACCAGTGGATGGAAGATCTCTTTCTCTAACTTTGCTTTCACATAAATAAGTCTTACAAAAAAAAAATAACAAAAAAAGTGTCATAAAGATAAAAATCTGTTTTACTTTGATTTTAAGAAAGTAATTTGTAGATGTGGTATAGTGAGTAAGAGTGAACTGTGGAAGTGGATATTCAGCCTGACAATTCAGACACTTGTGTACCACACTGGATTGATGGATTCGGTTTCAGGCTCCAAGTCTTGGGAATGCAAATCCTGGAAGGAAACAGTGATGGCTCAAGAAATTGGACCCTTGACACCCATGTGGGAGACCTGGACTGTGTTCCTGGTTCCTACTTCTGACCCTATTCCAGTCCCAGCCATTGCAGGCATTAGGAGAGTGAACCAGCAGATGGGAACTTTCTACTTGTCTTTCTCTCAAATTAAAAAAAAAAGAAAAGAAAAGAAAGATTGCAAGGTTTAGAAACTAGCTTTGCTGATCATTAGCTGTGTAAACTTCATCAACTTACTTAACTGTTCTATGCCTCTGTTTCCTCATCAGTAATATAATATTATGTACTTCATAAGAGTGTGATCAAGAAAAAAAATAAATGAAAAGTGCTTAGAATTCTCGCATGGCATATCAACAGAACTCAATAAATATGAACTATCATAAACTCAATTCCTTTCTCCCAATGACTTAATGAAGTAATTCTATGTGAAATAGCAATAAAATAGCTTTATTCCCTTATTTTAAAGGATAGCAGATAAACTACATTTTTAGTTCTTAGTCACATACCTATCAGAGAAAACATAGCTAATTCCAAGTATTTCAATCTAAGCTCACTTTATAAATGTTTCTGTGCTCTGCATAGGTAAAGCAGCACTTAAGAAAGCATTTTAAGTGAATAGCCTAAAAAATTATGGTTGAGACTTATTTTCCCCTCATTCTTTCATGAATATAGTATTTACTGAGTATCAGTAACATGCCAGGCACTTTGGTTAACAAAGACCGACAATATAATAGTAACTAGTACTTACAACAATGTTATGTGCCAGGGATGTTCTAAGCATCATAGGACAGAAAGTAAGAGTTTTGGTTCATCCTGTGTCCACCAGGCATGTATATCCCTGAAGACTTATTTAACTTCTCTGAGCCTCCTTGTCTGTAAAATGGGAATTGGGAATCAAAGAATCTATCGCTCAGTGGTTGGAAATACTGATTTAGAAGCATATATCATGCCAACCCTCATTTATAGCAAATATTAGATATTCTGTATTAGCTCTTCTCCTTCTAGTAAATTCATAGCTTACTTTTAAGAGTAATAATACTGAGTAAACAAAGTGCTATAGTAAAATAATAGAATGGACAAGGGAAATATTATCAGTGAGGTATGGAAAGAGGAAAGTGAATTATTAAGAATACATGGCCTTCTCTTCAACCCTGAACTCAGTCAAAACAAGTGTTTTCTTTCTATATGATTTCCTATGGTCAGATATTTTCTTTCAGGTTGTCTAATTATCTAAAAAGATAATTTTCTGATTAAAAATTTTTTTTTAGACACACAAGTATATTGTACTGTTGTTAAAGAACAAAAACTATGAGGGCAAGCATTGGGCCTAGTGGTTGAGACTGTGGTTAAGATAACATATTAAGTGCCTACGTTTAATTCCTGATTCCAGCTTCCAACCAAGGAAGACGCTAGGAGGCAGCAGGTGATGGCTCAAGTAGTTGGGTCCCTGCCACACATGTTGGAGACCTAGATTAAGTTCCTGGTTCTTGACTCCAACCCTGGCACAACCTGGTCGTTGCCAGCATTTGGGAAGCAAGCCAGCAGATGGGAGCTTGCTCTCTCTCTTTATATATATATTTTCCTGCCCTCCCTCTACCTCGTGAATAAATAAATAAAAGTTTAAAAGTGAAGTAAACTATGGACAAAAATGATACAAATAACAGTTCAAGAAACATATCTGGAACAGTAACTTTTAGTTAATATGGAAAGCCTGAGCTAGCCAGAAAGGCAATAGATAGAATACAAGCATAGCATATAAGGCCACTGCTTGCTACGTGGGTATACCATATGGGTGCCAGTTCCAGATCAGGCTGCTCCCCTTCTGATCCAGCTCCCTGCTAATGTTCTTGGGAAAGCAGCAGAGAATGGCCAAAGTGCTTAGGCCCCTGGACCAAAGTGGGAGAACTGAAATAAGCTCCTGCCTTTGGTCTGGACCAGCCCTGGCTGTTGCAGCCACTTAGGGAGTGAACCAGTATGGATGGAAGCTGTCTCTCTTCTTTTTTTTTTTAAAGATCTATTTATTTATTTGAAAGTCAGAGTTACACAGAGAGGGAAGGAGAGGCAGAGAGAGAGAGAGAGGCTTCCATCCGCTGGTCCACTCCCCAGTTGGCTGCAGTGGCTGGAGCTGCGCAGCTCTGAAGCCAGGAACTTCCTCTGGGTCTCCGACTCAGGTGCAGGGGCCCAAGGACTTGGGCCATCTTCTGCTGCTTTCACAGGCCATAGCAGAGAGCCGGATCGGAAGTGGAGCAGCCAGGACTAGAACTGGTGCCCAAATGGGATGCTGGCAGAGTATTAACCTACTGCGCCATGGCTCCGGCCCCAAGCCGCCCCCCAGCCCCGTCTCTTCCTCTTTCTGTATAACTCTGACTTCCAAAAAAATAAAGCTTAAAAAAAAAAAAAAAAAAAAAGAGAGAGAGAGAGAGAATATAATACCAAGAAGATAATAATCTACACATATTTAACCAAAGCAACAAAACAGTTTAGTCAAGATCAAAACAAAATGATTAAGCAAAAAGGTTAATGGAAGATATGTAATTTATAAGATGACCCATCATCAAGGACTATTTATATGAAATTATCAATACTGATATTTACTATCAAATTGCTAAATTTTCCTACCCTGCGGACAGCTTACTGGTATTATTTAGCCAAAGAAATCAACTAAAAGAGATTACTTACGTGTGAACGCCATCTGATTTTCTTTGTTCAAAAACTAAGGTTTTGCCTTCTGGAGAGGCAAGATGAAAATCAATATCTAACCCTGCTCCATCTAAAACCTGTAGAAAAGCACATAAGAGAAAACTATATTATAAATTCAGAAAATAAAAAATTATGCAAAGTAGATCTTATGATGCAAAGATTTTTTTCCTTAAATCTAGAGGGGGTAAGAAAGCCAACAGAGTCATGCATGTTAGGGCTAGAAAGGAACTGAAAGATCATCTCATTTAACTCCTTTCACTTTTGGAACTTACCCCTTCCTTACCCATTCCTTTCACTGCCACTTAAATTTAGGCTTTATGGATATTACACTTGATCTTAATCAAAAGGCTGAGAAGTGGTACCTTATAGATATTACCAACAACTTCCAAAAACAGTGTCTTCATTAAGAAGCCCTATATAATGGACAGAAACTCAGAAGCTCAAACTTAGGTGATTTAGAACATTTTATATAACTTTTTGCGTTTATTTCCTCTTCAATAAAAGAGGAAATAAGCAGCTATCTACTTCTTAGCCTAGACCTTCAGGCTCCCATGATCTGACTCCAATTGACTTCAATAAATTCTTCTACCCTCCCTAGTATGAACTGTGTACTCCATTCAGGTTGGCTCATCTGCTGGCCAGCAAACAAAATCTGTTCCATTATAATGCCAAAATGATGATGATCATAGTAGCTAATGATTATAGCTTGTGCCATATTGTTTTAACTGCTTTATATAGATTAATCTATTCCTTATAACAATTCTAAAAGGTAGGTCCTCTTATTTTAGTTTAAAAAAAAACCAAAAAACAAAAATTGAGGCACAGAGGAGTCATTTTTCTAAGATGACATAGCAAATAAGTAGCACGGCTGAAATTTAAAAACAATACTCAAGAATAAAGCAGGAAGACTGACACTACCCAAATCCAAGATTTAATATAAAGTTATGTAGTCAAGACAGCAAAACAAAACAAACGCCCTCTACCCCCACCCCCCCGCCAAATCCAAAAGCAGAACAGAGAGCCTAGAAGTAGACCACAAAAATATAGTCAACTGATCTTTGACAAAGAAGCAAAGGCAACAGAATGAAGACAATCTTTTCAACAAATGGTGCTGGGAAAATTGGACAAACACATACAAAAAAGTCAATGTAGGGGCCATCATTGTGGCAGGGCAAGTAAAGCTGCCATCTGCAGAGCCAGCAACCCATATGGGCACCAGTTTGAGTCCTGGCTGACCCACTTTCAATGCAGCTCTCTGCTAATGTGCCTGGGAAAGCAGCAGAAGATGGCCCAAATGCTTTGGCCCCTGCACCCAGGTGGGAGACCCAGAAGCTCCTGGGTTCAGTCTGTTATAGCCCTGATTGTTGCAGTCATCTGCGGAGTAAACCAGCCAATGGAAGATATCTTTCTCTCTTGTAACTCTGCCTTTCAAATAAATAAATATTAAAAAAAAAAAGTTAATCCAGACACAAATCTTACACTTTTCACAAAAATTAATTCAAATATAAAATGCAAAACCATAAAACTTCTAAGATAACACAAGAGAAAAGCTATGTCATACTAAATTTTAAATAGATTACCAAAAGCACTATCTGTGAAAATTGGTAAGTTGAGTTGCATTAAAATTAAGATCTTGGCCGGCGCCGCGGCTCACTAGGCTAATCCTCCGCCTAGCGGCGCCGGCACACCGGGTTCTAGTCCCGGTCGGGGCGCCGGATTCTGTCCCGGTTGCCCCTCTTCCAGGCCAACCCTCTGCTGTGGCCAGGGAGTGCAGTGGAGGATGGCCCAGGTGCTTGGGCCCTGCACCCCATGGGAGACCAGGAAAAGCACCTGGCTCCTGGCTCCTGCCATCGGATCAGCGCGGTGCGCCGGCCGCAGCGCGCCGGCCGCGGCGGCCATTGGAGGGTGAACCAACGGCAAAGGAAGACCTTTCTCTCTGTCTCTCTCTCTCACTGTCCACTCTGCCTGTCAAAAAAAAAAAAAAAAAAAAAAATTAAGATCTTGTTCTCTGCAAAAGATGTTGTTAATTGAATGAAAAGGTGAACCACAGAATGGGAAGAAAATATTTGCAAAATATATTATCTGATAAAGGACTTAACATCCAAAATATGTAGAGAACTCTTAATCAATAAAACAAGAAAGTTCATATAAACATAATTTTATCATATAATCAGTAATCCCAGGTATTTATCCAATTGCACTAAAAATTTACATTCACAAAAAATATTACCTTAAATACTTATGGTGTTGTTATTCATATTCAGGAAAAACTAGAAACAACCAAGATACTTTTCAACAGGTGAGTGGATGAATAAAAGTTTATCTACACAATGGAATATTATTCAACAATAAAAAGAAATGAGCTATCAAGCCACATAAAGATTATGAAAGACTCTTAAATACATACTGTGAAGCAAAAGAAGAAAATCTGAAAAGACTCTATACTGTGTAATTCCAAATACATGATATTCTGGAAAAGGCTAAACTATGGATACAATAATAAAGTTCAGCAGTTGCCAAGGGTTCAGTGTTCAGGGGACCGGAGTAAATAGGGAGGGCACAGGGGATTTTTAGTGATGTGTAACTGTTTTGTGTGACTCTAACAGTGGATATATATTATGCATTTGTCAAAACACATAGAACTATACCTCACAGAGTGAACTTTAATGCAACTATGAACTTTAAACTTGCAACAAAGGCATCACAAAATATGAGATTTAAATAACCAAGGAAACTGTATGAAACTGTGGGGGTTTATGTGTACAAGTATTCTATAAAACTACTCTAGGGGCCAGCGATGTGGCATGGTGAGTAAAGCTGCCACCTACAGTGCTGGCATCCCATATGGACACCAGTGCGAGTCCTGGCTGCTGCACTTCTGACCCAGCTCCCTGCTAAGGTGCCTGGGAAAGCAGCAGAAGATGGCTCAAGTGCTTGGGCCCCTGCACCCAAGAGAGAGATCAGGAAGAAGCTCCTGGCTTCAGATCGGCACAATTCTGGGCGTTGGAGACTTTGGGGAGTAAACCAGCAGATGGAAGACCCACCCCCCCGCCACTCTGCAACTCCACCTTTCAAATAAACAAATCATAAAAAAACCCCAAAAAACAAAAAAACCAAATAAAGTCTTGCAGGACAGGCATTTGGTCTAGGGGTTAAAAGGCCCAAGTCCCATATTAGAGTGATTAGATTTGATAATTGGTTCTCACTCTGAATTTCAAGTTTCTGCCAATGCAGAACCTGGGAAGGAGCTGATGATGGCTCAAGTAACTAGATTCCTGCTACCCTTGTGGAAGACTTGGATTGAGTTCTCGGTTTCCAGCTTTGGTCTTGTTCAGTGCTGGGCATTGCAAGCATTTGAGGAGACCAGTGGATGAGAGTTCTCTCTCCCTGTCTTTTGATTAATAATAATAAATAATAATTTAAAAAGGTATAGAATTTCCTCAAGAAACTAAAAATAAAAACTAAAAATAGGAACTGAAATCAATATGTGGAATGCATATCTATACTCCTATGTACATTGCAGCACTATTCACAATTCAAGATATTGAAACAACCTAAGTGCCTACCAATGGATGAATGGATAAAGAAAATGTTATATACACAGAAACACACAATGGAATACTGTTCAGCTTTATAAAAGGAAGAAATCCTGTCGTTTGTGACAACATAGATGGATATGGAGGACATTAAGTGAAGTAGGTCAAGCATAGAGACAAATACTTCATGATCTCACTTCTCTGTGGAATCTAACAAAATGAACTCTTAGAAGTAGAGACTAGAACTATGGTTATTAGGTGGGGAAGGAGAAAATAGAAAGTTATTGATCAAAGGGCACAAAGTTTCAGATGCCAGGGAAGAATAGGTTTTAGATCTATTCCACAGCAGGAAGACTATAGTCAATAACAATGTATTATATATTTCAAAAATATGAATAAACTCCAAATGTGTCACCTTAAAACAGCAAGATAAACTTCAGCTTAATTCAATCATGCCATATTGTATGCATTATATCAAAACACCACATTTTACCCTATGAATGTACATAATTACTATTTACATAATTATTATCAAAACCAATAAATCTTTTTAAGCAAGATTAAAAAGATTTACTGTTTAAAAAGATTAAAGTAGGGGGCCAGTGCCATGGCGCACTAAGTAAATCGTCCACCTGCGGCGCTGGCATCCTATATGGGCACCGGATTCTAGTCCTGGTTGCTCCTCTTCCAGTCCAGCTCTCTGCTGTGGCCCAGGGAAGCAGTGGAGGATGGCCCAAGTGGTTTGGTCCCTGCACCTGCATGGGAGACCAGGAAGAGGCACCTAGCTCCTGGCTTCGGATCAGCGTAGCTCCGGCCGTTGCGGCCATTTGGGGGGTGAACCATCAGATGGAAGACCTTTCTCTCTGTCTCTCTCACTGTCTGTAACTCTACCTGTCAAATAAATAAATAAATAAAAATCTTAAAAAAAAAAAAAGATTTAAGTAGAAGATAGAGCTGAAGAAATTATCTACAATGAAGAAAAGTGAGACAAAGAAATCCTGAAAGATTAGGAACTATGACAGACTTAAAAACAAAACCTAACATATACCTGATACACATTCTGGAGGGAAGTAATCATCAGATGGGGAAAGGTAATAATTGAAAACATAATAGCTGAGAATTCTCCTTACCTACTGAAACATTTGATTAAGATTTTAAAATTTAGATAAAAGAAGCATTAAAAGATCCAAATATAATAAATTTTAGAATTCTATATTAGACAAACTTGTGAAACTGCATAAGTAGCAAAAAAAAAAAAAAAAAGATGAGCTGCAAATATACAATAAACTGACAGGAAACTTCAACAGTTATAATGAAAGTCTAGTTGTAATGCATTGGGGAAAACAACCTGTCAATTAAGAATTTTTTTTTTTAAGATTTATTTATTTACTTGAAAGTCAGAGCTACACAGAGAGAGAAGGAGAGGCAGAGAGAGAAAGGGCCTCCATCTGCTGGTTCACTCCCCAGATGGCTGCAATGGCCGGAGCTGTGCTGATCCAAAGCCAGGAGCCAGGAGCTTCTTCCTGGTCTCCCATGCAGGTGCAGGGGCCCAAGTACTTGGACCATCTTTGACTGCTTTCCCAGGCCATAGCAGAGAGCTGGTCAATTAAGAATTCTTCAAGCAACTTAATTCTTTATTTTTTATTTTTATTATTATTATTATTATTTTTTTTTGACAGAGTGGACAGTGAGAGAGAGAGACAGAGAGACAGAGAGACAGGTCTTCCTTTTTGCCGTTGGTTCACCCTCCAATGGCCGCCGCGGCCGGCGCGCTGCGGCCAGCGCACCGCGCTGATCCGATGGCAGGAGCCAGGAGCCAGGTGCTTTTCCTGGTCTCCCATGGGGTGCAGGGCCCAAGCACCTGGGCCATCCTCCACTGTACTCCCTGGCCACAGCAGAGGGCTGGCCTGGAAGAGGGGCAACCGGGACAGCATCCGGCGCCCCGTCCGGGACTAGAACCCGGTGTGCCGGCGCCGCTAGGCGGAGGATTAGCCTAGTGAGCCGCGGCGCCGGCCCAACTTAATTCTTTAAAATTGTCATCATGTTATATGTACATATATACAATAGCAGACAGGACCAATATTTTGCTGCTAAAATTTTCTTTTTTAGACATAAATATGATCAAGTTAACATGCTTAAAATTCTTTGATGTCGTCTTCTGCTGTCTATGAGAGACTGACTTCCTTAACAAAAACCTATGGGTCGGTGCTGCAGCACAGTGGGGCAAGCCACCCTTTCAACAATGGTATTCCCTATCAAGAGTTCAGCTTTGAGTCCTTACTCTTCTGCTTCTGATTCAGGTCACTGCTAATGCAGCTGGGAAGGCAGCAGAAGATAGCCCAAGTACGTGGGTTCCTGACACTCATGCGATAGACTAGAATGGAGATTTTTTTTTTTTTTTTTTTCACAGGCAGAGTTAGCGAGAGAGACAGAGAGAAAGGTCTTCCTTCCCTTGGTTCACTCCCCAAATAGCTGCTGATCTGAAGTCAGGAGCGAGGTGCCTTTTCCTGGTCTCCCATGAGGGTGCAGGGGCCCACGCATCTGGGCCACAGCAGAAAGATGGACTGGAAGAGGAGCAACCGGGACTAGAACCCGACGCCCATATGGGATGCTGGCGCCGCAGCTGGAGGATTAACCAAGTGAGCCATGGCGCCAGCCCCGTAAATGGAGTTCTTGGCTCCTGGCTTCAGCCTGGCCTAGATCTGGATGTTGAGGCCATAAGGAGAATGAACCTGTGCATAAAAATCTTAATCTCAATCTCCCTCTGCGTTTCAAATAAATCAATCTTACACAAAACAAAACATGAACCTAAAAGGCTCTCTATGGTCTAGCTGCAACTAATATGTTTAGTAGTCTTTTCAACTCTGTGGGGAGCAGCTCGGACTAGACTGTTACTGGAATTAAGACTTATTCTATGCACCTGCTCTCCCACAATATGGCGCTGGGAGAGAAGAAAACAGCTTCTACACAGCTGCCTCCAGTTCAACCAATAAACTGTAGGACTTGCTCCTGATTGGAGGAGAGCAGCGTACTCGGCGTGTGGGCAGCCGAGTTGGGATTGGCAGAGGAGGACTATAAAGGAGGAGAGAGACGGCATGCACCAGGAACATCTAAGGGGAACATCTAAGGGGAACATCTAAGGGGAACACCTAAGGGGAACACCTGTGCAGCCCCCGAGAGAGCCGGCCGGCGGTGTGCCGCTCCCCTGCGGAAGTGGGGAATGTGGCCAGGGGGAACTGCCCTTCCACGGAGGTGGAAGGGACAGTAGCCAACCCGGGAAGAACCAGCAGCAAACCCGGGGAGGGCTGAACAGACGAAAGAACAGCGCAGGGTCCTGTGTCGTTCCTCCATGAAGAGGGGGAGCGACAAACTCCTCAAAGGTATCTTGTCTTCTTAGCTCCTCTGCACGTGCTGTCATTTTTTTTATTATTATTATTATTTTTGACAGGCAGCGTGGATAGTGAGAGAGAGAGACAGAGAGAAAGGTCTTCCTTTACCGTTGGTTCACCCTCCAATGGCCACTGCGGCCGACGTGCTGCAGCCAGCGCACCGCACTGATCCAAAGCCAGGAGCCAGGTGCCTCTCCTGGTCTCCCATGGGGTGCAGGGCCCAAGCACCTGGGCCATCCTCCACTGCACTCCCTGGCCACAGCAGAGAGCTGGCCTGGAAGAGGGGCAACCGGGACAGAATCCGGCGCCCCGACTGGGACTAGAACCCGGTGTGCCAGGGCTGCAAGGCGGAGGATTAGCCTATTGAGCCGCGGCGCCGGCCACATGCTGTCATTTTTATCCATTATGCTGTTCAACTCGCACTCTGTGCTTAGTGAAAGCTTAATTATTTTAAAGTTTATTGCTCCACTTCTGAGCTATCTTCTCTCAATTTCCAGATAAAACCAAGTCCTTCTACCGAACACATTCAGTCTTATGCACTTGACTTCACAGCACCCATTCAAGCTATAATTTTACATTTATTTATATATTATTTGGCTAATGTCTGTACCCATATGTAATTAATGAATATATGGACAAAATTTCACTCACTATTGTATTCCAAGCATACCCAGGATAGTGCTGACACACGTTAAGGCTCAATAATTACTTATATTTTTAAATGAATGATCCTGGCCGGCGTCGCGGCTCAATAGGCTAATCCTCCACCTAGCGGCGCCGGCACACCGGGTTCTAGTCCTGGTCGGGGCACTGGATCCTGTCCTGGTTGCCCCTCTTCCAGGCCAGCTCTCTGCTGTGGCCAGGGAGTGCAGTGGAGGATGGCCCAAGTGCTTGGGCCCTGCACCCCATGGGAGACCAGGAGAAGCACCTGGCTCCTGGCTTTGGATCAGCGCAGTGCGCCGGCCGCAGTGTGCCGGCCACGGCGGCCATTGGAGGGTGAACCAATGGCAAAGGAAGACCTTTCTCTCTCTCTCTCTCTCACTGTCCACTCTGCCTGTTAAAAAGAAAAAGGAAAAAAAAAAAAAAGAAAGAAAAAATGAATGATCCTTTTTTTTTTTTTTTTTTTTGACAGGCAGAGTGGACAGTGAGAGAGAGAGACAGAGAGAAAGGTCTTCCTTTTGCCGTTGGTTCACCCTCCAATGGCCGCCGCGGCCGGCGCGCTGCGGCCGGCGCACCGCGCTGATCCGATGGCAGGAGCCAGGAGCCAGGTGCTTTTCCTGGTCTCCCATGGGGTGCAGGGCCCAAGCACCTGGGCCATCCTCCACTGCACTCCCTGACCACAGCAGAGAGCTGGCCTGGAAGAGGGGCAACCGGGACAGAATCCGGCGCCCCAACCGGGACTAGAACCCGGTGTGCCGGCGCCGCTAGGCGGAGGATTAGCCTAGTGAGCCGCGGCGCCGGCTGAATGATCCTGTTTTATTCATAAGGTAAGCATTTTGGCATTTAGATTTTTCAAGAACTTGTATTAATATAGTGTGGGACTGGTCAATTACCCTGATAAGAATTCTAAAACCTGGCCGGCGCCGCGGCTCACTAGGCTAATCCTCCGCCTAGCGGCGCCGGCACACCGGGTTCTAGTCCCGGTCGGGGCGCCAGATTCTGTCCCGGTTGTGCCTCTTCCAGGCCAGCTCTCTGCTGTGGCCAGGGAGTGCAGTGGAGGACGGCCCAGGTGCTTGGGCCCTGCACCCCATGGGAGACCAGGAAAAGCACCTGGCTCCTGGCTCCTGCCATCGGATCAGCACAGTGCGCTGGCCGCAGCGCTCCGGCCGTGGCGGCCATTGGAGGGTGAACCAACAGCAAAAGGAAGACCTTTCTCTCTCTCTCTCTCACTGTCCACTCTGCCTGTCAAAAAAAAAAAAAAAAAGATTCTATTTTTGTCCAGTCATATTTCTACATGGCTGTCCATGTTTCATCAAATCTAGAAACTTCAGTCTTTCGGTATTCAATCTGAAGTCTCCTGACTCCCAGGTCATACAAACTTATGATAAATATGCCTCTTATTTTTCTTCCTATTGGTCTGCCTACAGTTAGTTAATTTCAGCAAACCTTAAGAGGGGGGGAAGGGAAGTTCACCTCAAATGAACTTTTAAGACAAAAATCAGTAACTTGTAGTTACTGAGCAATTAATCTTGGAGTTGGAAAATGTGAAAAAGGGGCTGAAGATGATCTTCACATTATAAACTCCTCCGGCATTTCAGATTGCAAACATTAAACATATGAAACACAGCCCCCAGCTCTTAATGCCTTTCAAGAAGATACTACATACTATTAAACCCCAGTCTCTTGAGTTTCTCAGTTTTCCTCTCTTAGTTTAGTTTCTTTACAAATCAACCTCATACTAAAATTTACTTACTAAATTGAGGAAGTGGTAGTACAGCCAGCCCCACTGGGTCCCTTATCACAGGACTCATGAGGTCATTTATTTCCTCTACAGATAGCACCTTGATGGTCCCAGTCCCCTATGGAGAATGCTTTGAAGGAATAGTCCCTTTAAAGGTAACTAAGATGAAAAGTATCAAGCTCAACTAAGTCAGCTTTATAACTCTAAAGTGTAAACTTATAGTATTAATTGAATATTTACTATACGTCAACCATGGTTCCTGAGCATTTACCAGTACTAACTCATTTTTTTTAAATGAACTCTGAGGTGTTTGCTATTACCTCTACTTTACAAGTGAGAAGTAACTTTTTCAAGATCATACAAGTTCTAAGTGGCCTCGTCAGATTTGAACCGAGGTTAAAATTAAGAGCTCTTAAAAAAAAAGTCAGTACTTGAAAACTAGTTTCCTCTCTAGGCCAGCGTTGCGGCTCACTAGGCTAATCCTCTGCCTGCAGCGCCGGCACACCGGGTTCTAGTCCCGGTTGGGGCGCCGGATTCTGTCCCTGTTGCTCCTCTTCCAGTCCAGCTCTCTGCTGTGGCCCAGGAAGGCAATGGAGGATGGCCCAAGTGCTTGGGCTCTGCACCCGCATGGGAGACCAGGAAAGGCACCTGGCTCCTGGCTTCAGATCAGCATGGTGTGCAGGCCGCAGAGGCCATTGGAGGGTGAACTAACAGTAAAGGAAGACCTTTCTCTCTGTCTCTCTCTCTCTCTCTCACTGTCCACTCTGCCTGTCAAAAAAGAAACCAACTAGTTTCCTCTCTAATATTTGGGTCAATACTGAGTTTATTTGGCAAATAAAAATTGCTTACTTACCTAAACTAGCTCCATATTTGTTTTCATTGCCTTTAAATTAGCTCCCCTTAATTCCAGCTTCCACCTTAAGATATGCTAAAATCTTTAATGGCCTGGTACAAAATAAGGGAGCAGCTACTTAGCTGGTATAAGGCTATGACTCAGGATCCAGGTCTCAGCCTCCAGGCCTCTCTAATCCCCCACCTGTGGACTTTACAGACTTAAAATCTGATTTAAAAAAAAAAGAAAAGAAAAGAAAGAAAAGAGAGAAGAGAAAAAGAAAAGAAAAGAAAAGAAAAGAAAAGAAAAGAAAGAAAAGAAGAGAAGAGAAAAAGAAAAGAAAGAAGAGAAGAGAAAAAGAAAAGAACAGAACAGAACAGAACAGAACCTTCGGAGGCCAACCTGTGGAAGAACAAGATAAGCCATACTTCTCACTCTCTGATCCAGTTACTGATAATACACCTGGGCCTGGGAAAGCAGCAGCAAATGGCCCAAGTGCTTCGGTCTCTGTCACCTGTGTGGGAGACCACAATGGAGGTTCCTGGCTCCCAGTTTCAGCCTGGTCGAACCCTCGCTGTTGTAGCCATTTGGGGGTGGGGTGGGATGGGGTGTGAACCAGTAGATGGCAGATGGATCTCTTTCACTCTGCCACTCTTTTAAATAAACAAATCTTGTAAAAAAAATGATGCCACATCTACAATGTCTCTGTAAAAAAACAAAAACAGTACTTGTAGTGTTCATTATATAATGACCATCACCACTCACGCTATGCATTTTCAGATCTGTGTCTACTCACATTGTTCTCTTTTCTTTTATGAATATACGTATTGGGCTGGTGTTATAGCATAGCTGGTAAAGCTGTCTCCTGCAGTGTCGGTATCCCATTTGGGCGACAGTGCAAGTCCCAGCTGCTCCACTTCAGATCCAGCTCCTTGTTTATAGCCTGGGAAAGCAGGGGAAGATGGCCTAAGTCCTTGGGCCCCTGCACCCATGTGAGAGACCTAGAAGAAGCTCCTGGTTCCTAGGTTAGGATTGGCCCAGCTTCGGCCACTGCAGCCATTTGGGGAGTGAACCAGCAGATGGAAAATTACTCTCTGTCTAGGCCCCTCTCTCCCTCTGTAACTTTGTCTTTCAAATAAATGAATCTTTAAAAAAAAAAGAAAATGTGTATTATGAAAAAAACCATGTATGGATTTCAAAATTTTCTCATATCAAAGTAAACTTAAGGGGCGGGAAAATTTTCTCATATCAAAGTAAACTTAAGGGGCTGGAGCTGTGGCTCAGCGGGTTAATGCCCTGGCCTGAAGCGCCGGCATCCCATATAGGCGCTGGTTCTAGTCCTAGCTGCTCTGCTTCCGATCCAGCTCTCTGCTATGGCCTGGGATAGTAGTAGAAGATGGCCCAAGTCCTTGGGCCTCTTCACCCGCGTGGGAGACCTGGAAGAAGCTCCTGGCTCCTGGCTCTGGATCGGCGCAGTTCCGGCTGTTGTGGCCAACTGGGGAGTGAACCAGCGGATGGAAGACCTCTCTCTCTGTCTCTCTCTCCTCTCTCTGTGTAACTCTGACTCTCAAGTAAAAAATAAAAAAATAAAAAAAACAAAGTAAACTTAATCTCATTTTTCCATGAAATTTTGAAGTACTATCATACTATCTATTCAAGGTTTAACTTTTTAACTCTACTGTAAATCAAGAAATACTGAGTTCTAGATTATGTTTAAATGTGTGACTTTAGATAATCTACTCTCTATGCTTACTTTATGCATCCATACATAATTTAATTTCAAAGTCCCTTCCGATAAAAATTTTTTAAACCTTTTATTTTGTTCTGTGAGAGAATTTGGAGTTGAAAAAAAATCTCTACATGAGCTTACAAAAAATTAACATTTGATAATAAATTAAGTAACCTATAAAAAAATTTGAAAGCTGAAACACACCAATACATCTTTTTCCCAGTGTTACCAGGCACTGATGTCTTCTAAGAATTACCGCATACCAGAATGACTACAGAAATTAAGTTAATTCTTAACAAAAGAAGTATTATGCAGATGCTAAAAAGCAAACAATGACACGGTGAAGTGCTTACAACACTCGATGAAGAAAAAGGTTATAAAGTTTTAACATACGATTTGATCTCATTTGAGTAGAAAGTAATGGATAAACAAGTGGGATGGATATGTGCCATTAAGTACAGCAACTGCCCTTTCAACATATTTCAAAACCGAGTTTACTGTTAATCACAGGGTCACAATTCAAAAATCCTTAACTGAAGCCAAAAGTGAAGACTGATACTGTGGGAATTGAGCGAAAGTGGTGGGGATGGCTCAAACAAGTGTCATCACCGCACCCAATGACGAAGGAGAACGTGTGTCGTGCACTGGCTAGAAAAGCGACGGACGATTACGAAACCAAGAGAAACGGCACGGACACCATCCGTTCTGGCCTCCTTCCGAACGGAGGAAAGGGTAGAGGGCGGGCAGTGGTCAATTCCAGATCTCGCCTAATGTGCGGGTCCCGGGCCCCGGGCGAGAGCCTCACCCGCCTCGCGCGCCTGCGCACAGCGGACCGCTTCCCGGGCGGCCCTCGGCTCTTCCCCACCCCGGCTGTCCGCAGAAGTTTCTAAGCGGGTGAGAGACAAGAACGCGGTGCAGCTGGACTCAAAGAAAGCTGGTTCACCCTCCGCACTTACCTGGTACTCGATCTCCAGCGAGGCCTTCAGGGGCATGGGCTGGTAGAAACACTCCTTCTGGCCGGCCGGAAGGGTAAAGGTGAAGTCACTGTCTAAGGAGGGAGTGAAGCCTGCCGCCCCCGGCAGCAGCACTTGCGGCAGAGCGGCCAGGAGGAGCACGGGGACGGGCAGCCAAGTCTTCTCGTCCATGCCTGCCGGGGGACCCTGGGTTGGACTAGGGTAGGATATTGGCGCCTCGGCTCAGCTTTTCCTCCCTGGATTCCTCCTCGAGGTTCGCAGAGAAACCCGGAGTGGCGGCCGCGTCGGCGGCAAACGCTCCCCGGGAGAGCGAAGCGCGCTCCTCAAAAGGGTCGGACTAGGGGCGGGGCCAGCCCGTTCCGCATCTTCCTGTCTCAGCCCCCTCACGCCAGGCGTGGACGCCAAACGCCTCACATCCCGACGGCCACGGGTTCCCAAGCTTCCCCCACACCAATGGGCGTCGTGGCAATTGTGGGAAACGTAGTCCCCTGTGAGCTCAGCGAGCGGGCTCGACATCGCTGGCCGACCACAATCCCCAGCAGGCACCGCGCCTCCGGCGTCCCTGCACGCACAGCCTGCGCGGGGGCGGGGCCACGCCCGGGGCGGTGCGTCCCAACCGCTCCCGCGACGGTTCGAACTCCGCGCCGCTGCGGGCCGCTGGTTCCGGGGCTTGTGTCTGAGGCTTCCACACCGGGGCCCCGGAGCGGGTCCGAGGCTTCCGAGCGCAGACTGGGACGCGGCGTGCGCAGTCGTTGCGTGGGTCTCTTCCCAGCTACGGCTCGCGTGGTGAGCGGCTGAGCCTTGGCGGGTGGAAGCGGTGTGTCTCGGGGAGTTTTGTTCCTTCCCCTAACTTGGACGCGCGCGCTTCTTCTCAGTCTCCCTTGCTGAGCATGCTGCCCAGCAGGGTTACGTTTTACTTGAGGAAAAATATCAAAGAGGCAGATGTCAGATTTCCCTCCGCTTCGGTTCCAGGTGGATGTAGGGTCAGTCTGAGTCGAATTGAACGTTCTTGGGGCAGGGGAGTGCTATATAAGTCTACGGCCGTTTTCCCAACTGGAGAATGTTGACTGCAGTCCATCCTGTCACATACAGGGGCAAAGAATACTTGTCCTTTGTGTGGTGGGTGTGCGTGCGCACACCTACCTGCAGTCGCAGTCGCGTTGTTAATGAGGGCCAAAAGATGACGTCAGCACCCGTGGGGGGGGGGATGACGTTAAGACAACGGACGTAGGCTTTTTTTGACTAACAAAATTGAAATGAGCAACCTTTATCTGGATAATAAGTCATCCACTATGAAAGTATCTGAATGTCAAATTTCATATATGTTCATTGCTATCTTAGAAAACTTTAAAAAATTTTAGGTGAATACTTAGAAGATGTTAACTATAAAACCTGACAAGCATATAATACTGAAAGGCATTTTAGAACTTATCCACGTTTCCTTTTCTCCTTCACCGTCCCACAGGGAGCTAGAAATGTTGAATAAAGCAGGATGGGGACCTGTTTCATTGATTTTTGTCTAGCAGAGCCCTCTTACGTAAGCAAAAGCAAATTTGTGGAAACAAAAGGGGAAAGAGAATTTAGAAACAGTTTGTTTGCTAAGATTATATAACATCTCATTTAGTTTCCTGTCACAGTTTCTTCCAGTAAGGTAAATTTTTTTCTTTTCTACCTTCCTATGTCTGAGAAATTATGACAGTTTTTGAATTCATGTAGCACACTGTGTTAGCTAGATGCGGAAAAGGAAGGGTAATTTAGTACCCATCATTTATTCATTCAAAACACTGAACTTACAGCCCTGATCACAATACATGGGGCTCCTAACATTTTTGGAACATTTGGGATGTGGCCAGAGTTTTAAGGCTGAAGGCTGGCGTTTGGTGCAGCGCCTTAAATTGCTACTTGGGGTCCCGCTTTCCGTTTTCAGTGCCTGGTTGTAGTACCAGTTTCTCAGCTTCCAATCCAACATTCTTGCTAACAACACTGAGAGGCAGCAAGTGCTGACTCGAGTTCGTGGGTTCCTGCCATCCACATGGGCAATCCAAAAGGAGTTCTGGGCTGGCACAGCCCTGGATGGTGCAGGCGCTTGGGAAGTGAACCAG
Source organism: Oryctolagus cuniculus (assembly GCF_964237555.1). NCBI lineage: Eukaryota > Metazoa > Chordata > Mammalia > Lagomorpha > Leporidae > Oryctolagus > Oryctolagus cuniculus. The sequence goes on along the minus strand of NC_091438.1, from coordinate 77,529,575 downwards.
AAGATCTCTACCTTTCCAATAAATGAAAATAAATAGAATTTTCAAAAGCAAAGAGATGCTACACAAGGTAAATGGGCTCTGGAAGAAGAGTGCTGTTTAACGTTATATAGAAAGATCTACAGTAATAAATATTCAAAAGCTTTAGCTTTTTATTGTTTAATTACAATGGTAAAATTCTGTCCATCACAATTTTTTTTAAAGATTTATTTATTTATTTGAAGGTCAGAGTTACACAGAGAGGAGAGGCAGAGAGAGAGAAAGGTCTTCCATCCGATGGTTGACTCTCCAGTTGGCAGCAGTGGCCGCAGCTGCGCCAATCTGAAGCCAGAAGCTTCTTCCGGGTCTCCCACGTGGGTGCAGGGGCCCAAGGACTTGGGCCATCTTCCACTGCTTTCCCAGGCCACAGCAGAGAGCTGGATTGGAAGTGGAGCAGCTGGGTCTCAAACAGGCGCCCACATGGGATGCTGGCGCTTCAGGCCAGGGAGTTAACCCGCTGTGCCACAGCGCCGGCCCCTCATCGCAATGTTTTATGTGTAGGGAATTTAGAAGTTTCACAACCGTGAGATACTCCTCAGTTGGAGAAACAAAAGCTTTTCTTCATATGTTTCTATGAGTTGAAGAGTCAAATGTCACTTTTGTCTCTGATCATGACTTGTGAATGTGTTGTTTCAATTTTATAATCATTTATGGGAAGAGATAACTTTTATCTGATAATTGGCCTTTTAAGAAAATATGAATGACTATAATGAAATTATTTTAGGCCGGCGCCTCGGCTCACTAGGCTAATCCTCTGCCTTGCGGCGCCGGCACACCGGGTTCTAGTCCCGGTCGGGGCGCCGGATTCTCTCCCGGTTGCCCCTCTTCCAGGCCAGCTCTCTGCTGTGGCCCGGGAGTGCAGTGGAGGATGGCCCAAGTGCTTGGGCCCTGCACCCCATGGGAGACCAGGAGAAGTACCTGGCTCCTGCCATTGGATCAGCGCGGTGTGCCGGCCACAGCGCGCTGTCCGTGGCGGCCATTGGAGGGTGAACCAACGGCAAAGGAAGACCTTTCTCTCTGTCTCTCTCTCTCACTGTCCACTCTGCCTGTCAAAAAAAAAAAAAAAAAAAAAAGAAAGAAAAAGAAATTGATACGTAATAGAAAAGTGCAGTTTATTTTTTTCTCCTCATTAATTTATCATTTAATATAAATGCTGACAGAAAGCAGATAAAGACCTTGCAGACACTTCGAAATATATACACTCCAAAAGTTGAATCACCTCTTTTTGGAAAGTGCAGTTTAACAGTTTAACATAATTAAAAGGTCTTTGGATCCTGACGACCTGGATTTAAATTGTAGTTTTACTGTTTACAGTTTGTGTGATCTTGAGCAATTTTATTTTAGTCAGTTTCATCATCTTTAACATGAATAAAAATAGCTTACCCAATTATTAGGAAGATTACAAATGCTTAGAATAGGGGAACTACAATAACTTGACCCTGGCTGAGGTGGAAAATGCTTCTATTGAAATGGTATTGAATTTACTATTATGGCTTTGGTTACACTACAGAGAGAATCATTGTTACCGTGTTTTTGTTTTGTTTTAAATTGCCATGAAGGATTTCACAATTGAAATAGGAAAAATGATCAGTTAAATTAGTGTGAGAGTATTTTGACTGACAGCACAGAATCCTTCAGGCAAGGAACAAGAGGTTTTTTTTTTTCTTTTCTTTTCTTTAAGAAATGGAATCTAGTTCATCAGATTACTATAATAAAGACAATGAAGAAGAAAGCCTCCTTGCAAATGTTGCTTCCCTGAGGCATGAACTGAAGATAACAGAATGGAATTTGCAGAGTTTGGGGGAAGAGTTATCCAGGTAAGTAAATATAAAGTTGTATAGAATAAGAGTTTAATTTATTAGTGGAATGTTTATTAATTTCACTATTATATGCATAATATATTTCTAGTATGCCTCTGGAATAAAATAATTTTCTATACCTGTTAATATAATTCAGTTTATAGAAAAAATTTTGGAGAGGCAATTACATATTAATTGTGACATCTTTAATGTATAACAACTCAAGAGTATAAAATATATGTTTTGGGCTTTACTAATCTTTTGTTATTATGACTGTTTTGAGTCTTAAAGCTGGAATAGAAGCTCTGGAAATAGATTGCTGGTTTGACGCTAACTGTAGTTTCTTTAAAATTGAGTGGAAACATTGCCTTATGTTTGTAACTATGATTCTAATTGTCAGCAGCATTCCAGGTTATTTTTGTTCTTACTTAATGTATAGAAATGTGTGATGAATACTTAAGCTAAGAAATATATGTGTTCTTTTTTTCTCTAGTGTTAGTCCAAGTGAAAATTCTGAAAATATCTCCAATCCCTCGAGATCTGAAAGGCTCATTTTGGAAGATCTTGTTCAGCCTGGCCACTCTGAACTTTCAAATTACTCACCTTTTAAAAAAATTTGTAAAATGGCTGGTAGCAGTACTGATTTTCAGAAAAAGCCAAGAGATAAGGTTATTGTTTTTAAACCTGTCTACTTAAAAGTAGCTTTACTTTTAGATCTGTTTAAAATATTTTTCTTGAGTTTTTTTAATACCATATTTATGTTTTCTATAATCTCTTTATGTGTGTTCAAGAGTTCCAATATAATTGTTCTTTTTATGTCCTAAAAACAAAGTAGTAATCTTGTTGTATTTTTAACCATATTTATTACTTTTTTTGGAGTAGAATGTCTTCCTTTCTTAACTAAATTATGATCCCCTTGATTTTTAGCACCATTCTCTATATATAATAGGTAATCAATTATTTAAGGAAAGTGTACTTTCTTTGTGGCTTGTATGTGCTATGTGATAGCATGGCACTATTCTTCTTTCATTATCTGTATGTTCTGTTGATGTTAGACATCTTTTCCTGGTCTAGAACTCTCTCTTATTCTGTCATATTATCTACCTCCATATGTTGATCCCCTCTTCCTTACTCAACCCTTTAATCTCCCTTTCCATTCTTTTCTTTCTGTTCTTTATTCTCTTGCTCCCAGTTCACATATGCACATCATAATTAATTTTTGGTAAAAATTAGTTCTTTGCACCTCAGAAAGCCAGTCATTGAGAGATTTTCTTTTTTTAGGAAGAAGTGTAATAAAGCTGTATGAGACTACATTTTAGAAAATAAATCCAAATTATGTATCTACAAAGAGTATATTAGTTTTTGGAAGTTCTATCTCTGTCATAATTCAAATTGTGATCATTCTTACTGTGTATTATATACAACTTAGTTGAAATTGGGCTTTGCTATAAGCATAAATCAAAAGCCAGATCACCAGTTGGAGGAGAAAATTTATTTGTAATACCTATCAGAGGCAAAGAACTAGTTTCTCTAATGTGAAAAGAGCTCCCTGAAAGGGTAAGAAAATCAGTAATATAATAGGCAAAAGATACAACTGGAAATGAAAATGATCTTCAAATAAGAAAGTGTTCATTCTTGTTCATGAGAGAAATTCAGGATGAAATTCTACTTAATTACCAGTTGTTACCTATAAATTTATTACATTTCCAGATATTTGACAGTGTATTCTGTTGGTGATATTAGAAGGGCCTTGATGGCTGATGGATATGCAGAATGATGTAACTTTTATGGAGAGGCATTTGGCAATATTTCCCAAACTGAAAATATGTTAACCTTGATTTGGAATTATCATTTCTGGAAAACTATCCCGGGGGTACACCCACACAACTATAAAATGCATTGTTTATTAAAACAATATTGGAAGTCCCTCAAGTATCCACTTACAGTAGATTACTTGAATAAACTGTGGATCATTCATGCAATGGAAACTGTGTAGTTGAGAGGGAAAAAAAAGAATGTAAAGTTCTCAGTGTATTGATTATCGAGAGATTGCCAGTATATATTGTTCAAGTTAAAATTACAAGATGCAGATCAGTGTATGTAATATACTGTATAGGAAGGTAAGGGAAGTGGATATCGTATTGTTTGCATATGCAGGTGGAATCACTAGAATACAAAGCACATTTATAAAAATGGCTACCTGCCTGTGAAAAAATGAGAAGGCAGTTTCTGTGTATAACTTTCTTTTATATAGTTTTGACTTTTAAATTGCATAGCTACATTACTCGTAAAATAAAATTAAGTGTTTTGAAAATCACAACCCTCATAAAAATTAAACTTTTATTATAAAATTTAAAAATGTATAGTAAAAATATATGTACAGATTAAAGAATATTATTTATCCACTTTATTGTTGGTAGACATTTGGATTCATTCCATTTACTGTACAGTGGAATGGACTTTGTAGCTGTGAATATTTTTATATCTTCAGGTGCAAAAGCATAAACATTTGTCAGATTTATACTCAGAAGTGATATTGTTGACTCTTAGCCAATTCAACTTTACATAATAATATCAAGCAGTTTGCCAAAGTGTACTACTGTCTTCCACTTTGTACTTACAGAGTTCATATTTCCACCAGCAATAGAAAAGACAGTAGTTTTTGTCAATGTTCACTGAATATCTTGACTCATTTTCTGAGCTGCTTTGTCATTTTGTTGATAATTATGTATAATTTTGCATTAATTATATGTAATCCTTATATGAAATAATTAAAAATATACTGTTTTTCGTTTTCCAGACTCCTTTTTCATCTTCTAACCCTGTGGATCAGGAGATTAAAAGCCTTCGAGAGAAACTTAATAAACTTAGGCAACAAAATGCTTGTTTGGTTACACAGAATCATTCTTTAATGACTAAAATAGAATCTATCCACTTTGAATTAACACAGTCAAAAGCAAAAGTATGTATCTTGAAATACTGAGTATACTAACAAAGTAATTTTAATCATTTTAAGATTTATAATTGGAAAAATATCTCTCTTATTTCCTTAATGTATTATACATAATTTTTATTGTGATAACATAATATTAACATGTTATAGAAACAAATTTATATGGGTTTTATATCAAAATGATTTAGGGGAACTTTATAGTTTTTGCATTTAGCTAAGTTAGCTCAAAGCTTTAAGATTGCCATCTTGTGTGACAGCCCATTAATCTTTTTTGGTATAATATTTTCTCATTTTTGAAAACTTAAAAGTAGATTGAAAAAGAGGAATAAAGATTACCCAGAGTTTCTACCACCTAGAAACCATCTTAATGCTTTATTACATAGCTGCATCAAGGCTTTTTTATTTTTTTTAAAAGATTTATTTTAGGCCGGGGCCGCGGCTCACTAGGCTAATCCTCTGCCTTGCGGCACCGGCACACCGAGTTCTAGTCCCGGTCGGGGCGCCGGATTCTCTCCCGGTTGCCCCTCTTCCAGGCCAGCTCTCTGCTGTGGCCTGGGAGTGCAGTGGAGGATGGCCCAGGTGCTTGGGCCCTGCACCCCATGGGAGACCAGGATAAGTACCTGGCTCCTGCCATTGGATCAGCGGGGTGTGCCGGCCGCAGCGCGCTGGCAGTGGCGGCCATTGGAGGGTGAACCAATGGCAAAAGGAAGACCTTTCTGTCTCTCTCTCACTGTCCACTCCGCCTGTCAAAAAAAAAAAAAAAAAAAAGATTTATTTTATTATTTGAAAGAGAGAGTTACAGAGAGAGGTAGAGACAGAGAGAGGGGTCTTCCATCCGCCGGTTCACTCCCCAGATGGCTGCAATGGCCAGAGCTGTGCCGATCCGAAGCCAGGAGCCAGGAGCTTCCTCCGGGTCTCCCACGCGGGTGCGGGAGCCTAAGAACTTGGGCCATCATCTACTGCTCTCCCAGGCCATAGCAGAGAGCTGGATCGGAAGAGGAGCAGCCAGGACTAGAACTGGCGCCCATATGGGGTGCCAGCACTTCAGGCCAGGGCTTTAACCCGTTGTGTCACAGCGCTGGCCCGCAGGCTATTTTGAATAGTTTTGATTTTTCCTGTTTTTTGTTTCGTTTTCTGATACATCTGCATAGCTTTTCCATTACTCCTTTTTTTATGATATGCTATGATAGCATATCATGATATCATATCATATCATATGATAGCATCATCATATCATATCATCATATGATAGCATATCATATGATAGCATATCATAAAAAAAGCATGTATCATTATGTGATTATACTGTGACAGTTAATTCTCCTATTATAAAAATCATTTATTTACCTAAAAAGGTGAGAGACAGAGATTTTCCATCTGCTGGTTTACTCTGCAAATGTTTGCAGCAGCAAAGGCTTGTTCAAACCAAAGTAAAGAACCCAGAACTCAATCCAGTTCTCCCATTGGGTGACCAGGACTCAAGTACTTGGGCCACGTTCCTCTGCCTTCTCAGGCACATTAGCAGGAGCTGCATCAGAAGTGGAGCAGCTGGGACTCGAACCAGCACTCCAATATATAATTCCTGTATCATAAGCAGCAACTTAACCTCCTGTATCACATTGCTGGCCCTCACTGTCTTCTAAGTTGTGCTGAGGTATACTTTCACCAGCAGTAGAGGAGAGTACATACTGCCCCACATATTAGGTTTAAATAATATGATATGTGAGTGCACTTACAACAGTGTACAGATACATTGCAGAGCAATACACACATGTAGAATGGTCACTGTTTTGCTTTTTATAAAAAGTGCATGTTTGTGTATTTGTATGTGCTGAATGTAGATATACATATAATTTATGAGGGTTTGTCAGAAAAGTTAATAGAAAATGTGTCTCCTGAAAAAAACTGCATGGATTAATTTTTATTTTTATTTTTTTATTTTATTTATTAATTTTTTTGCACTAAATTTAACTTGATTCCATTTTTCAGTCCTTTAATATAGAAGGATAGGATGACTACTTTTGTACTGTTTATCTTGATTTTTTTATGAGGTTTATCTTTAAAAAGTTTTGATCTAAATTCATTTATTTGAGAAGCAGAGAGAGAGACTGAATCTGCTGGTTTACTTTCCAAAAACTCACAAACAGCCAAGGGTGGGAACCAAAGCTGGGAGCCAGGAACTCAATCCAGGTCTCTTAACGGGTGCAGCGACCCAGTTACTTGAGCTATTACTGTGCCTTCCAGGGTCTGCACTGGTAGGAAGCTAGAATCCCAATCTGGTGCCTAGAGTTGAGCCCAGAAACTTCTATGTGGGACGTGGACGTCCTATGCAGTGTCTTTACCACCAGGCCAAATACCTGCCCCATACTATTTCTTTTTTTTATTGTTGTTATTTTTTAAATTGTTATTATTTTTTTTTATTTGACAGAGTTAGTGAGAGAGAAAGAGAGAGAGAAAGGTCTTCCTTCCGTTGGTTCACCCTCCAAATGGCTGCTACGGCCAGAGCTACACCGATCCGAAGCCAGGAGCCAGGTGCTTCCTCCTGGTCTCCCATGCGAGTGCAGAGGCCCAAGCACTTGGGCCATCCTCCACTGCCCTCTTGGGCCACAGCAGAGAGCTGGGCTGGAAGAGGAGCAACCCGGACTAGAACCTGGTGCCTATATAGGATGCTGGCGCTGGCCACCCCTACCCTTTCAGTATATGTGTTTATCATTTAGATTCTTTTGTGATTTATCTGCTCACCTATAATTTTTATTATGTTTTTAATTTTTCTTCAACTATAGATAATCTCTTTAAGGTATACTTAATTATTTAAAGTCACAAAAGAGATACAAGAAGAGTTCAGTAACTACTGAGCTAATAACATTTGTATCCTTGTTAGGATATTAATACTCCAGTGGCTATTTATTCTAGTCAGTATGACAGATTCTGGTATTTCCCACCTCAGCATTTTCTAAGTTGATTGAATAAAATTCTTTTTAGGGAAGCTGCCTTTTCCAGAGCATGACTGAGCTTGGGCCATCCTCTGTTACTTCTCCAGACACATTAACAGGGTCAGAATCAGAAGTGAAACAGTCAGGTCTTGACCGGTGCTCATATGGGATGCCAGAGTCACAGGCAGAGGCTTAATGTGCTGTGCCACAGTGCAGCCCCAAGAGAAAGGCATTTAAAAGCTGTTTGGAAGATTTTTGTGTGTGGGTGAAAGTTGTTGTCTAGTAGCCTTCATTTGTGAATTGTGGTTGTGAAAGGGGCTCGCTCTTTGCAAAACACCTGCTTGTCCCCAACCAGTGTCAGTATCTGACAATCTTTAGAGCAAGCTATTGGGTTTCTCTAGCAAAGAATCCTTTCCCTAAGTGAGATAGAATAGGAACCTGGGGGCTGACAAATTTATATTAATTCTCGTTTATAGCCCTACCTCATCCCTGCTCATCATTCTACCTTGTGTCTAGAATCCTCCAAACTCTTCTGTTTGATTTCTTAATACAGTATCCTTTCTACTGTTTTCTGGTGGCCATCACCTTGCTGTTGCTATTCTGAGAATGAAAAAGGAGTGGTGAATCTTAGCTGCAATCTTTCAACTGTATCTCTGGTTTTCCATGCAGGCTTCACCCCTGTCCTCTATTTTGCCTCAGGCCTCTGTTATACACTTTTTGTTCAGGGATAATTAGTTTTCTTCTGCACTATTTTAGTTGTAGATTCTTGTCCTGCTGCATTAGTTACACTTTTCTTGTCTTCCAGGAGGAAGGATTACTATGCTTTTCTGTATTATTTGGGTTTTTGCTGGTTAGCATGTATTCTAAAATTAGGTTTTTGAGTCATAAAAATTCCAAGAAATATTTTCTTATGTAATTTTTTATAGTTTAAAAACATGATTTTTTATAGTTTAAAAATTTTCTCATTTATGTGAAATGAATTTTTCTAAATGGTATTGGTAGACAATCTGTTTTGTTCCCCAGAAGTTAATCAGTTAATCTGGGTTATTAAATTAAGGGTGATGGCAGTAGCTTTCTTGCTGAGACTTCCTTCTTATGGTAAATGCCCTTGCACTGCTAGGTGAAGCATGAGCTTTACATTTGGCTAGTGACTATGGAGTCCTATTGAACTACCTCATCTGATGGGAAGAAAGCTAATACCAAGTAAGTTAATTTATTGTTTGAAACATAATACTCTAAAAGTTGTTTTTATACTTTAGGTTTCTATGCTTGAGTCTGCTCAACAACAGGCAGCCAATGTCCCAATTTTAGAAGAACAGATTATAAATTTGGAAGCAGAAGTTTCAGCCCAAGATAAAGTTTTAAGGTAAATAGACTATGGATTTAAAATTTTATTTACTACTTCTACTTTTTGTTATATCTTGTTTTAATATATATGAGAACTTCTAAAAAAAGGTGATTTATTTTTAAAGATTTATTTATTTGAAAGGCAGAGTTACAGAGAGGCAGAGGCAGAGAGAGAGGTCTTCCATCCACTGGTTCACTCCCCAGATGGCTGCAAGGGCCGGAGCTGGGCTGATCTGAAGCCAGGAGTTTCTTATGGGTCTTCCCACGTGGGTGCAGGGCCCAATCACTTGGGTTATCTTCCACTGCTTTCCCAGGCCATAGTAGAGAGCTAGATTGTAAGTGGAGCAACTAGGACTTGAACTGGTGCCCATATGGGATGCCAGCACTACATGTGGCAGCTTTACCCACTATACCACAGTGCCAGCCCCAAAATGGTTTATTTTTATTTGAAAGAACAGCACAAAGAGATGGAGAGCCAAAAAAAAAAAAAAAAAAAATCTATCTACTGGTTTACTCCCCAGGTGGTCTCAACAGCTAGGCCTGCGCCAGGCCTGCACCAGGAGCCAGGAGCTCCATCTTAATCTCCTACATGCATAGCAGTACTTGAGCCATCTGCTGCTTTCTCAGACACATTGGCAGGAAGCTGGATTGGAAGTGGAGCAGCCAAGAGTTGAACTAGTGTTCTGATACAGGTTGCTGGGGTGTTGCAAGCTGTGGCTTAATGTGCTGACCCCTTTGTCATTAATAAATCTCATCTGCCTCTACTGGACCTAAAAGTGTAAAGTTGCCTCAGAACTTGTTGAATCTATTTTCAGTCATAATGCCCATTGGCTACAGATTGCATGGAATATATAGAATAAAAAAGACTAAGCTGAAATGCTTATTTATGTGCTTTGATTAAATATGAAGCAGGGGGTCAGCATGACACAGCAGGTTCAGCTGCTCTACTTCTGATCCAGTTTCCTGATATTGTGGCTGAGAAAACAGCAGATGATGGCTAAGGTACTTGGGCCCCTGCCACCCATGTGGGAGACCCTGGTGGAATTCTGGGTTCCTGGCTTTGGCCTGGCCCAGGCCTGGCTGTTGCCAGTATTTGGAGAGTGAACCTATAGGGGGAGAATCTCTGTCTCTGCCATTATGCCTTTCACATAAATAAATCATCAAAAAAATATGAATTAGTTCATTTCTTGCCCTCCTTTACAGTTTATACTCAGTGTTTCAGTGGGAGTTCAAGAAATAAAAAAAATCATATTTTAAAATTTATTCTTCCTCTCTGCATGCACTTGGGAAGTAAACCAGGAGATAGGTAGATAGTACATGAAAGATCTCTCTCTGCCTGTTAAATAAATGAAAATTAAAAAAAAAAAAAACTCTTAGTTGACAGGTAATGAATATGACATGAATCTCATATTTGTTCTCCTAACTCACTGATTTAATGTAATAGAATTGTGGATGTTGAATTCTTGTACACTTGGATTAATCACATTAAAACATTTTTAAATGTTTTAAAATATTTATTTTACAGAGAGGCAGAGAATAAATTAGAACAGAGTCAAAAAATGGTGATTGAAAAGGAACAGAGCTTGCAGCAATCCAAAGAGGAATGTATTAAGTTGAAGGTGGACTTACTTGAACAAACTAAACAAGGAAAAAGGTTTGTATGTGTGTGTGTGTGTGTGTGTTTAAGATTTCTTTATTTATTCAAAAGTCAGAGTTACAAAGAGAGAGGAGAGGCAGGGAGACAGAGAGGTCCTTCATCCGATGGTTCACCCTGTAATTGGCCGCAATGGCCAGAGTTGCGCCGATCTGAAGCCAGGAGCCAGGAGCTTCCTCTGGATCTGCCACGCGGGTGCAGGGGCCCAAGGACTTGGGCCATCTTCCACTGCTTTCCCAGGCCACAGCAGAGAGCGGGATTGGAAATGGAGCAGCTGGGCCTCGAACCAGCGCCCACATGGGATGCCTGTGCTTCAGGCCAGGGTGTCAACCAACTGCACCACAGCGCTGGCCCCAAGTGTGTATTTTTAATGCAAATAGTTTTTGTGAAAGGGACTAAAAGAATATATTTCTTATTTAAAATCTAGTTAGGGGCCAGTGTTGTGGTTTAGTAGGTAAAGCTGCCACCTATAGTACCTGCATTCTATATGGGTGCCAGGTCTAGTTTAGCCAGCTCCACTTACAATCCAGCTCCCTGCTAATGGCCTGGGAAAGAAGTAGAAGATGGCCCAAGTGTTTGGACCTCTGCCACCCAGGTGGGAGACACAGATGAAGCTTGCTCCTGGCTCAGCCTGGGCGTTTATGGCAATCTGGGGAGTGAACCAGTGGATGGAAGACCTCTCTGTGTATATTCCTCTTTCTGTAATCAAATTAATAAATGAATCGTTAAAAAATAAAATTCTAGTTAATTTTTAGAGTGAAATAATGCTAGAAATTTCGCAGTAGAATAGCTTAATGCTCTTTTTTGTCTATTAATTTGCTTTGTATTTTTCATTAAAATTTTCATGTGTGGATTTTATATTCTTGGTTTTCCAAATTAGGCTTAATTCCAAGAAGACGGATAATGATTATCAGTACAATAGCATTTACTTGTTTCTGAAATTAAATTGCATGACCTGCTTAAGCAATACATTAAAAGCTTTTAAATTAATTTACCTTTAATAAATTTTAAACAATGTTAGATTAACTCCTAAAAAAAATTTTGCCTCATAGATTTGATAGAAAATTCATGAGAAAGTGTGATTGTGTCTTCTTTTAGGAATACAGAAGTAGTGCCAAAATAGCTGTTTTGTTTAAATCATGTCAGGTAGCCCTGACCAATGAAGCATTAACTTTCAATGCCAGTTGACTTCTAAATTAACAAAGATTTAAAACTTCTAAGTAGATGGCCTAAGTACTTGGGCCCCTGCCACCCATGCCGGAGACCTGAATGGAGGTCCAGCCTCCTGGCCTCCCTGGCCACTGCAGCCATTTGAGAAGTGAACCAGAGGATGGAAGATCTCTCTGTCTTTCCCTCTCTTTCTGTAACTCTTCCTTTCAAATAAATAAAACAAATCTTTTTTTTTTCTAAAAAGAAAAAAAAAACACAAAACTTCTGAGTATACACTAATGAAATTTTGCAACATAATATGATTATAGCAGTTTATACCTGGGGTAAAATAATAATTTGCATTTTTATATCCTTTCACAAAAATATATTTTAAAGATTTATGATTTAATTTATTCTACCAATTAGGTTATGAGGAAAGTATTTTTTAAGTTATAATGAATAGGTTAAGTATTTGCTTATGAGTCATTTTTTTAATGTAAATAAATTTGCATTTTATGAACACTATTTCCTTAGACTCATTAATGTTATGGTATGTATTTGGTAGACAGTATGGCTTAGTGGAAAATGTTTAGAATTTGAAGTCAGACATCTAGATTTTACCTCTTAGTGGCTTTGTTACCATGGGCAAAAGTTTCAGCCTTTCCAAACCTCAATTTTTTCATTTAATATATCAAGATATTTTCTTGTTATGGATAGATATGAAGATTAAATGAAAAAGAAATGTAAGGTACTAATTGAATAATAACTACTAGCGTAATGTAGCTTTTGCATATGCTATGTGGTTAAATACTTTAAAATTCAGATAAATTGTGTACATGGTTACTTAAAATAGATAAGACTTGACGACTAAATTCATCATATAATTGCTAAGAATAAGTTTAGAGAAAGAGCCAATAGTTTCCTCGAATTAGGTAAAAATATTATAGGGTAGTATGTTAACTTTGCTTTCACAAGGTGAATACATGCAGTTAGACATGTTCGGGGCAGCAAGTGCAAAGATATCAAAGTATAAATAGTGTGATTGCTTAAGAACCCTTAGTAGTTTTATGTACTTAGAAGTACGTAGGGGGCTGGCTCCGTGGTGCAGTATGTTTTCTCTACCTGCGGTGCTGGCATCCCATATGGGCACTGGTTCTAGTCCCAGCTACTCCTCTTCCAATCCAGCTCTCTGCTATGGCCTGGGAAAACAGTAGAAGATGGCTCAAGTGCTTGGGCTCCTGCACCCGCATGGGAGACAAGGAAGAAGCACCTGGCTCCTGGCTTCTGATAGGCACAGCTCTAGCCGTTGGCTCCATCTGGGGAGTGAACCAATGGAAGGAAGACCTCTCTCTGTCTCTCCCTCTCACTGTATGACTCTACCTCTCAAATAAATAAATAAATAAAATGTTTTAAGAAAAAAAGTACATAGATGTAGTTTTCTTGAGTTGAGAAAGATAGACTGGATTAAACAGTAAAAGGCTTTTTGTATTAGACTAAAGAATTTGTGTTTTCTTCTGAAGAGCATAAATAGACAGTTGAGATTTTTTGGTAGATGTATGATATGACACGTTGAGCTTTTTGAAGAACTAGAATGAATGAATGTTGACATTTTGCTATGCTCTGAATGTATCTCCCCGAATTCATGTGTTCATGGAAATGCACTCTTCAATGTAACAGTGTTTGGAAGTGGGACTGTTTGGGAGGTGTTTTGGTCATTAGGGCTGTGCCCTCATGAATGAATTAATGCTATTGTAAAAAGCCTTACGGGGGCAAGTGCTATGGGGTAGTGGGTTAAGTCCCTGTCTGCAGTGCCGATATCCCATATGGGCACTCATTTGAGTCCTGGCTGCTTCACTTCCAATCCAGCTCCCTGCTAATGCACTGGGAAAGCAGCAGAAGGTGGCCCAAGTGTTTGGGCTCCTGCATCCACATTGGAGACCTGGAAGAAGCTCGTGCCTCTTGGTTTTGGTCTGGCCCAGCCTTGTCATCTAGGGAGTGAACCAATGGGTGGAAGATCGATCGATTGATCTTTCTTTCTCTCTCTTTCTCTTTCTCTCTCTTTCTCTCTCTTTCTCTTTCTCTCTCTTTCTCTTTCTCTCTCTTTCTCTTTCTCTCTCTTTCTTTCTCTTTCTTTCTTTTTCTTTCTCTCTCTCTCTCTGTAATTCTTTCAAATAAATAAATAAATCTAAAAAAAAAAAAAGAAGCCTCAATAGAGGGAGTTTGCTCCTTTTTGGCCCTTCTGTGTTCTGCTATGTGAGACCACAGCAACTTAATGTCTGGTGCTCTCTTAGAAGCAGAGAGAAAGAATGGGCCATAACTTCCCTGGTGCCTTGACCTTGGACTTCCCAGCCTCCAGAACTGTGAGAAAAATATTTCTGTTCTTTATAAATTTCCTAGTCTTTAGTATTCCGTTATACTAGCACAAACAGAATAATGCATTCTGAGATTTGAAAGATGAAACCTTTGCAAGGAATTTTTTGGGTGCCAAAGATTATTCATAATAGATTAAAAAACCAGTGTAAAGGTAGGTTGTTTAGCTTTATAGTTCTTACAAGTGACATGGAAAAGAATGGAAAAACATTTCAGGTAAATATGTGGGAACTTCATGGAAAATATGCTATGAAAAAACTGTGGATTTAAAATTTTTTCTGCAGCAAAATAAACATTTACTTCCATTTTCCATGAACTTTTTGAAGTACCTTCTTATTCACCAAGACAAAGTTACTAAAACTACTTTTAGTGTCACATAGGCTAGACTTAAATGAAACAAGCATTACTGGAGTTAAAGATGATACTTATATAACATTTAAGTAACAACCACAAAGACATAAAGTCTAATCTTGGATATAGCTAACCATGTAGTCCCAAAATATACAAAGAAACTATCAGAATATCTAAAAGAATTGAAAAAAAATCTATAATCATACAGGGGAAATTTTCACACATTTATCAGAAATTGTTAAACAAAAAAGTAAAGATCTATAGATCTGAATTGGCAATTATTAATCCTTTTTAAAAAATTTATTTATTTCTTTGAAAGTCAGAGTTACACAGAGAGAGAAGTAGAGGCAGAGAGAGAGGTCTTCCAACTGCTGGTTCACTCTCTAGTTGGCTGCAATGTCAGAGCCTTGTGGATCTGAAGCCAGGAGGCAGGAGGTCTCCCACACAGGTGCAGGGACTCAAGGACTTGGGCCATCTTCTACTACATTCTCAGGCCATAGCAGAGAGCTGGATGGAAAGGAGAGCAGCCAGGATTTAAACCGACACCCATATGGGATGCCGGCACTACAGGCAGCGGTTTTACCCGCTATGCTGCAGCACTGGCTCCAGCAATATTAATCTTGATTTAATAGATATGCATATGGAACCTTATAGTCAACAATTTATGAATTTGGATTTTGGGACAGGCATTGTGGCGCAGTGGGTTAGGTTGCTGCTTGGGACACCCATGTCCCATACTGGCGTGCCTGAGATTAAGTTCTACCTCTGCTTTTTTTTTTTTTTTTAAGATTTATTCATTTATTTGAGCGGTAGAGTTACAGACAGAGAGAGGGAGAGACAGAAAGGTCTTCCATCCTCTGGTTCACTGCCCAAGTGGCTGCAATAGCCAGAGCTGGGCTGATGAGAAGCCAGGAGCCAAGAGCTTCTGCTGGGTTTCCCATGTGGGTACAGGAGCCCAAGTACTTGGGCCAAATTCCACTGCTTTCCCAGGCCATTAGCAGGGAGTTGGATCTAAAGAAGTGCAGCTGGGACACAAACCAGACATATATGTGATGCCAGCACCGCAGGCAAAGCCTTAGCCTACTTTTCCACAGTGCCGGCCCCCCGCCTCTGCTTGTGATCCAATGTTTCACTAATGTGCATAGAAGTAGCAGATGATGGCCCAAGCACTTGGATCTCTGCCACCCCAGTGAAGATCTGAATAGAGTTCCTGGTTCTTGGCTTTGGTCTGGCCCAGCCCTGGCTACTGCGGGCCATTAGAGATTGGACCAATGGATGAGACATCTCTCTTATTGTCTCTCTGCCTTTCAAATAAGTAAAGCAAACACATAAATAAGAGAATCCAGTAATTTAAAGTCTTGTAGATTTGGAAAAAGATATTTTTAAATTTTTATTTATCTATTTGAGGGGCAAAGAAACATAGATTGACATCCACATACCTGGAACGGCCAGGACTAGGACCAGGAGCTGGGAACATCGTACAAGTTGTCCATATGGGTGGCAAAAACTCAATTACTTGAGTCTTCAACACTGCCTACCAGGGTCTGTATTAACAAGAAGTTGCAATCAGGAATCAGAACTAGGAATTGAACTCAAATACTCTGATACAGGATATGGATGTCTTAATTGCTAGGCTAAATGCCTATCCCTGTTTGGAAATTTCAAACTAGCTTTATTGGTGTTCCTTGGCCACTGGAGGAATTACTATGAAAATTACAAAACTTTTAGAACTGAATAATAAATACTACATGTCACTGCTTATAAGCTACAACAAATGATCTTCTTAGTGGAATTTTTTTTTTTTTTTTTTAAAGGCAGAGGGAAGACAGAGAGTGATCTTCCATTCACTGATTCACTTTCACAGTGCCTGCAACAGCCAGGCCACACTAGGCCAAGGTCAGGAGCTAAGAGAGAGATGAAATTCATAATTTAAAAATCTGCCTACAAATCTCTATATTTTTGAAGATTTACTTATTTGAAAGGCAGACTTAGAGAGAGGGAGAGACAGAGAAAAAGAGATCTTCCGTCCACTGCTTCAATTCCCAAATGGCCACAGTGGCTAAAGCCAGGAGCAAGGAGCTTCTTCCAGGTCTCCCACATGGATGACAGGGGCCCAAGCATTTGGGCCATCCTCCCCTACTTTCCCAGGCACATTAAAAGGGAGCTAGATTGGGAGTGGAGCAGCGGGGATTTGAACTGGTGCCCATATGGGATGCCAGCATTGCAGGTGGCAGCATAACCTGTACCACAATGCCAGCCCCTACAAATCTATAAACTAGTCAAAATAATGTTGGTTACAGAAAGAAACATCAGAGTCACTTTGGCTCACATTGTTTAAAGTGAAGAAGACTTACCATAATAAATTTTAGTGAAAGTGTTGAGCAGTTGGAATTCTCATGCATTTTTAGTGGGAATATAAATTGGTAGAACAGGGGGCTGTGCTGTTGTATAGAAGGTTAATCCTTCATCTGCAGCGCCAGCATCCCATATGGGTGCCCATTCTAGTCCCCACTGCTCTTCCAATCCAGCTCTCTGCTATGGCCTGGGAAAGCAGTAGAAGATGGCCCAAGCGCTTGGCTCCTGCTTCCATGTGGGAGACCTGGAAGAAGCTCCTGGCTCCTGGCTTTGGATCAGCCCAGCTCCAGCCATTGTGGTCATTTGGGGAGTGAACCAGCAGATGGAAGACCTTTCTGTCTCTCTCTCTCTCTCACTGTCTGTAACTGTATCTCTCAGATAAATAAAATCTTAAAAAAATTAAATAAATAAATTGGTAGAACCACTTTATGCCAAAGCTAAAAGTAAGCTCTCCCTATGATCCATCATCTACTGCAGCAGAAATGAATCCCTGTATCTATTACAAGACATGCACAAGGTTGTTCAAAGTAACCTTTTTGTGATCACTAAATTTTTACCAACAGTAGAATAAATAAACTGTGATATATCTACATAGTGAAATACATGCATCAGTGAAAAAGAGCAACTACAGCTATGTGACAAAATGAATGGATATCACAGTTACAAGATTAAACAAAAGAAGCCAGACACAAAAGAAAACTAAAATTCCATAAGAAGTCTAAGATAAGCAAAATTAATGTGTGTTGTCAAAATAACAAATAGTGCTTACCTCTTGGAGTATTCACTGGAAGGGTATACATGGAAACCTTTTGGGGTGCTGGAAATGGTTTCTGTTTGAGCTGAGTGGTAGTTACATCACACATACACAGAAATTCAATTCACTGGAAACGTCTATATTTTACATAATAAACTCAAGAAGACTATAAATAAGAAGTAAATCTGCAGAGATGTATAGTCTTTATGGACCCAGGATTTGTTTTTTTTTTTAAATTTTATTTATTTATTTGAGAGGTAGAGTTACAGACAGTGAGAGGGAGAGACAGAGAAAAAGCTCTTCTGTCTGTTGATTCACTCCCAGATGGTTGCAATGGCTGGAGCTGTACTGATCTGAAGCCAGGAGCTTCTTCCGGGTCTCCCACATGGGTACAGAGGCCCAAGCATTTGGGCCATCTTCTACTGTTTTTCCAGGCCATAGCAGAGAGCTGGATCAGAAGAGGAGCAGCCAGGACTAGAACTGGCGCCCATATGGGCTGCTGGTGCTTCAGGCCAGGGTGTTAACCTGCTGCGCCACAGCGCCGGCCCCAATAAAATCTTTACAATAAATAGATAGATAGATAGATAGATAACATTATTAAAAAAAAAAAAAAAAAAAAAAGAGGGGCCGGCGCTGTGGCATAGTGTGTAAAGCTGCCACCTGCAGTGCCTGCATCCCATATGCGTTGCCAGTGCTGCAGGCAGAGGATTAACCTGTGCCATGGAGCCGGCCCCTAGGATTTGTTTTAATCAGGTTTATCACAGACACATGACTGCCATGGAGAAAGAAGTTATTATACTCATAGAGTGCTAGAAACAGTAGACATAATATGCATGTAGAGGGCCTAAATGGGAAGGCATCCTGGTCAGTAAGGAGACAGGAGGAATGGGAAGAAGATGTGGCCAATAGCCTTTATTGTGATTTGCAAGAGACGGAACAGGTGAGGCAGAGTAAAGAGGTTCAAGATTGGCTATTTTGAATAGTTTCAGTGGGTTCTGGATTGTAAGGGCTGCCCTAAGAAGTCTGGTGCTTGGCCCTGAAGTGATTAAGGTAGTGGAATATTAGCCCCAAGCATAGGAGCCAGATGTGAAGGATGAAGAGTGGGTTCTGGTTTGGTCAGTTGATTCATGAAAGTTACACTCAAGTTTATAATCTCTAAGAACTGGCTCATTCTGGTCTTAGCAGTCTCTCTGAGGTCACTAACAACCCAGATGTCCAAACATCAGAATAAAAAGACATCCTTAATATAGTGGAGAATACTATGAAACCTTACTGAAAGTCTCTCTCTCTCTCTCTCTCTTTTTTTTTTTTTTTTTTTTTTTTTGACAGGCAGAGCGGACAGAGAGGGAGAGAGGGAGAGGGAGAGAGAGAGAGAGAGAGGAAGAGAAAGGTCTTCCTTTTACCGTTGGTTCACCCTCCAATGGCCGCTGCGGACAGCGCACCGCGCTGATCTGAAGCCAGAAGCCCGGTGCTTCCTCTTGGTCTCCAATGTGAGTGCAGGGCCCAAGCACTTGGGCCATCCTCCACTGTACTCCTGGGCCACAGCAGAGAGCTGGCCTGGAAGAGGGGCAACCGGGACAGAATCTGGCGCCCCAACCAGGACTAGAACCTGGGGTGCTGGCGCTGCAGGCGGAGGATTAGCCTATTGAGCTGCGGTGCCGGCCACTGAAAGTCTTAAAAGAAGATCTTGTAAGACTTACCTAGAGGGGCCAGCACTGTGGCATAGCAGGTTAAAGCCCCAGCTGAAGCACAGGGATCCATCCCATATGGGCCCCGGTTCAAGTCCTGGCTGCTCCTCTTATGATCCAGCTCCACTCTAATGCACCTGGTAAGCAGTGGAAGGATTGCTCAAGTCCTTGCGCCCCTGCCCTCAACATGGGAGACCCAGAAGTTGTTCCTGGCTCCTGGTTTCTGATCAGCGCAGCTCTAGCCATTGCAGCCATTTGGGGAGTGAACCAGTGGATGGAAGACCTCCCCCAGCCCGTCTCTACCTCTCTCTGTAACTTTTGTCTTTCAAATAAATAATAATAGAAGGACTTATCTAGATACACAAGTATGCCATTTTTTTTAGAAGGAAATCTATTATAAAAATGTCAGATTTGGGGCCAGCACTGTGACATAGTGGGTAAAGCCAATGCCTGCAATGCTACCATCCCATTTGGGTATAGATTTGTGTCCCAGCTGCTTTATTTCTGATCCAGCTCCCTGCTAATGGCCTAGGACAGGCAGTGGAAGAAGACCAAAGTACTCAGATCCCTGCTACGCATGTGGGAGACCTGAAAGAAGCTCCTGGCTTCAGCTTGGCCCAACCCCAGATGTTGCAGACATCTGGGGAATGAACCAGCAGATGGAAGATCTCTCTCTCTCTTTCTCCCTCTCTGATCCTCAAGTAAATAAATAAATTTTTGAAAGAAAATGTCAAATCTTCTCAAAATAATTTATATGTTCAGTTAGTATCTGTCGCTCCCCCTCTTCGTGGAGGAACGACACTAAACCCTGCCTAGGCTTCATATCCGAGTCACGGCACCATTATGTCGCTCCCCCTCTTCGTGGAGGAACGACACTAAACCCTGCCTAGGCTTCATATCCGAGTCACGGCACCATTATGTCGCTCCCCGTCTTCGTGGAGGAACGACACAGGACCCTGCGCTGTTCTTTCGTCTGCTCGGCCCTCCCCGGGTTTGCTGCTGGTTCTTCCCGGGTTGGCTGCTGTCCCTTCCACCTCCGTGGAAGGGCAGTTCCCCCTGCCACATTCCCCACTTCCGCGGGGGAGCGGCACACCGCCGGCCGGCTCTCTCGGGGGCTGCACAGGTGTTCCCCTTAGATGTTCCTGGTGCATGTTGTCTCTCTCCTCCTTTATAGTCCTTTTCCACCAATCCCAACTCGGCTGCCCACACGCCGAGTACGCTGCTCTCCTCCAATCAGGAGCAGGATCAGCTCCTGGAGGTCATCACTCAAGTTGGCAAGAGGCAGCTGCGTAGAAGCTGTTTTCTCCTCTCCCAGCGCCATATTGTGGGAGAGCAGATGCATAGAATAAGTCTTAATTCCAGTAACTTAGTCTAGTCTGAGTTGCTCCCAGTTGCTCCCCACAAGTATCCCAACAGGATTTTGGTAGAACTTAATGAACCTATCTTAAAAATTATGAGGAAGAACAAAGATCCAAGAATAGATGAGGCAATTTTCTTTTAAAGATTTATCTGTTTATTTGAAAGTCATAGTAGTTACAGAGAGGCAGGGAGGGGGGAGAAAGAGAAAGAGAGAAAGAGAAGGGGGGTGTCTTCCATCTGCTGGTTCATTCCCCAGATGGCTGCAATGGGCAGAACTGCACCGATCCAAAGCCAAGAGCCAGGAGCTTCCTCTGGGTCTCCCATGTGGGTGCAGGGGCCCAAGGGCTTGGGCCATCTTCTGCTTTCCCAGATCATTAGCAGAGAGCTGGATCAGAAGTGGAGCAGGGGGCCAGTGCTGTGGCGCAGCGGGTTAACGCCCTGGCCTGAAGCGCCGGCATCCCATGTGGGCGCCGGTTCTAGTCCTGGCTGCTCCTCTTCCGATCCAGCTCTCTGCTTTGGCCTGGGAGAGCAGTAGAGGATGGCCCAAGTCCTTAGGCCCCTGTACCCACGTGGGAGACCCGGAAGAAGCTCCTGGCTCCTGGCTTCAGATCGGTGCAGCTCCGGCCGTTGGGGCCATCTGGGGAGTGAACCAGTGGATGGAAGACCTCTCTCTCTCTCTCTCTCTCTACCTCTCTCATAACTCTGTCTTTCAAATAAATAAAATAAATCTTAAAAAAAAAAAAAAAAAAAAAGAAGTGGAGCATCCAGGACTTGAACCACCAGATGCCGGCACTGCAGGCAGTGGCTTTACCTGCTATGCCACAGCGCTGGCCCCTAGATGAGGCAATTTAAAAGTTGTAGACCAAAGCGGAGTTACAATTTTGTTTGCTTAAAATAAAGGCTACCTGGAGGCACAGAGTTAAGACTCATTAGAGCTGAATTGGGTATATATGGATATATTTACCCATACTTCTCTCTGTGGATGGAATGCCATGTTTTTTTTTTTTAATTGAGGTAAAGAAGTTTGGCTTGAAAAGAAGAATGATAGCGGTAAATACAGATGATAAATTCCTGAGAGGAGAGTTGGTTCTAGAGTATAGATTAACTCAACTCACTTTGGGTAAAAGACGAGGTACTGTAACTTCATTTACACTAGAAAGAATGTGGTGGGAATAGATTTAGCCTGCCCTCCCCTCCACCCACCTTTTTAAAAATTTATATGTTTGAGGCCGGCGCCGCGGCTCACTAGGCTAATCCTCCGCCTAGCGGCGCCGGCACACCGGGTTCTAGTCCCGGTCGGGGCGCCGGATTCTGTCCCGGTTGCCCCTCTTCCAGGCCAGCCCTCTGCTGTGGCCAGGGAGTGCAGTGGAGGATGGCCCAGGTGCTTGGGCCCTGCACCCCATGGGAGACCAGGAAAAGCACCTGGCTCCTGGCTCCTGCCATCGGATCAGCGAGGTGCCGGCCGCAGCGCGCCAGCCGCGGCGGCCACTGGAGGGTGAACCAACGGCAAAGGAAGACCTTTCTCTCTGTCTCTCTCTCTCTCACTGTCCACTCTGCCTGTCAAAAAAAAAAAAAAAAAATTTATATGTTTGAAAGGCAGAGTCACACAGAGAGAGGAGAGAAAGATCTTCCAACCACTGGTTCACTCCCCTAATGGCCACAATGGTGGGGGCTCGGCCAGGCCAAAGCCAGGAACCAGGAGCTTCTCCCGTCTCCCACATGGGTGCAGGAGCCCAAGCACTTGAGCCATCTTCCACTGCTTCCCCAGGCGCATTAGCAGGGAGATGAATCAAAAGTGGAGCAGTCAGGACTCTAACCATTGCTTATATGGGATGCCGACATTGCAGATGGCAGCTTAACCCACTACACCACACCAAATAGATTTAAATACAAAAGAAGTTCTGAGGCATAAATGTGATATTGATCAAGTTCTAACCTAGTATTCTCAATCCAGTATGATAAATATGAGGAATGGTCAGTTTCATCAAAGAGGTAAGGTAGCAAGTTTGGGCTTAAATAGTGCTTGGTGATAGTTGGACATTTTTGTTGTTCATTTGTTCATATTTTATGTGTTGTGTCAGTAAAGTTACTGTTCTTTGAAATATCTTTGAAAATTTACTTTGCCTTTGTGTGGGTTGTACAGTTTACTTAGTATCTTTGGTATTCTAAATAGTGACTGGATTCTATTATCATTCAGCCTCAGGCTACTTCCCTAATCTTTTCCAGGTAAGGGAAAAAAAGAGAAAACAACCTGCCAACATATAAGAATTGGTATCTATTTCAGAGTTTAGAAGTGTTTTGTGCTTTATTTTTCATATTGATAGAGAAAATGATTATAGTGTACTCTATTGTTTTCATTTTACAGTTTAAACCTAATACTCTTTTTTAGTACAAAAATATGCTTCTCTCTAATTATTCCTTGTAACTAAATAAAGATTAGTTTGGAACTTAATTGTTCAACTGCCGAGCATTCGTCACTGCTATTCATCATCTGCTTTTAACCTTTAGAGCTGAACGACAGAGGAATGAAGCACTTAACAATGCTGAGGAGCTGAGTAAAGCTTTCCAGCAGTATAAGGAAAAAGTGGCCCAAAAACTGGAGAAGGTAAAAGACAGTTTTGTAAATTCAGTGTTTTGTGTTCCTGTTCATATTCTAAAACTAAAGGTAAAAATAAAATGTTTGTTTGTAGGCAAAAAGAGTAATTTTATGCTTTCATTCATAATAAAATCCTTAAAGAATTTATAATTTTAGTAAAGGATGGGGTTCATCGGTCTTTTTATTATCAGCAGAAACTGTATTATTCAAGGAGGGAAAAGAGAAGTAAGAGAAGGAACAAAATATAGAAAGATAGGATTGGTGAACAGATTTAGAGCTAGACAAATAGAAACAGGAAATTCATTTCCATCGCCTCAACGAAAATGGAGACAGAGTTAGATTACAGAGGCATCAACTGGTTTTCCTCAACCTGCTACCCAGTGAGGGACTACATTTGTTTCTCAGAGTGAAGATTCCTTTAACTGATTCCATATAGGAATATAGTGACTTTTTTACATTCATTTAATATCTTTAGGTAATACCATGTGATAATAAAACCTGCCTGAATAAAGGACACAAATTGGATGTTCAGCTACTGATCTCAGAAGAGAGGTCTGGTAAAGAGATACTGGTATCAGAGACTTCATCTTGTGACAATAATTAAAGCACCTTTGCTTTATGAGTCTGTTCAAAAAAAGAGAAGGACAGAGGAAAGAATATTGAAGGAGAAGTGTAGAAGAAGAAGATTCAGAGTGTAGATAATGACAGGATGTTCACTTACTAAACAGTTACTGAGTTCCTTTTACATGCCAAGTTCTGTGCTAGACTGTAGGAGATTTAGTGGTATGGGGGTCAGTGTTGTGGCAGCAGCAGGTTAAGCTGTTGCTTGCAATTGCAGCATCTCTTATTGGAGTGCTGGTTTGTGTCCTGGCTGCTCTGCTTCTAATCCAACTCCTTGCTAATGAATCCGGGAAGACAGCAGAAGATGGTCTGAATGCGTGGGCCCCTGTCACTTGGTAGACCCAGAGGAAGTTCCTGGCTCCTGACTTCAAGCTGGCCCAGCACCAGGCACTGTCTCCATTTCGGGAGTGAACTAGTGGATGGAAGATCTATGTGTGTGTGTGTGTGTGTGTATCTCCCTCTTTATCTGTGCTCTTTCAAATAAAATAAATACATAAATAAAAAACAATTTAGTAATAAATAGCATGATTCTTACTCTAAAGAGCTCACAGTTGGCAGCAGCACTGGTGTAGTGGGTTAAGCCATTGCCTGCGATGCCAGCATCCCATAGTTGCACCTGGTCAATACCTGGATGCTCTACTTCTGATCTAGCTCACTAATAATGTGCCTGGGAAGGCAGCACAAGATGGCACAAGTGCTTGAGCCCCTCCACCCAGAAGAAGCTCTTGGCTTCAGTCTGGCCTGACTCCAGCTGTTATGGCCATTTGAGGAGTGAACCAGTGATTGCAAGATCACTCTCTCTCTCCCTCTCTTTCTGTAACTCTGCCTTTCTTTCTTTCTTTCTTTCTTTCTTTCTTTCTTTCTTTCTTTCTTTCTTTCTTTCTTTCTTTCTTTCTTTCTATTTATTTATTTATTTATTTTTATTTTTTGACAGGCAGAGTTACAGAGAGAGACACAGAGAGAAAGGTCTTCCTTCCATTGGTTCACCCCCCAAATGGCTGCTACGGCTGGTGCGCTGGCCACAGCGCACCACGCCGATCCAAAGCCAGGAGCCAGGTGCTTCCTCCTGGTCTCCCATGTGGGTGCAGGGCCCAAGCACTTGGGCCATCCTCCATTGCCTTCCTGGGCCACAGCAGAGAGCTGGACTGGAAGAGGAGCAACCGGGACAGAATCCGGCACCCCAACCAGAACTAGAACCCAGGGTGCCGGCACTGCAGGCGGAGGATTAGCCAAGTGAGCTGCACTGGCCTGTAACTCTGCCTTTCAAATAGAGTGAAATGAGAAGAGCTCACAGTTGACAAGTATGTAATCAGTAATTTCAGTATTTTAGAGTAAAAAATATAATAAAAATAAGTGATCAGTATTGTAGAGTGTCATGATGGGATGTTTAATAAACTCTGAAGAGGAAATCCTTGATCTGCTACCATATTGCAAAGATGTTGGTATACTCTTGAATAGTATTTATCAGAAGAAATGATCAAATGAAGCTCAGTCTCATATCGTTGTGAAGATATATTGAGAGTGAAGAAACAAGTCCAGGATCCTCTGAGATACCAGGCAAGAGATATTGAAGATGATGAGTCTGAGGAGACAGACATGAGGGATGTTAAAGCTGGAGAATCAATGGGATCTAATGACCTCCTGAATATATTAGAAACAGGTTGTTTGAGAGAGAAAAGTATAGCGTCTTTAGGTTGCTGGTTTGAGTGACTGGTGGAAGGTTGCATCATGCATCTATATGGATAGTTTGGGAAATAAAGACAATGCATTCTACTTTGGAAGTGTCTGTAAGGAAATCCAGATGTTGGCTTCTAGGAGGCAATTGTATCCACAGGTTTGCTTGCAGACATTGAAATCTGTACTAGAGCTGCAGATCTAAGAGTTGACAGTATTTAAGTGGTACAAGCCTTGGAATTGGCAGAGAAGTTTGTGGGGAGCAATCCGGACTGGACTAAGTTACTGAAATTAAGACTTATTCTATGCATCTGCTCTCCCACAACATGGCGTTGGGAGAGAAGTAAACAGCTTCCGCACAGCTGCCTCCAGTTCAACTAATAAACTGTAGGACTTGCTCCTGATTGGAGAGCAGCGTACTCGGCGTGTGGGCAGCCGAGTTGGGATTGGCGGAGGAGGACTATAAAGGAGGAGAGAGACGGCATGCACCGGGAACATCTATGGGGAACATCTAAGGGAACCCGTGCAGCCCCCGAGAGAACCGGCCGGCGGTGTGCCGCTCCCCTGCGGAAGTGGGGAATGCGGCCAGGGGGAACTGCCCTTCCACGGAGGTGGAAGGGATAGTAGCCAACCCGGGAAGAACCAGCAGCAAACCCGGGGAGGGCCGAGCAGACGAAAAGAACAGCGCAGGGTCCTGTGTTGCTCCTCCACGAAGAGGGGGAGCGACATAATGGTGCCGTGACTCGGATAGGAAACCTAGCTCAGATAGGAAACCTAGCTCGGATAGGAAACCTAGGACGGATATGAAACTTAGGAGGGAAGAAACGGGAAGAACTGGGAAAATATCGGAGAGAGAGACTAGCAAACAGCCTAGGGAAAAGCCGGACGAAAAGGGTGCCGGAAGAAGCTATTGAAAGCCTAGGCATAGACTCAGATACGGACTACGGGGGGAAGCTGGGAGGAATCTCTAAGGTCGAAAGCGAAAGTGAAAGCTAGAACAAACAGACTCGGACGCGGACTGTGGGGAGAGGCCAGGAGAAATGAGGAATATTGTTGGAGGAAAGCTGGGGGAAATATACCGGGTAGAGAAAAATGTTAGGGAAAATGAAGCCGCGAGTGCAGGCCGAGGCGGATACGAAAGCCACTTTGGGGTTCTCAAGTTAGCCCGGGAATAGGGGGCGAAAAGTTGAAACCAGAAGCTGAAACGTGAGCCAGGTTGGGATCCGTCTGATTAGCCCGGGGAGCAAAGGACGGGAAGCCAAACCGTGGGGCGGAGACGTACGCTGGGTTGAATTCGCCAGGCTAGCCCGGGGAACTTAGATTGAATGCTAGTGGTGGACACGTAAGCTACGCTGTGTTACTCGCGGAAGCCGCCGCGTGCAGAGAGAGCACGGGGCGTGAATAGATAGGGAACGGGGCTGGCGTAGGCCGTGGTTCAGACGCGAAAGGGTTAAGCGTGGAGACCGTGGAGCGCGCGAAGCCAGAGCCGCGCAAAGCCGGGAAGCTGCGCAGATGAGAGAGGCGCGCGGGCTGAAGCGGCGCAGAGCCGGGAACCCGCCGGCGGGGCGAGGTGCCGGAAAGCCGCAGGGATAAGAGAAACAGAAGTTTAGAAGTAAGATGAGAAAAATAGGAATGCTGGAAGATAGAAGTAAAATGGGAGAAATAGGAATGCCCGGAGATAGAGAAATAGAGAAATAGAAAGGCCTCCCCTCAACATGGCAATTAGAAGGCTTGGATTCGGTCTGCCCAATTAGTGAGGCGATGAGAACCTGCGGCGGCTAGCAGCTTATGCGCCGCAGGTCACCGAAGACAGGCACGAATTAACATCAGTAAGGCTTCCCCACAATACAACCATTAGGAGGCTTGGATTCGGTCTGCCTAATTAAGGCGGTAAGCGCCAGCAAGCAGCTCGACCAGAGTATGAGCTGCAGGTCACCGAAGATAGGCACAAACCAACACTAATAAGTCTCCCCCACAATACGGCAATGAGAAGGCTTGGATTCGGTTTGCCTGATAGGTTTTGTAAACACCTGCAGGCAGTTCTAGCAGAGCAGAGTATGCGCTGCAGGGCACCGAACACAGGCACGCATCAGCGCCTAAAAACCTCCTCACAACATGGCGAAGAGAGGACCCGGATTCGGTTTGCCTGATAGGACTTGTAAGAGCCTGTGGCAACTCTAGCAAGTAGAGCAGAGTGTGTGCCGCGGGACACCGAAGACAGGCGCGTATCAACGCCAAAAAATAAAAAGAAAGGGGGATCTGTGGGGAGCAATCCGGACTGGACTAAGTTACTGAAATTAAGACTTATTCTATGCATCTGCTCTCCCACAACATGGCGTTGGGAGAGAAGTAAACAGCTTCCGCACAGCTGCCTCCAGTTCAACTAATAAACTGTAGGACTTGCTCCTGATTGGAGAGCAGCGTACTCGGCGTGTGGGCAGCCGAGTTGGGATTGGCAGAGGAGGACTATAAAGGAGGAGAGAGACGGCATGCACCGGGAACATCTATGGGGAACATCTAAGGGAACCCGTGCAGCCCCCGAGAGAACCGGCCGGCGGTGTGCCGCTCCCCTGCGGAAGTGGGGAATGCGGCCAGGGGGAACTGCCCTTCCACGGAGGTGGAAGGGATAGTAGCCAACCCGGGAAGAACCAGCAGCAAACCCGGGGAGGGCCGAGCAGACGAAAAGAACAGCGCAGGGTCCTGTGTCGTTCCTCCACGAAGAGGGGGAGCGACAAAGTTTTATATAGAGTGAGAAGAAGATAAAAGATACCTGTGAGAAACCCTGGGAGAAAATTATAGAACAGATAGAATAGCTTTTGGGCCTGCGCCATGGCTCACTTGGTTAATCCTCTGCCTGCGGCGCCGGCATCCCATATGGGCGCTGGGTTCTAGTCCCAGTTGCTCTTCTTCCAGTCCAGCTCTCTGCTGTGGTCCAGGAAGGCAGTGGAGGATGGCCCAAGTCCTTGGGCCCTGCACCTACATGGGAGACCAGGAGGAAGCACCTGGCTCCTGGCTTCGGATTGACGTAGCGCGCTGGCCATAGCAGCCATTTGAGGGGTGAACCAATGGAAGGAAGACCTTTCTTTCTGTCTCTCTCTCTCAGTGTCTAACTCTGCCTGTCAAATAATAATAATAATAAAAAAATAGCTTTTGAAATATATTGAGAAGTCAAGAAAGTTATAGGATTAGGAGAGTATGATTAAAAAAAACAGGGCGATAATCTGGCGCCGCGGCTCACTAGGCTAATCCTCTGCCTTGCAGCGCCAGCACACCGGGTTCTAGTCCCGGTCAGGGCGCCGGCTTCTGTCCCAGTTGCCCCTCTTCCAGGCCAGCTCTCTGCTGTGGCCCGGGAGTGCAGTGGAGGATGGCCCAAGTCCTTGGGTCCTGCATCTGCATGGGAGACCAGGATAAGCACCTGGCTCCTGCCATCAGATCTGCGCGGTGTGCTGGCCGCAGCGGCCATTGGAGGGTGAACCAACGGCAAAAGGAAGACCTTTCTCTCTGTCTCTCTCTCACACTGTCCACTCTGCCTGTCAAAAAACAAAACAAAACAAAACAAAACAAAACAAAAACCAGGGTGATAGAGAAGTTTTAAAAAGATTGTGGTGGCAGTCTTTAGTGACAGTTGCTGCAGGTTGGTCAAGGAAGTTGAGATGAATCGGGAGGCATTGGATATTTCATAGAGAACAACTTTCTTAATGCAATATGAACAGAAGATACAAGCTCTGAAATGGGAGAAATGGTAAGAGAAGCAGTAGAGATAAATATAAATGAGGTGAAGAGGAAGAAAGTTGAACCAGGGAATGGAAGAATAGAAAGAAGCTTGGTTAAATAGAAGGGGTTTTAGAACCAGGATATCATGAGTATATTAGTAGGTTTGAAGGACAGGAGCTATTTTGTGGGTTAAAGGGGGAGGGGTGGGAGTGAGGTGGGGATCTGAAGATGCTGGAATTAACTGGGGATGGAAGGATTTGAAGGATATACAAGGGGTCCAAGAGCAGAAGTGATTTTTTTTTAAATGAAATAATGACATTTCTTTCCTTTAAGGGAAAAAAGTAGGCAAAAATAGAGAAAGGTTTAGGTGGAAGGATGAATGAAAATTGAAGGATGTTTTCATTTAAATGTCTTTTGTTTTAGAAGTGAAGATGTTGCTAAAATGATTTTTATAGCAGGGCTGGTGCTGTGGCGTAGTGGGTTAATGCCCTTTCCTGAAGTGCCGGCATCCCTTATGGGTGCTGGTTCAAGACCCGGCTGCTTCACTTCCAATCCAGCTCTCTACTATGGCCTGGGAAAGCAGTAGAAGATGGCCCAAGTGCTTGGGCTGCTGCACCCGCATGGGAGACCTGGATGAAGCTCCTGGCTCCTGGCTTCGGATCAGCGCAGCTCTGGCTGTTGTGGCCGTCTGGGGTGTGAACCATCGGGTGGAAGACCTCTCTCTATATCTCTCTCTGCCTCTCCTCTCTCTGTGCAACTCTGACTCTCAAATAAATAAATAAATCTTTAAAAAAATGATTTTTATAGCAAGAGGGTGATGAGAGGAATTTGGAAGACATGGCATAAGTGCTTCTGTTCACATAATTGAAATCAGGAAAAGTCAAGAAAATAGCTAAAGTTTTCAAAGAGAAGATATACAAAAGGTAAGAGCAGGGTAAAAAAAAATGACCATTTAATAAAAGGAAGTGAAGAAAATAAGCTGGAGTCAAGTACGGTCATGCCCTGCACAGTGATGTTTTAAGTCGATAACAGACACATACACACATGTAAGATGATGGTCCTATAATGTTATATTGTCTGGTAACTTCATAACCATCTTAGTTTGTCTAAATGTTCTCCATGATGTTCCCACATTGGTGAAATCACCTAAAAACATCCTTTTCAGAATATATTCATGTTAAGTGATGCATTACTGTGTAAAATTATCATGATAGCTAAAGAATGAACAGTTAGAGTTATCAACCATATTATATACTAAATCAAGGGGAAAGACAGTTTGGCATTCCTTTTTAATTACTGTAAATACTACTTATTGTAAAATGTTAGATACTGAATTTTTTGATTGATTAATTGATTTGAAAGGCAGAATTGCAGAGAGAGAGGGGGGGAGAGACAGAGATCTTCTGTTCACTTATTCACTCCCCAAATGGCTATAATGGTCAGGACTGGGCCAAGGTGAAACCAGGAGTCTGGAACTCCATCCAGTTCTCCATGGGTGCAGGGACTCAAGCACTTGGGTTATCTTCTGCTACTTTCCCAGGCACATTTATAGGGAGCTGTATCAGAAGTGGAGCAGCCAAGACTAGAACTGGTGCCCATGTGGCATGCCAGCATCACAGGCAGTGGCTTTACCCACTGTACCACAGTGCCAGCCCCAGATACTGAAATCATAGGAGTGAATTAATCAAAGAGATCTGTATTTTGAAGATTCCTGTTGGAATGGAATATATTAGAAAAGATTTTTTTAAAAGTTAATCTGTAGGAGTAGAGTACTTGGTGGGTTGAATATCTTGGAGAGAGGGAAGACCATGGAGAAACAAGGGTAGAATACTTTCCTTAACAATTATCAATTTCAGGCTGGGATTAGAATCCTATAATTAGGCGGATATAACAAAGGAAGCAGGGCAGATATGCCTAATCCTCCACTCTGGGCACTCCAGCCTTGGTGCTCGACTTTAATCTGTTTTACGTTTATGGCTGTGATTTCAGAAGGTGTATGTTATGACTAAAATTTAAAAATTACCTTTCTTATTTATTTTTTCTTTTTTTGGGGGAAATATTTATTTATTTGAAAGGCAGTTACAGAGAGGCAGAGACAGAGATCTTCAATCCTCTGGTTCGCTCCCTAAATGGTTGCAATAGCCAGTGTTAGGCCAAGCTGAAACACTATTGGGGTCTCCTACTTGGGTGTCCATCTTCCATTGCTTTCCCAGCTGCATTAGCAGGGAGCTGGATCAGAAGTGGAGCAGCCGGGACATGAGTCAGCACCCATCTGGAACACTGCACTGAAAGCAGGCTTTAGTAGCTTGGATGCAGCCATTTCTGCATTAGTTGCTTGCTTTGTCTACTTGGGGCCAGAGCCTTTTTCTTTGAAATGGCAGCACTTTTGTCCTTAACAGCTTTAGAGACTGTTAAGAATTTCTGGACTGGTAGTATCGTCTTCCTCCCTATTTTAGTGCCCAGGAGCTTCACTTTGCTTCTTTTCACTATAAAGCTGGGGACTTAAACCCATGAAATATTCAGGCCACTCTCCTGCTTAGTTCTGAAATCACAACTTATATTTTTAGTTTGAAGCAATTACAACCTATGACAATATTAGTATATCTATTTAAAAACAAATTACTGTTTTAGGTTCAAGCTGAAGAAGAAATATTAGAGAAAAATCTAATTAACTGTGAAAAAGAAAATAAAAGGCTACTAGAAAAGTGTGGTTTATATAAAAGTGAACTTGAACTTCTGAAAGAGAAATTAAGGTAGAGTATCTTGTGGAGAGGGATTTTTGTGTAAAAATGAAAAATTGAGCATTTTCAACTATAATATTTTATGTATTATAATTGTGGAATTTCATTATATAGAAGGATAGGCTTCATGACTAAAATTATTTCTTAGGTATAAAAGATAGTTTTTTTAAAAACAGATTTTAATGAGTTCATCTCTAAAGTTGTAATTGTAAATATAATTAATGTGTTAGCACTAATTTATAGAGTAATACTAATCAGCATATTAGCATACATTTAGAGTGAAGTAACTCAGATGTAGTATCTTTTTTTAAAAAAGATTTATTTATTTATTTGAAAGGCAGAGTTACAGAGAGAGAAGGGCAGAGAGAAAAAGAGATCTTCCGTCTGCTGGTTTCCTCCCCAAATGGTTGCAATGGTCAGGGCTGGGCCAGGTTGAAGCCAGGAGCCAGGGGCTTGTTCCAGGTCTCCAACGTACTTGGGCCATCTTGTGCTGCTTTCCCAGGCACAGTAGCAGGGAGCTGGATTGGAAGTGAAGCAGCTGGGACTTGAACCAGTGCCCATATGGGATGCTGGCACTGCAGGTGGAGGCTTAACCTTCTACACCACAGTACTGGCCCCAGATGTAATATTATTATAGTACAGCCATATTAGCCGGTAAAATACTTGGATGTATAATGTTGAATGCTGAAGTAAAAAAAGAGTTCTTCAAATTGTGAATAATCACCTATTCCAACCTTCTCACTTCTTAGGTGAAAAAACAGAGGCCTAGAGTGCAACCATTATTTGTACAGGGTCAGAAAGAAACTCAAGGATGAGAATTAAGGTTTTCTAACTCCCATACTGTCTTTAGCATGGTGCATTGTCCTCCCAAATCTGATACCCATCAACTTTCAGAGGTTAATGCTAATTAGTCCTTATTACCTCAGACTATCCATTTAAAAAGGAGGTGGAAAGGAATCAAAAAAACTGGTCTAACTTTAATATAATTTCCTTAAGACAGTACCTTTACTGTTTTTTTTTTTTTTTTTTTGGACAGGCAGAGTTAGACAGAGATAGAGAGACAGAGAGAAAGGTCTTCCTTCCTTAGGTTCACCCCCCAAATGGCTGCTATGGCCAGCACTGCGCCGATCTGAAGCCAGGAGCCAGGTGCTTCTCCTGGTCTCCCATGTGGGTACAGGGCCCAAGCATTTGGGCCATCCTCCACTGCCCTCCCAGGCCACAGCAGAGAGCTGGACTGGAAGAGGAGCAACCGGGACAGAATCCGGCACCCCGACCGGGACTAGAACCCGAAGTGCTGGCGCCACAGGTGGAGGATTAGGCTAGTGAGCTGTGGCGCCGGCCTTTTTTTTTTTTTTTTTTTTTTAAGATTTTATTTATTTATTTGAGAGGTAGAGTTACAGACAGTGAGAGGGAGAGACAGAGAGAAAGGTCTTCCATCTGTGGGATCACTCCCTAAATGGCCTCAATGGCCTGAGCTGTGCCGATTCAAAGCCAGGAGCCAGGTGCTTCTTCCTGGTGTCCCATGTGGGTACACGGGCCTAAGGACTTGGGCCATCCTCTACTGCCATCCCAGGCCACAGCAGAGAGCTGGACTGGAGCAGCTGGGACTAGAACCAGCGCTGTAGGCGGAGGATTAACCTAGTGCGCCACAGCGCCGGCCCTGTGGTTTTTTTTTTTTTTTTTTTTTTTTTTTTTTTTTTTTTTAAGAAAAAGTTACTGTGAGAGGTAGAGATAGAGAAAGAGAGATGTCTTCCATCTGCTGGTTCACTCCCCAAATGACTGTGATGGCTGGAGCTGAGCCAGTTCAAAGCCAAGAGCCAGGAGCATTTTCCAGGTCTCCCACATTGAGTGCAGGGGCCTAGGAATTTGGGCCATTTCCTACTGCTTTCCCAGGCACACTGGCAGGGAGCTGGATTGGAAGTGGAGCAACTGGGACTCTAACTGGTGCTCATATGGAATACTGGTACTGCAGGCCAGGGCTTTAACCTACTGTGCCACAGTGCCAGTCCCTACATTTAGTTTTTTTGCTAAGGTGAAGAGGGTAGGTAGTTTTTATAATAATTGCCTTAGGTAACTGAAGTATTTCCAAAATTTGATGTTATCAAATCAGAGACACTTTGAAAAAGAAAAATGCTTCTAATTATACTATGGTACAGTGCTTTATCACTAATTTTTTATTTTTTGTTTTATGAAAGAATTCTTTTTATTTAGTCATGATTTCTTATATCATATATGACTTTTGTATGAAAAGGAAAATTTAAGTGACATAGATTAGTTAAAATATTCCTAAAACTTTATGTTCAGAGTCTGACCCTTCAAAAATGTCCAAGGTTTTCTACACATTATCTGTGTCATCAAGAATGTGCTGGGGCTGATACTGTGGCACAGTGGGTTAAGCCACTGCCTGAGACATTGATATCCCATGTGGGTGCTGGTTGGAGTCGCGGCTGCTCAATATCTGATCCAGCTCCCTGCTAATGTGCCTGGGAAAGCATCAGAGTGCTTCCACCCCTGCTGCCCACAGGGAAGAGCCAGATGATACTCCTGGATTCAGCTTGGCCCAGCCCTGGCTGTTGCAGCCTTTTAGAGAGTGAACCAGGGGATGGAAGATCTCTCTTTTTCACTCCTTCTCTCTGTAACTCTGATTTTTTAATGAATAAATCTTCATTTAAAAAACACAAAACTTTGTCTATGAAACTTAAAAAAAAAAAACAAACACGAGTGCTAATGTAGTATTTAAAAGAATTCTTCTGTGGGGCTGCTAGAATTGTGGCATAGCGGGTAAAGCTGCCTCCTGCTGTAGCACCACCATCTCATATGAGCACTGGTTTGAGTCCCGGCTGCTCCACTTCCAATCTGGCTTTCTGTTAATGTGCCTGGGAAGGCAGTGGAGGATGGTGCATGGGCCTGCATGGAGTTCTAGGCTCCTGCCCTCAACCTCAGCCACTGTGGCCCATTGGGAAGTGAACCTGCAGATGGCAGACCCTGTCTGTCTCTGTAACTCTATCTTTCAAAATAAATAGATCTTTAAAAAGAAAGAAAGATTTCTTTTAAGAACTAAGCATCCTTGATGCTGGTTCTTTAAGCTGGCTTTGCAATTATGTAGAGCCAATTTACTTTGACTCTTACTTCAGAAATCCTGCTATATATGGCTTACTTACCACTGATTCTAGTCTTCCTCATAGCCCTTTAATTCTATGGGCTTAAAGTTCTCTTTATCTCTTGGTTTTTCTTCCTATTTACACAAACCTATTCTCCTAGTTTTGCCATGGATTCTTTTGATGTTTACATATACATTTGGATAAAGAAACTACATTGCAGTTGCTACTTGGTTCTTATAAAGAACTATTAAGTATAATTTCAGAGATGTAAAAATGTGAAAAAATGAAATATAGTAACAGTTGTAAACATAAAATTATTTTAATGTTTGATATATATATGTATGGATATATTAAGAATATTATTGCCTGTTAATATGTTAATGGTAGATTAGAGTTTAACTTTTAAAATTGAAGTTCATGCTTTTTTCTTACACTATCCAAAAGTTCTGGGTCAGTGCTGTGGCACAACAGGTTAAGCTACCTCCTACAGTGCTGGTATCCCATATTAGCTCTGGTTTCAAGTTCCAGCTGCTTCGCTTCAGATCCAGCTCCCTGCTAATGTGTCTGGGAAAGTAGCACAAGATGGCCCAAATACTTGGGCCCCTGCACCCACCTGAGAGACCTAGAAGAAACTCCTAGAAGAAACTCCTAGCTCCTGGTTTCAGCTTGGCTTAGCCCTGGCTATTGTAGCCATTTGGGGAGTGAACCAGTGTATGGAAGATCTTCTGTTGCTCTGTCTCTCCCTCTCTCTCTCTCTGTAACTCTGCCTTTCAAATAAATAAATTTATTTTTTGGAAAAAAAAAAAACAGTGTTTCTTGATATTGCAAAATGCTAAATTGGGAATTTTGGAGTTAGAGTCTTGTTTTACACATTTAAAAAAGGAGCATAAATGCTTTTAAGATAGTAGAACTGTCCTGCCCTACCATTTACTGTGAGATACTGACCAATTTTATGTCCTGCTTTTCCTTGATAAACAAGGAATAATACTAAAGTCAACTACCGAAAGTTTAGGCGCCTAGCAAGCAGAAAGTAATAATTATGAACAAGTATTATTTCAGAGTTTGGCTTTTGAAAATGTTTAAAATGAAGTTAACTAAATATGATTATGGAAAGTGAATACACATTTTCATTTTTTATGCTTTTTCTTTATAGGCAGTTGAAAGAAGACAATAACAACGGGAAAGAAAAATTAAGAGTTATGGCAGTGAAGAATTCAGAAGTCATGGCACAATTAACTGAATCAAGACAAAATGTTCTAAAGCTAGAGAGTGAACTAGAGGACAAAGATGAAATACTTAGAGAAAAATTTTCTCTAATGAATGAAAACCGAGAATTAAAGGTCCGCATTGCAACACAGAATGAGCGACTGGATTTGTGTCAGCAGGAAATTGAAAGTTCAAGGGTAGAACTGAGAAGTTTAGAAAAAATGATATCCCAGTTGCCAGTAAGTATGTGTGAAAAGAAGTGGGCCATACTTGGTTATATATTAGAAAAGAAAAATTTGACTGGTGCCGTGGCTCACTAGGCTAATCCTCCGCCTGCGGAGTTCTAGTCCCAGTTGGGGCGCCGGTTCTGTCCTGGTTGCTCCTCTTCCAGTCCAGCTCTCTGCTGTGGCCCGGGAAGGCAGTGGAGGATGGCCCAAGTCTTGGGTCCTGCACCCGCATGGGAGACCAGGAGGAAGCACCTGGCTCCTGGCTTTGGATCAGCACAGCACGCTGGCCGCAATGTGCTGGCCGTAATGTGCTGGCTTTAGCAGTCACTTCGCGGGGGGGGGGGGGGGGGTGAACCAACGGAAAAAAGGGAAGACCTTTCAGACCTTTCTTTCTGTCTCTCTCTCACTGCTGACTCTGCCTGTCCAAAAAAAAAAAAAAAAAAAAAAAAAAAATTTAACTTTTATTTAATGAATATAAATTTCCAAAGTATAGCTTATGGATTACCCTGCAACCTTCCCCTTTCCCACTCCCTCTCCCCTTCCATTCACATCAAGATTCATTTTCGATTCTCTTTATATACAGAAGATCAGTTTAGCATACATTAAGTAAAGATTTCAACAGTTTGCTCCCACACAGAAACATAAAGTGAAAAATACTGTTTGAGTACTAGTTATAGCATTAAATCTCAATGTACAGCACACTAAGGCCAAAGATCCTACATGGGGAGTAAGTGCACAGTGACTCCTATTGTTGACTTAATAAATTGACACTCTTGTTTATGGCGTCAGTAATCACCCTAGGCTCTTGTCATGAGCTGCCAAGGCTATGGAAGCCCCCTGAGTCCACCAACTCTGATCATATTTAGACAAGCCCATGGTCAAAGTGGAAGTTCTCTCCTCCTTTCAGAGAAAGGTACCTCCTTCTTTGATGACCCGTTCTTTCCACTGGGATCTCACTTGTGGAGATCTTTTATTTAGTTTTTTTTTTTTTCCCCCCAGAGTGTCTTGGCTTTCCATGCCTGAAATAC
The DNA here is from genome assembly GCF_964237555.1 of Oryctolagus cuniculus. Classification (NCBI taxonomy): domain Eukaryota; kingdom Metazoa; phylum Chordata; class Mammalia; order Lagomorpha; family Leporidae; genus Oryctolagus; species Oryctolagus cuniculus. The sequence goes on along the minus strand of NC_091438.1, from coordinate 77,491,919 downwards.
TCTCATGGGCTTTTCAGCCGGATCCGCATGCCTTAAGGGCTGATTCTGAGGCCAGAGTGCTGTTTAGGACATCTGCCATTCTATGGGTCTGCTGTGTATCCCTCTTCCCATGTTGGATCGTTCTCTCCCTTTTTTATTCTATCAGCTAGTATTTGCAGACACTATTCTTGTTTATGTGATCCCTTTAGTTCTTAGTCCTATCATTATGATCAATTGTGAACAGAAATTGATCACTGGGACTAGTGAGATGGCATTGGTACATGCCACCTTGATGGGATTGAATTGGAATCCCCTGGTATGTTTCTAACTCTACCGTTTGAGGTAAGTCAGCTTGAGCATGTCCCGAATTGCACATCTCTTCCCTCTCTTATTCCCACTCTTATATTTAACAGCGATCACTTTTCAGTTAAGTTTCAGCACTTAAGAAGAATTGTGTATTGATTACAGTATTCAACCAATAGTATTAAGTAGAACAAACAAACAAAAAAATACTAAGAGGGATAACATATTAAGTTGCTCATCAACAGTCAGGGTGAGGGCTGATCAAGTCACCATTTCTCATAGTGTTGATTTCGCTTTAACAGGTTTCCTTTTTTGGTGCTCAGTTAGTTGTCACCTATCAGGGAGAACAAGTGGTATTTGTCCCTTTGGGATTGGCTTATTTCACTCAGCATAATGTTTTCCAAATTCCTAACAGGGATCACTAGAAAAAAAAAATTTTACTGAAGCTTTCTTATAAGAGTCCATAGTTCTGTTCTTTTTTTTTTTTTTTTTTAATATTTATTTGTGTATTTGAAAGTAAGAGTTACACAGAGCGAGGAAGAGACAGAGAGAGAGAGAGAGATCTTGCATTCACTGGTTTACTCTCTAGCTGGCCTTAACAGCCAAGGCTGGGCCAGGCCAAAGCCAGAGCCACGAGCTTCATGTGGGTTCTCACATGGTTGGCAGGGGCTCAAATACTTGGGCCATCTTCTGCTTTCCCCAGGCTATTAGAGGGAGCTGGATAGGTAGTGTGGCAGCTGGGACAGGCACTGGTGCCCATGTTGGATGCTGGTGTCAAGGGGCAGCTTACTCACTATGCCACAATGCCAGCCCCTGTCATTGTTTTTTTAGCTTCTACTTTTTTCTTACTTCTTTATACTTCAGTCACCAGTTTCTTCTCTAGCTAATCCTTTTTTTTTTCCCCACGTACTTTTCTACCATACTGTCCTTTCTCAGCCATTCAGATGCCATCTATTAAGAATGGCACAGGGGGCCGGCCCTGTGGCACAGCGGGTTAAAGCCCTGGCCTGAAGCATCAGCATCCCATATGGGCGCTGGTTCTAGTACTGGCTGCTCCTCTTCCGATCCAGCTCTCTGCTATGGCCTGGGATAGCAGTAGAAGATGGCCCAAGTGCTTGGGCCCCTGTACCCGCATGGGAGACCTGGAGGAAGCTCCTGGCTCTTGGCTCCTGGCTTCAGATTGGCACAGCTCCGGCAGTTTGGCTGTTGCGGCCATCTGGGGAGTAAACCATCAGATGGAAGACCTCTCTCTCTCTCTGCCTCTTCTCCCTCTGTGTAGCTCTGATTTTCAAATAAATAAATACATCTTAAAAAAAAATGCTAATGTTGTAGCATAGAATGCAGTGCTGGCATCCTGTATGGGCACTGATTGGAGTCCCAGCTGCTCTACTTCTGATCCAGCTCTCTACTAATGGCCTGGGAGGGCAGCAGAAGATGGCCCAAGTCCTTGGGCCCCTGTACCCACATGAGACACCTGGCAGAAACTCTTGGCTTCTGGCTTTGGTCTGACCCACCCTGGGATGTTGCAGCCATCTGGGAAATAAAGATCTCTCTCTCTCTGCCTTCTCTCTCTGGTGGTGGCTTTACCCGCTTTGCCACAGTGCTGACCCCCCCCCCCCCAATCATTTTATTTACACAAAAACAGCAACATGTCATTTTATTGGCAAAGAAATGTTGCCCAAAAAAGTAAATAACTTGCCAAATTAGCAAGTAGGAGAATTTACATTAGAACGTGATTCTTAGTTCTTAGCCCTCTGCCATGTCTGCTTTCCTTTAGTGCTGATTATTTACTACACTTGATCTTAGCCAAAAGGCCGAGAAGCAATAATGCTGATTATTTACTTAGGTTTTTAAATATCTGTTTGCTTTGAGATTGGAAAGTATATGCAAATAGCATTAAATTGACTATTTAAGCTTGTATCAAGAATTGTTTGATATATGATTCTTTAGAATGGATGTGTGTATGTTTGATACAGTGTTTCATGCAGTGCTAAGAATAATATGGTGAATTTTTTTCCTTTTTACAAAGTGTTGATTTAGGTATCATTCAAAGATAGGAAACTTACCTTGCTCCTTTTCACAATTATTTTTTAAAAATTCTGTATTATTTAGTCATACAGAAAAGTACAGACCAATATAGCATAGCATTCACAAAAACTGGGACATGTTATCATTTCAACTTCAGGGTTTTTTTTTTTTTTTTTTTTTTTTTGACAGGCAGAGTGGACAGTGAGAGAGAGAGACAGAGAGAAAGGTCTTCCTTTTGCTGTTGGTTCACCCTCCAATGGCCGCCGCGGCCGGCGTGCTGCGGCCGGCGCACCGCGCTGATCCGGTGGCAGAAGCCAGGAGCCAGGTACTTATCCTGGTCTCCCATGGGGTGCAGGGCCCAAGCACCTGGGCCATCCTCCACTGCACTCCCTGGCCACAGCAGAGGGCTGGCCTGGAAGAGGGGCAACCGGGACAGAATCCGGCGCCCCGACCGGGACTAGAACCCGGTGTGCCGGTGCCGCTAGGCGGAGGATTAGCCTAGTGAGCCGCGGCGCCGGCCCAACTTCAGGGTTTTTTTATAATAAAATTTTACAGATAAAGCCTCTTTATGTATCTTGTCAGATCCAGTTCTTTCTCTCCCACCTCAGAAATGTTGGCTATTCATGTATATCCTTCTCATTCATATTTTAAATATTGCCACATATAGCTGCATTTAGAAATACATATAGAGAGAGCTTAGTATATTTTTGAAAATACTGTGTGTGCCACTGTAATTTTTCACTCATTATTTTGAGATGTATTTGTGGGGCCAGTGCTGTGGCGTAGAAAGTTGGGCCTCTGCCTGTAGTGCCAGCATCCCATATGAGTCCCAGCTTGAGTCCCTCCTTTTCCAATACAGCTCCCTATTAATATGCCTGAGAAAGCAGAAGAAGATGGCCCAAGTAGTTGGGCCCCCCACCCACATGGGAGACCTGGAAGAAGCTCCTGGCTTCTGCCTGGCCCAGCCCCGCCCCGGCCGTAGTGGCCATTTGAGGAGTAAACCAGCAGATGGAAGATCTCCCTCTGTTTCTTTCTCTCTCTCCATCTCCTTCTCTCTCTGTATCTCTGCCTTTCAAATAAATAAATAAATCTTTTAAAAAAAAGAAATGTATTCATATTGATTTACATAATCTCGTTTATTTAAACTATTGGTTTTCTATTTTAACATTTCATAATGTGTTTCTCCTATTGAACATGATTGCTTCCATTAGTTACATATGATTTTTCAGACTTGGAGTTCTGAATAAAAAATTATATCCCACATATATAAATTTACATGTATTTGTTTTAAACTTGCAGTTAAAGAGAGAAATATTTGGTTTTAAATCATCTCTTCCAAAGCACCAGACGAGTAGTTTATCAAACAAGGATGACAGTTCCGTTGGCTGCTGTGAGGCAAATAAATTGATAATTTCGGAATTGAGGTACAATTTTCAGATTTCGGCATTATAGCAAATAGAATGTTATTTAGTGATAATTAAACTAAAATCTTTAGTTGAGAAATGTTTTTAAATGGACAGAAAAGTCCAGATGGTATTGAATCAAATATTGGTGATTCTACAATAGTTGATTCTTCTTAACATTTTGTGATATTTGTTTCAAATCTGTTTCTCTACATAAAATATAAAACATGGTGAGATGCGTAATATCCTTTGCTCTTTCCTGCTAGTCCCATTCTCCCCCTAAGTATTCACTGTCGCAAATTGGATGTGTATTTTTCTATTTATTTTGTGTATGTTTTCACGTACATACACACAAAGATATAGTTGTAGTTTATGTATATATTGCTGTTTCATACAGCATCATTTTAAAATTGATTCACGTTCAGATAGGTAGACTGGTTAATGGATGGATTTGTGTGGCTAGTTTCATTTTTGTTGTGTTTTGAGAGGCATAGAGAGCACCTGCACATCTGCTGGTTCATTTATCAAATTCCTACGAAGGCCAGGGCTGGCCTGGGCTGGGCTGAGCTGAAGCTGCAGTTTGTGTATCTGCCTAAGAATTGACTAACACCAAAATTTTTAAATTTCTACTAACTTGAAAAGTTAAAAAATAGTAAAAAAACTCTCTAAAAATATTTTCAGATAATCTTTCTAATAATTTTGGCTTCTTTTCTTTTGTACCAGGATTAAGCTTGCAATAAAAGAGGCAGAAATTCAAAAGCTTCATGCAAACCTGACTGCAAATCAGTTGTCTCTGAATCTTACTACTTCTAATGATAGCCAAGAAAGTGGCAAATTAAGTAATTTAGAAACAGAACCTGTAAAACTAGGTGGTAATCAAATAGGTGAGTATATTACATTAAATTATTTTAATAAATTATAATAGGAGTTCTTGATAGTTTTTTAAATAAATGGATTATCAATTATTTTCAGTTATCAAATAAGCATAATTTTTAGACTAGTTTTGGTCTGATAAGACAGGAAAAATTATTTCATAATTCCTGGATTTTTCATCATTCTCTGAACATATGCTTTTTTTTTTTTTTTTTTGACAGGCAGAGTGGACAGTGAGAGAGAGAGACAGAGAGAAAGGTCTTCCTTTGCCGTTGATTCACCCTCCAATGGCCGCCGCGGCCAGCACTGATCCGATGGCAGGAGCCAGGAGCCAGGTGCTTTTCCTGGTCTCCCATGGGGTGCAGGGCCCAAGTACTTGGGCCATCCTCCACTGCACTCCCTGGCCACAGCAGAGAGCTGGCCTGGAAGAGGGGCAACCAGGACAGAATCTGGCGCCCCGACCGGGACTAGAACCTGGTGTGCCGGCGCCACAAGACAGAGGATTAGCCTAGTGAGCTGTGGCGCCGGCCCTGAACATATGCTTTATTAAATGAAATTTACATCCAAAAAGATGCACTCTTTTAAAAATTTTTGAAATATTTTGTTTTATTTACTTGAAAAGTAGAAAGAGAAGCAAAGATCTTTTATCCACTGTCTCACTCTCCAAATACCATCAACAACCAAGCTTGGGCCAGGCCACAGCCAGGAACCCAGAACTCCCATATGGGTGGCAGGGACCCAGCTATTTGAACCATTGCCACTATTTTCCAAAGATAAGATGCACCCATTTAAAATGTGCACTCTGATAAGTTTTCTCAGATGTTTGTTTTTCAGTGTGTTTATATCCTTGTTAAAATTTAATTTTCTCTTTTTAAACATTTCATAAAGCAAAAATTTAGATTATTAATTTTATATCTCTTAAATATTTAATTATATAAACTTCCCTTTAAGTAATGCTTTGGCTGCATCTCACTAATTTTTATGTGTTGCATTTTCATTTTTATTCAGTTTAAAATATAATCTCCCCTATGATTTCTTTGATTCGTAGACCATGTGTGTTTTATTTTCAAATACTAGGGGATTTTCTAGGTATTTTTGTGCATTAATGATGGTCAGAGAGCATACTCTTTTATTTATTATTAAATATTGATTTTATTTATTTGAAAGGCAGAATGATGGAGAGAGGAAGAGATCTTCTATCTGCCATTTCACTCCCCAAATGGCTGTAATAGCCAGGGTTGGGCCAAGCCAAAGCCAGGAGCCCAAAACTCCGTCCAGGTCTTCCATGTGGGTGGAAGGGGCCCAAGTATTTGGGCCATCTCATGCTGCCTTCCCAGGTGCCTTAGCAGGGAATTAGATCAGAAGTGGAATGGCCAGGACTCAAACTGGCACACTTAAACCACAAAAGATTGATAGGTTAAATGGAAATGACCTAAATATTCCAACAAAATTCCAATTAATAAACAAAAAATGGATAAAAACTCAGGACTGGGCCGGTGCCGTGGCTCAATAGGCTAATCCTCCGCCTAGCGGCGCCGGCACACAGGGTTCTAGTCCCGGTTGGGGTGCCGGATTCTGTCCTGGTTGCCCCTCTTCCAGGCCAGCTCTCTGCTGTGGCCAGGGAGTGCAGTGGAGGATGGCCCAAGTGCTTGGGCCCTGCACCCCATGGGAGACCAGGAAAAGCACCTGGCTCCTGGCTCCTGCCATCGGATCAGCGCGGTGCGCCGGCCGCAGTGCACCAGCCGCAGTGGCCATTGGAGGGTGAACCAACGGCAAAGGAAGACCTTTCTCTCTGTCTCTCTCTCTCACTGTCCACTCTGCCTGTCAAAAAAATAAAAAACAAACAAACAAACAAACAAACAAAAAACTCAGGACTGAATTGCATGCTTTCTGTACCATCTTGGTATTTATTACATTTTGTTCATCTTTTCTGTTGTTTTTTGGATAAATATATGTTGGTATTTCATTTTTTATATCCACTGTAGGTTTTTTTTTCTTTATGTGGTTGCCCTAGGGCTAATAAAGAAATCTTTTTTTAAGATTTATTTACAGAGAAGGTGAGGCAGAGGCACACACAGAGAGAGAAAGAGGGCTCTTCTACCTGCTGGTTCACTTCCCAAATGACTGCAGTGGCTGGAGCTGAGCCATTCTAACAAATGTGTCTATTGGGGCCAGTGCTGTGATACAGCAGTAAAGCCACTGGCTATGGCCCCAGCATCCCATATGGGTGCCAGTTTGAATCCAGGTTGCTCCACTTCTGATCCAGCTCTCTGCTATGGCCTGGGAAAGCAGTAGAAGATGGCCCAAGTGCTTGGGCCCCTTTACCAGTGTGGGAGATCCAGAGGAAGCTCCTGGCTCCTGGCTTCAGATCTGCACAGCTCCGGCCGTTGTGGTCATCTAGGAAGTGAACCAGCGGATGGAAGACCTCTCTCTTTCTCTCTCTCTCTCCCTCTCCCCCTCCCTCTGTTCTCTCTCTGTGTAACTCTGACTTTCAAATAAATAAATAGATCTTTTAAAAAAACAAAAACAAATGTGTCTATCACAGTCTGTCTTCAAATAGGATAGCAGCAGAAATGACAGCTGAGAAAATCAGATATGGAAGTGATTAAATAGAATGGTGAAGAGGATAGTGTTATTAGCAAAGAGAATGCTAGTTATTAGATGGTAATGAATATGTCATTGATCATTGATTTTTTTTTATTTGACAGGTAGAGTTAATAGACAGTGAGAGAGAGAAAGGTCTTCCTTCTGTTGGTTCACTCCCCTAATGGCCACTATGGCTGGCGCTGCGCTGATCTGAAGACAGGAGCCAGGTGTTTCCTCCCAGTCTCCATGCAGGTGCAGGGACCCAGACACTTGGGCCATCCTCCGCTGCCCTCCTGGGCCACAACAGAGAGCTGGCCTGGAAGAGGGGCAACCGGGACAGAATCTGGCACCCCGACCGGGACTAGAACCCGGTGTGCCGGCGCTGCAGGCAGAGGATTAGCCAAGTGAGCCACAGCGCCGGCCCACTCATTGATTTTCTTGATATCAAACAAGCATAGTCAACAACAGCTTAAAAGATGAAAGGTTATGGATGTGGAAAAGAAAGGGAAAAATGGATATTTATGCCACCTGTAAGGCAAAGTGCATTTCTACCTGTTTTTACATCTGTGTGAGTTCTCCTGTAATTACTTGTACTAATGCCTCTTTGAAGTTCTCCCGAGGGGCAGACCTTTCATGGTAGTGGTTAAGATACCACATCCTCTATTGGAGTACCTGAGTTTGATTTCAACTTTGGGCTCCTGTTTCCAGCTTCCTGCTGATGCAGACCCTGAGAAGCAGTGATAATGGCTCAAGCGATTGAGTTTCTGCCACTTATATGGGACACCTGGATTGGGTTCCTGGCTTTTGTAGGCATTTGGGAAGTAAACCAACAGAAGGCAGATGTCTCTTTTCCTACTCTTGCTTTCTTTCAAACAAATAAATAAAACTTTTTTTTAAAGATTTATTTATTTATTTGAAAGTCAGAGTTACACAGAGAAAAGAGAGGCAGAGAGAGAGAGAGAGAGAAGTTTTCCATCCGATGGTTCACTCCCCAGTTGGCTGCAATGGCCAGAACTGTGCCAATCTGAAGCCAGGAGCTTCCTCCGGGTCTCCCACATGGGTATAGGGGCCCAAGGACTTGGGCCATCTTTCTACTGTTTTCCCAGACCATAGCAGAGAGCTGGATAGGAAGTGGAGCAGCCGGGTCTCGAACCGGTGCTCATAAGGGATGCTGGCGGATCAGGCCAGGGTGTTAACCCACTGAGCCACAGTGCTGGCCCCAATAAAACATTTTTTTTTTTTTAAGATTTATTTAATTTATTTGAAAGGCAGAGTTAGAAAGAGGGAGAGGCAGAGAAACAGAGAAAGATCTTCTATCTGCTGGTTTACTTCCTAAGTGAACACAACAGCCCTGAATTGGGCCAGGCCAGAGCCAGGAGCCAGGAGCTTCTTCCAGGTCTCCCACGATGTTTCAAGGGCCCAAGCACCTGGGCTGTCTTCTGCTGCTTTCCCGGGCACATCAGCAGGGAACAGGATTGGAAGTGGAGCAGCCAGGACATGAACTGGCACCGATATGGGATGCCAGTATCGAAGGTGGCAGTTTTACCTGCTATGCAACAACACCGGCCCCATAAATGAAACTTTTGTTTTTTTATTTATTTATTTTTATTTTTTATTTATTTATTTTTTGACAGGCAGAGTGGACAGTGAGAGAGAGAGACAGAGAGAAAGGTCTTCCTTTTGCCGTTGGTTCACCCTCCAATGGCCACCGCGGCTGGCGCGCTGCGGCCGGCGCACCGCGCTGATCCGATGGCAGGAGCCAGGAGCCAGGTGCTTTTCCTGGTCTCCCATGGGGTGCAGGGCCCAAGCACCTGGGCCATCCTCCACTGCACTCCCTGACCACAGCAGAGAGCTGGCCTGGAAGAGGGGCAACCGGGACAGAATCCGGCACCCCAACCGGGACTAGAACCCGGTGTGCCGGCGCCGCAAGGCGGAGGATTAGCCTAGTGAGCCGCGGCGCCGGCCAACCCATAAATGAAACTTATAAGAAGTACTTCTGAAAGCTTATAATTACGTTAGAGTCAGACTAGGCATATACGTTTACAGTGGAGAAAGAATGTAGTCAAACAATTATTTAATACCTGAATACTTTTTTTTTTTTTTTTTTGGTGACAGGCAGAGTGGACAGTGATAGAGAGAGAGAGAGAGAGAAAGGTCTTCCTTTTTCTGTTGGTTCACCCTCCAACGGCTGCCGCAACCGGCGCACTGTGGCCGGTGCACCGCGCTGATCTGAAGCCAGGAGCCAGGTGCTTATCCTGGTCTCCCATGCGGGTGCAGGACCCAAGCACTTGGGCCATCCTCCACTGCACTCCCGGGCCATAGCAGAGAGCTGGCCTGGAAGAGGGGCAACCAGGACAGAATCCGGCGCCCCGACCGTGACTAGAACCCAGTGTGCCGGTGCCGCAAGGCGGAGGATTAGCCTATTGAGCCATGGCGCCGGCCTGAATAGTTTTTAAAAACATCACTGAATTCTCACCAGCCACACTGGCAATGAAGAAAATGGCACTAGGAAGGATTCACTGTTTACAGCTTTTGAACCTGCATCTATTTACAGTATAAAAATATTCTTAATGATCTTAGATTGTCTAAATATATTTTATGTTTAACTTCAGTTTAAGAAAAGAGAACAACTTTTATCCAAGTTTTTTTTTCTAACTGATTTCTCTCAAAAAAATGGGATTTTAAAAGATGAGAAAACATTCTTAAATTTCTAGTATAGGGAGAAATGGTCTTCACCTATCTAGAAAAGTAAATAATACAGAAGAATTTTCTGCCTCTTATATATTTAATTTAGAAAATGTCTTACAACCATATTTCTTTTTTATTTTTTTATTGATTTTTATTTTATTTTTTTATTTGACAGGTAGAGTTATAGACAGTGAGAGGGAGAGAGAAAGGTCTTCCTTCTGTTTGGTTCATTCCCCTAATGGCCGCCGCAGCTGGCGCTGTGCCGATCTGAAGCCAGGAGCTGGGTGCTTCCTCCCGGTCTCCCATGCTACAACCATATTTCTTAATTATGTTTTCTTTATTGTATGGCACATTCTCTGTTCCTTTTATTAGTATTCGTTACATCAGAAACTATGTGATTAAAATTTTCAGTTATTTAAGTAGATGTTAGTTCTTAAAGTTTTATTCAGAACAATTGTCCTTTTATGTTTATTAGCAGAAAGTATAAGGAATCAAAGTCAACTTACTGCAAACAAACAATATGAGAGAGAGAAGCAAAGACTTGCTACTGGAATAGAAGAACTACGTGCCAAGCTGATGCAAATAGAAGCTGAGAATTCTGATTTGAAGGTTAACATGGCTCACAGAACTAGTCAGTTCCAGCTAATTCAAGAGGAGCTGCTAGAGAAGGCCTCAAACTCCAGCAAACTAGAAAGTGAAGTAAGCCTGAAATTAGCTGAGTGTATGTACCAAATGAGATACGAAGAGGATATCATTGCAGGGTGTTGTGAAAATTCTATGTAAGCATACAGGTTAAGCCCAGATTTATAAGTTTGGGGGAAAAATGGTACCATACAAGTTATAAATTCTTTTGAAATTATTTTTTGAAAATTTTGTGTTTTAACCTATGTTAGGATAAAACTATAATTAAAAGGTCTCAAATTTAGTGAAACTAATAGTGCGCTGCAGTTGGTTACTTCCTTCCTTCCTTCCTTCCTCCCTCCCTTCCTCCCTTCCACCCTTCCTCCCTCCCTTCCTTCCTTCCCATTGGTTCACCCCACAATGGCCACTGTGGCCGGCGCACTGCACTGATCTGAAGCCAGGAGCCAGGTGCTTTTCCTGGTCTCCCATGCGGGTGTAGGGCCCAAGGACTTGGACCATCCTCCACTGCACTCCAGGCCACAGCAGAGAGCTGGACAGGAAGAGGAGCAACCGGGACTAGAACTTAGGGTGCTGGTGCCGCAGGCAGAGGATTAGCCTATTGAGCTGCGGCGCCGGCCTGGTTACTTCTTCTTCTTCTTCTTTCTTTTTTTTTTTTTTTTCTTTTTTTTGACAGAGTGGACAGTGAGAGAGAGAGACACGGAGAGAAAGGTCTTCCTTTGACGTTGATTCACCCTCCAATGGCCGCCGCGGCCAGCGCTGATCCGATGGCAGGAGCCAGGTGCTTATCCTGGTCTCCCATGGGGTGCAGGGCCCAAGCACCTGGGCCATCCTCCACTGTACTCCCGGGCCACAGCAGAGAGCTGGCCTGGAAGAGGGGCAACCGGGACAGAATCCAGCGCCCCAACTGGGACTAGAACCCGGTGTGCCGGCGCTGCAAGGCAGAGGATTAGCCTAGTGAGCCGCGGCGCCGGCCTTACTTCTTTCACTTATAGGTTACCTGTGCTTCTTTCACAGTATAAGTTTTTTTTTTTTTTTTTTTTTTTTTTATTTTTGACAGGCAGAGTGGACAGTGAGAGAGAGAGACAGAGAGAGAAAGGTCTTCCTTTGCCGTTGGTTCACCCTCCAATGGCTGCAGCTGCAGCCGGCGCACCGCGCTGATCCGATGGCAGGAGCCAGGAGCCAGGTGCTTTTCCTGGTTTCCCGTGGGGTGCAGGGCCCAAGCACCTGGGCCATCCTCCACTGCACTCCCTGGCCATAGCAGAGAGCTGGCCTGGAAGAGGGGCAACCGGGACAGAATCCGGCGCCCCAACCGGGACTAGAACCCGGTGTGCCGGCGCCACAAGGTGGAGGATTAGCCTATTGAGCCACGGCGCCGGCATCTTTCACAGTATAAGTTAATATGGCCAGTACACATTTATAGGTAAAGAATTTGGATTATGTGTTTGGAAGAAAAGGAATAGTAATAGAAGATTACAAAGTTTTGCAAACATTGGAACCACCTAGGAAGCCTGCCAAGCTTCCAGATTTCTGGGTTCTGGTCTAGCAATTGTGATTAAGAAGACAAGGAGTATGGCTCAAGATCCTGCATTTTTGAACAATTACATGTGAATCTGATGCAAATATGCTGTTGATTACATTTTTAGAAGGGGATATTATATCTTTTGAGATTATCCAATCTTTATATTCAGTGAAACTAGGACAAGGATACCCTGTTAGCTAATTGTGGAGCAGGACCACATGTATATATGTTATAATCAACTTACAAATCAGATGCTACAGTCTATTCTACTAGGGTACTTTTTAAATGTCTGGTTTCCCTGTCTGAAAGTCTATAGCCAAGTCCAAGGGAAAGATAACTGGGATATGAACTATGCTCATAATGAAAAAGGAAATTTAATCAGTTTATCGTTACAGACACCAGCTTGCTTAGAAAACTGAAGTTCTAAGAAGTTCTAAGATTAGTAACTTTTTAAAAAAAATTGCAAAAGTAACACAGTTTTTATGAAAATGTTAAAAATACAGACAAGGAAAAAGAAAAATAAACTATTGATAATTCTACTACCAGGAGTAAATGCTATTACCATTTCATTGTAATAATTTCAGTATTTTACAGTTTTTTGAAAAATTGTGTTAGGCTACAATCCTATATCCTATTTGTGTATAAGGGTCTGAGTTAAACTACTCATGTGATAGATAAGTAAAATAAGTGATGTCATATCCCTGATTTTTCTTTCACTATTTGTTTTTCATCTAAATTGCCTCTTAGTTTTTAAAGTACTTGTAATTACGTAGATTAAAGGATTATTTACTTTGCATCCTATATGTTTATTTTCCATTAATTTGCCCAGTTTATCAAGACAGTGCTTTTTTTTTTTAAGATTTCATTTATTTATTTGAAAGTCAGAGTTACACAGAGTGAGAAGGAGAGGCAGAGAGAGAGAGAGAGAGAGAGAGAGAGAGAAAGGTCCTCCATCTGCTGGTTCACTCTCCAATTGGCCACAATGGCCGGAGCTGCTCCCATCTGAAGCAAAGAGCCAGGAGCTTCTTCCGGATCTCCCATGCTGGTGCAGGGGCCCAGGGACTTGGGCCATCTTCTACTGCTTTCCCAGGCCATAGCAGAGAGCTGGATGGGAAGTGGAGCAGCCGGAACTTGAACCGGCACCCATATAGGATGCCAGCGTTTCAGGTGGCGGCTTTACCCGCTATGCCACAACGCCTCCCCTTAGACAGTGTTTTTGAATGTTGAAAAGAGGAGCAGGTATTTGATTTTAGGGTGCATGTCTTTGTATTGAAAAATAATTCTGAATTTATTTCAATTTTTCAGATGACAAAGAAGTGTTCTCAACTTTTAACTCTAGAGAAACAGCTGGAAGAAAAAATAGTTGCTTATTCCTCTATTGCTGCAAAAAATGCAGAACTAGAACAGGAGCTTATGGTAAAACCCTTTTTGGAATAAGTTTATTATGACTTTTAGGCACTTAACTTGTGACACCATATGTTTCAGTATCGTTATTATAAAATATGCCAAATAGGAAAGTTTAAATTCTACTTAAACTCTATCAGTTTTTTTTTTTTTTTTTTTTTTTTGACAGGCAGAATGGACAGTGAGAGAGAGAGAGACAGAGAGAAAGGTCCTCCTTTTGCTGTTGGTTCACCCTCCAATGGCCGCCGCGGCCGGCGCGCTGCAGCCGGCGCACCGCAGCTGGCGCACCGCGCTGATCCGATGGCAGGAGCCAGGAACTTATCCTGGTCTCCCATGGGGTGCAGGGCCCAAGCACCTGGGCCATCCTCCACTGCACTCCCTGGCCACAGCAGAGAGCTGGCCTGGAAGAGGGGCAACCGGGACAGAATCCAGTGCCCTGACAGGGACTAGAACCCGATGTGCCGGTGCCGCAAGCCGGAGGATTAGCCTAGTGAGCTGCGGTGCCGGCCTCCGATCAGTTTTTCTTTTGATATTTTTAAATTGATAGACTAACTTGGCAAGTTTTTATCCAAGTTTTGTCATTTTTATCCTAATATACTTGAAGAAAGTGGTAGTTCTTTGATATACTTCTCAGTATTTTAAAATAGCTAATCATCTCATTTTGCTAAAATATTTTCAAATGACTGTTTTGTTAAAGTTTGAAGTATTATCTACTGTGGTTCTTTTTTTAAAAAAACGTTTATTTTATTTGAAAAGCAGTATTACAGAAAGGAAGAGACATAGTGATGAGAGAGAGAGGGATGGAGATATAGAGAGATTGGCGCGAGAGAGACTGGATTTGTAACTCTTGCAATGACAATGGAGCCCTTGTTGAATCATAGCACTCAAGCATCAATCTAAGCTGGCAGACACATAAATTACCCATGATCAGAGAGTCTAGAGAAATAATTTGTCCGGGGATGGGGATGTAAAGGAATTGTCAGGATAAAGTGTTTTTTTTTGTTTTGTTTTTGTTGTTGTTGTTGTTGTTGTTTTTAGGTAGAGTTATAGACAGTGAGAGAGAGAGACAGAGAGAAAGGTCTTCCTTCCGTTGATTCACTCCCCAAATGGCCGCCATGGCCGGAGCTACCCTGATCCGAAGCCAGGAGCCAGGTGCTTCTTCCTGGTCTCCCATGCGGGTGCAGGGCCCAAGCACCTGGGCCATTCTCTACTGCCCTCCCGGGCCAGAGCAGAGAGCTGGACTGGAAGAGGAGCAACTGGGACTAGAACCCGGCGCCCATATGGGTTGCCTGGGCCTCAGGCAGAGGATTAACCAAGTGAGCCATGGTGCCGGCCCCCTACTGTGGTTCTTTGAAGAATAGAATATGACAGATTTAATGCTTGACTAACGTATTTTTTTAAAGATTTATTTATGTGAAAGCAGAGTTACAGAGAGGCAGAGGCAGAGAGAAAGGTCTTCCATCTGCCAGTTCAATCTCCAAGTGGCCCCAATGGCCAGATCTGGTCCGATCTGAAGCCATGAGCCAGGAGCTTCTTTCAGGTCTCCCACGTGGGTATAGGGGCCCAAGGACTTGGGCCATCTTCTGCTGCTTTCCCAGGCCTTAGCAGAGAACCGAATCATAAATGAAGCAGTTGGGATTCAAACTTGTGCCCATGTGAATGCCAGCACTGCAAGTGCCAGCTTTACCCTCTATGCCACAGCACCAGCCCCAATGTATTTTATTTTAGAAGATTTGTTTATTTGAAAGTCAGAGTTATGGAGAGAGAGAGAGACAGAGATCTTCCATCTGCTGGTTCACTCCCCAGATGGCTGTGACAACAAGGGCTAAGTCAGTTCAAAGCAGGAACTTCATCCAGCTTTCCCACATGGGTAGCAGGGGCCCAAACACTTGGGCCATTCTCCGCTGCTTCTCCCAGGCCATTAGCAGATAGCTGGATTAGAAGCAGAGCAGCCAGGACACAAACTGGTCCCCATATGAGATGCCGACATCGCAGGCAGCAGCTTTCCCCGCTACACCACAATGCCTTCCCTCTTGCCTTTTGTTTTTAAAGATTTATGTACGATTTTTTATTTCAAAGAGTTACAGAGAGAGAGAGAGATATTTTCAATCTGCTTGTTCACTCTCCAGGTGGCTGCCGTGGCCAGGGCTGGGCCAGGCCAAAGCTAGGAGCTTCTTCTGGGTCACCCACGTTGGTGCATGGGCCCAAAAACTTGGGCCATTATCTGTTGCTTTCCCAGACACATTAGCTGAGAGCTGGATCATAAGTGGAGCAGCAGAGACTTAAATTGGTGTTCACTTGATGCCAGTGTCGCAGGCAGCAGCTTACACCACTTTGCCTCAATGTCCACCCTGACTCATGTACTTTGTTAAAGAACTGTTTTCAATTATGTTCTCTTAATGTGCCTTGTATTTCTAGGAAAAAAATGAAAAAATAAGAAGTTTAGAAACGAATATCAATACAGAGCATGAGAAAATTTGTTTAGCCTTTGAAAAAGCAAAGAAAATTCATCTTGAGCAGCATAAAGAAATGGAAAAGCAAATTGAAAGGGTAAGTAATGCATATTTAGTGTTAAAAAGAACCTTAAACATTTCTGGCCCAGTGTTGGTTATTTTCTATTTAAGGAGACAGAGACACAGAAAAGCTAGTGGCAAAAATTGTAATTTGAATCCCATTCCTCCTGAACTATTTTTCCAGGGCTTTCTTATATGGTATGCCTTCCATGTAAGAATTATTATTTTTACGTTATCAAAGTAAAAGTGATGCCATAGACTCTTTTTCCTTAGAGATATAGGTTAATTGAAGATTGGACGAGAGAAAAAAAGAGTTAAAAGTAAAACAGATTGAACCAAATCATAAGACTAAATAAAAAAGATGATTTGAATGGGCTTAATAATTCAAAAGGAAGGAATCAGTGGAACTTCAATTTAGATATTATTTGGTCTGAAAAATAGAAAAAAAAATTTGGAAAAAAATTTGAACAGGGTCTTAAGGACCTGTGGGACAATTTAATATGACCTAGCATTCATGCTGTCAGAGTTCCAGAAGGTGAGAAGGATGAGGTTGATGCAGAAGAGTATTTGAAGGGATAATGACTGAAAATTTTTGCAAATTTGATGAAAAAAATATATTTACAAATTCAAAAAGATCAAATAGATAAAAAACCATACACATCAAAATCCTTACTAAAAACTTTAACAAAAAAAAAATCATAAAAGTACCAAGAGATAAAAAATACTGCCTATTGGGGAAAAAAGTTTCAGATTATTGCATCTTTTTCAAGGAAGTAAGGAGATGGAAGAACAACATTTGTTTCAGTGCTGAAAGGTAAAACCTGTCAACCTTAAGTTTATGTTCAACAAAAATATTCTATAGTAATTAAGGCAAAATAAAGAATTCTTAGATGAAAGACAACTCTGAATTTATCACCAGATAAATTTCTAGAAGAAAATAGTGAAGAAAGTTCTTTAGGCAAAATAAAACAATTCCAGAGGTAAACTTGGAATAAAGGAAGAGCAACAAAAGTAGCATATATTTTCATAAATATAATAGACTGTTTTCTCCTCTTGAGATTTTTATACTATCTATGACAGTTGAAAAATATTAGAATATTTTCTCATAAAGTATGTTAGTGTAATACTTGTGACAATTAACTATAAAGGAGGAAAGATAAAGGGTCCTATATTTTATTTATTTGTTTGAAAGGCAGGGTAACAGAGAGAGGTCCTCTATTTGCTGGTTTATTCCCCAAAAGGCTGCCAAGAATTCCATCTCAGCCTCCGATGTGGATGGCAAGGACCCAAGTGTTTGGGTCATCATCTGCTGCCTCCCCATTGCATTAACAGGAGATTGGATGCAAAGCAGCGGTGGGATTTGATCCTAGACACTGTAATATGAGATGCGGGCATCCCCACTGACAGCCTACCACCAAAACGCCTGCCACAGCCTACCACCAAAACGCCTGCCACAGTTTGTAAATTTTTATAGTTTTGCATTTCACTTTAAATGGCAGAATATTAATTCTAGGTATATTGTGTGGACCGGTATTATGACATAGTGAGTAAATACTCCCTGTGATGCTGGTATCCTACATGGATGTTGGTTTATGTCTTGGTTGCCCCACTTCCAATCCAGCTTCCTGCTAATGGCCTGGGACAAGCAGCAGAAGATGGCCCAAGTATTTGGGCCCCTGCACCCATGTGGGAGACCTGGATGAAGCTCCTGGCTCTTGGCTTCAGCCTAACCCAGTCCTGGCTGTTGCAGCCATCTGGGGGAGTGAAGCAACAGAGGAAAGATTTCTCTCTTTCTCTCTCTCCCTCTCTTTCTATAAGTCTGACTTTCAAATAAATACATAAATCTTTTTTTTTTAAAAAGTACATTGTAAAATGTTAAATATGTGTATCATAATCTCTTGAGCAACTACTAAGAAAACTAGATGTAGGAAAATGCAATAAAATGGAATTCTAAAAATAGTCAAATAATTTCAAGTAGGGCTGGAAAAGAAAAACAAGAATGAAAAACAGGAGACAAAGAGAAAACTTATAATGAAATGGTAAGCTTAAATCCAGACATAGCAGTAGAATTTTAAAATAAATGAAAAAAATTAAGAGTTTTGGAAGGAAAAAAATTAACCCAAAATCGTAGTTGGTGACATCAATATTACTTTTTCCTGTAATCGATAGAACTTAGACAAAATATCAATAAGGATTTAGAACATGTTTAATGTTTCAAAATTTTTAAAAAATTTAATATGAAAATCCTGATTTTATGTTTAGCTTGAAGCTCAACTAGTGAAAAAAGATCAACAGTTTAAAGAACAAGAGAAGACTATGTCTATGTTACAACAAGATATAATATGTAAACAACATCACCTTGAGTCACTAGATAGACTCTTGACGGAAAGCAAAGGGGTAAGGTCATCTTTGTAAGAGTGCTATTTAAAAGCTAGTAGTTTATGATTCTGTAATATACCTTGAATCTAATTACATTAATTATATAATAACTTATGTTTTTCCATGCTCTCAGGAAATGGAAAAGGAAAATATGAAGAAAGATGAAGCTTTGAAAGCACTACAGAACCAAGTGTCTGAAGAAACAATCAAGGCTAGTATAATAATATTAAAAAATGTTTATTATTGGAGACATTCTTTGAACTTTTTTTTTCTCTATAAATTGTAAAAATTGTATCCCTAAAAGTCAATTAAGAGCTAAACTCAGTTTCTGTAAATAAGTTTTTTAATGTGAATTATAATCTTAATTTCTTGATAGTTGATATTTAACTTTTAGATTATTTAGCTTACCTTTGTCTTAAAAGGATTTTTTAAATCTTAAAAATGTTTTTAACTTTAACTGTAATTGTCACTCAGTATTATTACCAATAAAGAAATAACTGAGGAAGTGAAACAAGCCAGAACTAAAAGCAGCCTAATTTTGCTTCTTTTGACCAGTTCTGCCATAAGGTAAATTAGAAGTTAGATCCAAAATATCCAGCTAAAATATGATTTTGTGTGTAGTATGTCTTCATGGTTCAGAACATTGGCTTTGTTGTTAAATTGCCTTCAGTCAGAGTGACTGTAACCCTGGCCAGGTTATTTAAGCTCTCTGAGCTTTAATTATTTTAATCTGTACAATAACAGAATACCCTGGGAGAGCTTAATGCATTAAATGAAATGTATGAAGAACTCAGCGTATACTGGATTACTCAAAGTTTAATAAATAGCTACCATACACTAGTTCCTGCTTATCTGTGGCTTCACATTCCCAGAGTTAGTTATCTTAGGTCAACCACAGTCTGAAAATATTAAGTGGAAATTTCTAGAAATAAACAATTCATAGGTTTTAAATTGTGCACCTATCTGAGTAGTAAAGTGAAATCCTGTGCTATCCCCTCTCAGTCCTGGAATGAATATGAATCATCCCTTTTGTGCAGTGTATCTATATTTTACTGGTTGAAGTCCTGTCTCCTCTGCTTCTGATCCAGCTTCCTGCTAATGTGCACCCCGGGAGGCAGCAGATCGTGGCAGAAGTACTTGGGCCCCGGCCACTGACATGGGATGCTCTCTCTCTCTCCCTTTCAAATAAAATGAAAATAAATATTTTTAGAATAAAAAATAAGCTTTAACAAAAGAAATTTCAAGCCCACAAAACATTGAAAGAATAGTATAGAAAGCACTTGGTACTTTTCACCTAGTTTCATTAAACTTTACCTGTACCCACGTCATTTCTCTACATACAAATGCATGCCTGTGTGTGTACCTACCTGTCACCCACCATAATTCCTTTTTGCCAACCACCTGAAAGAAGGCTGCATATATCATCATACTTTACAACTTTATTGCTTAAAGAAGAGAACCTTTCTCTTATTAACCGTATCACTAATACATAGTAGAGAATGTGAACATTAGTTCAATATCTTCATTCAACATATAATTGATTCTGAAATTTTCTCAGTTATTTAAAAATGTCCTTTGTGGCTCTCCTACTAAAAGTATGGTTAATGGACCAACAGCAGCAGCATCACCTGGGAGGTTGTTAGACCTACAGAATATCTAGTCATGCTCCAGAACTAGGACCAAAGTCAATCAAGTGAGATGCCACTGGTGCAGAATTTAAGGAGACACTCTCTGGATTATACAAGTAAAAAGGATCCGAACTTGCATGACCCTGAGAGTAAGTGCCTCCTTAAATTCTGAGCTCTAGGTATCTCCCTTCCCTGACTCTAATCTTAGCCCTGATACTGAAACAGAATCTATTTCTTTTTTTTTTTAGATGTATTTATTTAAGGCAGAGTATCACAGAGGATGGGAGAGACAGAGAGAAAAAGAGGTCTTTCATCTGCTAGTTCCCTGCCCAAGTGGTCCCAGTGGTCAGGGTTAGGCAAGCTGAAGCCAGGAGCTCGCAAGGGGACAGGAGCTCAAGTACTTGGGCTACCTTCCACTGCTGCTCCAGGTGCATTAGTAGGGAACTGATTTGGAAGCAGAGCAGTCAGGACTCTAGTGTTCCAATATGCAATGCTAGCAGTGGCTTAATGCACTGTGCCATGGTGCCATCCCACAGAATCTGTATCTCAGTGGAGTATACATGGAAATGTTAAAACCTGAGAGATACTAGCTTGCTCAATCTACAGTTCTATTATAATTTGTGGTTTAGATTCCCCCAGTCTATACTAAGTTCACTGTCTCTTTCCTTTTTTTTTTTTTTTTTTTTTTTGTGATACTGACTTTTGAAAAATTTAGGTCAACAGAAACACAATATGGGTTTCATTGTTTCATATCAGGAGGCACATAGTCATAATATCAGACTACCTCACTAATGTCCATGTCAATTTTAGATTTAATTAATGTGGACTGCCAGATCTCACTGTTGTTAAGAACACATTTTTCCCTTGGTGGTTAGCAAACAAACTGTACTTAATTTTTGAGGCCATGTGATTATCTTGTTCCTCATTAACCTTATAATCAGTGGTTGTCACATCTAGTGATGAGCCTTGGCAGAATGAATTATTACATCATTAATTATTAGATAATAATACTGTGACAGTCATAAATTTTATTTTTCTCTATATCAATACCCATTCTCTCCCTTAAGAAATAAAACTGATAGTTATACCCTTCATAAAACAAATGTTAATTTAAAAGTGTTTATTCTGGTAATAGCTTATAGTTAGCTGCAAGGGGGAACATTTTTTCCCCTTTTCTGTTCATCTTGCAGAGATTTCTTTTTAAAAAAAGATGTATTTATTTATTAGTTATTTGAAAGGCAGAGTAAAAGAGAAAGACGGGGGGCTGGTACTGTGGTGTAAAGCCATTGCCTGCAGTGCTGACATCCAGTATGTCTACTGATTTGAGCTCTGGCTGCTTCCCTTCTGATCCAGCTCTCTGCTATGGCCTGGAAAAGCAGTAGACGATGGCCCAAGTCCTTGGGCCCCTGCACCTGTGTGGGAGAACCGGAAGAAGCACTGGCTCCTGGCTTCAGATCAGCCCAGCTCTGGCTGTTGTGGCCATTTGGGGAGTGAACCAGTAGATGGAAGACCTCTCTCTCTCTCTCTCTCTCTCTCTGCCTCTGCCTCTGCCTCTACCTCTACCTCTACCTTTACCTCTCTGTAACTCTGCCTTTCAAATAAATAAATAAATCTTTAAAAAAGAGAGGGAGAGAGAGAGAGAGAGAGAGATCTATCATCTGTGGTTTACATCCCAAACAGCCACAATAGCCAGCACTGGGCTAGGAGGAAGCCAGGAGCTGGGAATTCCATCCTGGTCTCCCATGTGGGTTGCTTTCCTAGGTAAATTACCTGGGAGTGGAATCAGAAGTGGAGTAGCTAGGACCCAAACCAGAATGCCAATGTCACCAGCAGTGGCTTAACCCACCGTGCCACACACTGGCCCCTGTTGCTTTCTAGAATACTATCATTAAGAGGGGAAAGAAAAAAAACACCCCGAGAAGCTCAAAACTACAGTAAGGAAAAGGAAGAAGCAAGACAAAAATCTTAGTAGGATATGGAGCACACATCCAAACTATGAGCCTCAGACTATTTTTTAAAATATTATTTATTTGAAAGGCAGAAAAAAAACAGAAAGAGAAAGGTCCTCCATCTGGTAGTTTGTACCCCAAATGCCCAAAATAGCCAAGGCTGGGTAAAGCTGAAGCCAGGAGTCATGAACTCCATTTTATTTTCCCATGTGGGTGGCAGGAACTTAAGCTCTTGAACCATCAGCCACTACCTCCCAAGTACATTAACAAGAAGGTGAATCATAAGTGCAGAGTAACCAGGACTTGAACCAGCACTATAATATAGGATGTGGACATCCCAAGCAGTGGCTTAGCCCACTGCACCATGATGCCCATCCCCTGGGCTAGTTTTGTGAAAACAAAATGCAATAAGTTTGAGTGCCCTTTAGTACTAAGATTTTATAAAACATTTGCAGTTGTGTGAACACACAAGCCAAGTTTCATTGCTTCCTTTCTAAACATGTTTTAACTGATTGAAAGCCAAGAAATCTTATTGCTTCTTTCCTGACAAAAATTTTCATTTTCTTAGCACTGTCAGCATTTCAAAATACTCCCACCTTAGCATCAATAACAGTCTACAAGTTTGTATTCACTTTCCTATCTTGTGTTGTTCAAGGGGCTGAAAGAAGTAGGCTTAAATACTGCTTACCTTTAAAAGAAAGTGTTTTAGGATGTTTAGCCTACAGGTTTTTTGTTTTGTTTTGTTTTTAATTTTTTATTTGACAGGCAGAGTTAGACAGTGAGAGAGAGAGACAGAGAAAAAGGTCTTCCTTCCGTTGGTTCACCCCTCAAATGGCTGCTACAGCTGGCGCACTGTGCCGATCTGAAGCCAGGAGCCAGGTGCCTCCTCCTGGTCTCCCATGTGGATGCAGGAACCCAAGGACTTGGGCCATCCTCCACTGCCCTACCGGGCCACAGCAGAGAGCTAGACTGGAAAAGGAGCAACCAGGACAGAATCCGGTGCCCCAACCGGGACTAGAACCTGGGGTGCCTGCACTGCAAGTGGAGGATTAGCCAATTTACCATAGTATATTTTATCTCCCAAATAACCATTTCTTACAAATTTATACTTATTTCAATTTTTAATTTGTTTGAAAGGTAGAGAGACAGAGACCTTCCATCTACTGGTTCACCCTCCAGATGTCCACAGTAGCTGAGGATGGGCCAGGTTGAAGATAGGAGCCTACAAATCATTCCAGTTCTCCCACATGGGTAACAGGGACCCAAGTGCTGAAGCCATCCTGCCTCCCAGGATGTGTATTAGTCAGAAGCTGGACTTGGAAGCAGGTTAGAGATTTAAACACAGGTACTCTGAGATCAGATGGAAATATCTCAAGCAGTGCCTTAACCACTGTGCTAAATGTTCACCACATACAATTCTTTTTTTTTTTTTTTTTTTTTTTTAAGATTTTATTTATTTGAAAGAATTAGAGGGGCCGGAGCTATGGAACAGCGGGTTAAAGCCCTGGCCTGAAGCGCCGGCATCCCGTATGGGCGCCGGTTGTAGTCCCGGCTGCTCCTCTTCCGATCCAGCTCTCTGCTATGGCCTGGGAGAGCAGTAGAAGATGGCCCAAATGCTTGGGCATCTGCACCCACGTGGGAGACCTGGAGGAAGCTCCTGGCTCCTGGCTCTGGATCGGCACAGCTCTGGCTGTTGTGGCCATCTGGGGAGTGAACATAGTGGATGGAAGACCTCTCTCTCTCTCTGTTTCTACCTCTCTCTGTAACTCTGTCTTTCAAATAAATAAAATAAATCTTTTAAAAAAAGAAAGAAAGAATTAGATGGAGAGGTAGAGATGGGGGTAGGGGTCCTCCAGCTGCTGGTTCATTCCCCAAATGGCCACAGTGGTCAGAAATGAGCTGATCCAAAGCCAGGAGCCAGGAGCTTCTTCCAGGTCTCCCACATAGATGCAGCGGCCCAAAGACTTGGTTCCCAGGCACATTAGCAAGGAGCTGGATCAGAAGTGGAGCATATGGGAGCCGGCGCCGTGGCTCAATAGGCTAATCCTCCACCTTGCGGCGCCGGCACACCGGGCTCGAGTCCCGGTTGGGGCGCCGGATTCTGTCCCGGTTGCCTCTCTTCCAGGCCAGCTCTCTGCTATGGCCAGGGAGTGCAGTGGAGGATGGCCCAGGTGCTTGGGCCCTGCACCCCATGGGAGACCAGGAAAAGCACCTGGCTCCTGGCTCCTGCCAGGATCAGCGCGGTGCGCCGGCTGCAGCGGCGGCCATTGGAGGGTGAACCAGCGGCAAAGGAAGACCTTTCTCTCTCTGTCTCTCTCTCTCACTGTCCACTCTGCCTGTCAAAAAAAAAAAAAAAAAAAAAAAAAAAAAAAAAAAAAAAAAAAAAAAAAAAGAAGTGGAGCATATGGGACTCCAACCAGCACTTATATGTATGCCAGTGCTGCAGGCCAGGGCTTTAACTGACTGCAGCACAGCACTGGCCCCCACCCCATACACTCTTTTTTTTTTTTTTTTTTTTTTTTTTGCCAGGCAGAGTTAGACAGTGAGAGAGAGAGAGACAGAGAGTTATAGACAGTGAGAGAGAGAGAGAGAGAGAAAGGTCTTCCTTCTGTTGGTTCACTCCCCTAATGGCCACTACCGCCGACGCTGCACTGATCTGAAGCCAGGAGCTGGGTACTTCCTCCTAGTCTCCCATGTGGGTGCCGGGACCCAAGCACTTGGGCTATCCTCTGCTGCCCTCCCGGGCCACAGCAGAGAGCTGGACTGGAAGAGGAGCAACTGGGACTAGTACCTGGCACCCCAATCAGGACTAGAACCAGGGGTGCCGGCACCGCAGGCAGAGGATTAGCCAAGTGAGCCACGGTGCCAGACCCCCCCATACACTCGTGACACTTGAAGCTCCAGCCAGCTTATCATTCCCTTTCAGTGCCTTGCCACTAAACATACCACTTCTACCTACAATGCCCTTCTCTGTCGCTCCCCCTCTTCGTGGAGGAACGACACTAAACCCTGCCTAGGCTTCATATCCGAGTCACGGCACCATTATGTCGCTCCCCCTCTTCGTGGAGGAACGACACAGGACCCTGCGCTGTTCTCTTGTCTGCTCGGCCCTTCCCGGGTTTGCTGCTGGTTCTTCCTGGGTTGGCTACCATCCCTTCCACCTCCGTGGAAGGGCGGTTCCCCCTGGCCACTTTCCCCACTTCCGTGGGGGAGCGGCACACCGCCAGCCGGCTCTCTTGGGGGCTGCACAGGTGTTCCTTCAGATAGATGTTCCCCTTAGATGTTCCTGGTGCATGTTGTCTCTCTCCTCCTTTATAGTCCTCTTCCACCAATCCCAACTCTGCTATCCACACGCCGAGTACGCTGCTCTCCTCCAATCAGGAGCAAGATCAGCTCCTGCAGCTCAGTCAATCAAATTGGCGAGAGGCAGCTGCGTAGAAGTTGTTACTCCCTTCTCAGCGCCATATTGTGGGAGAGCAGATGCATAGAATAAGTCTTAATTCCAGTAACTTAGTCTAGTCCGAGTTGCTCCCCACAGATCCCCCTTTCTTTTTATTTTTGGCGTTGATATGCGCCTGTCTTCGGTGCCCCGCGGCACACACTCTGCTCTGCTTGCTGGAGTTGCCCACAGGTGCTTACAAGCCCTACCAATCAGGCAAACCGAATCCGGGTCCTCTCTTCGCCATGTTGTGAGGAGGTTTTTAGGTGCTGATGTGAGCCTGTGTTCGGTGCCCCGCAGCGCATGCTCTGCTCCGCTAGAACTGCCTGCAGGTGCTTACAAGCCCTACCAATCAGGCAAACCGAATCCAAGCCTTCTCATTGCGGTATTGTGGGGAGACTTATTGGTGTTGATTCGTGCCTGTCTTCGGTGACCTGCGGCCGCCCACAGGTGCTTATCGTCTTACTAATCAGGCAGACCGAATCCAAGCTTCATTGCTGTGTTGTGGGGAGGCCTTGTTTTTCTCTATTTCTCTATCTCCGGGCATTCCTATCTCTCCCATTTTACTTCTATCTTCCAGCATTCCTATTTCTCTCATTTTACTTCTATACTTCTGTTTCTCTTATCCCTGCGGCATCCCGGCGCCCGCCCCGCGGCAGCTTCACGGCTCTGCGCGCTCCGCGGTCTCTGCGCCCTTAGTGCCCGCACCATGGCCTTCGCGCCAGCCCCGCGTTCCCTATCTATTCACGCCCCATGCTCTCTCTGCACGTGGCGGCTTCCGCGAATCACACAGCCTAGCTCACGTTTCCGCCACTGGCATTCAATCCAAGTTCCCCGGGCTAACCTGGAGAATTCAACCTAGCCCACGCTTCCGCCTCACGGTTTGGCTTCCCGTCTTTTGCTCCCCGGGCTAATCTGACGGATTCCAACCTGGCCCACGTTTCCGCCTCTGGTTTAACTTTTCGCCTTTTGCTCCCCGGGCTGACTTAAAGAATTCCAAACTGGCTTACGTCTCCGCCTCGGCCTGCCCCCGCAGCTTCATCCTCCCTAACATTTTTCTCTACCCGGTATATTTCCCTAAGTTTTCTTCCAACAATATTCCCCTCTCACTTCTCCTGGCTTCTCCCCACAGTCCGTATCCGAGTCTAAGTTTCTTCTAGGTTTCACTTTCACTTTCAATCTCCTAGCTTCCCCACCATAGTCCGCATCCGAGTCTATGAAAGCTTTCACTTTCACTTTCAATCCTAACTTCTTTCCCACAGTCCATATCCGAGTCTATGCCTAGGCTTTCGATAGCTTCTTCCGGCACCTTTTCTGTCCGGCTTTTCCCTAGGCTCTTTGCTAGTCTCTCTCTCTGGTATTTTCCCACTTCTTCCCGTTTCTTCCCTCCTGGGTTCCCTATCCGAGTCACAGCACCATTATGTCGCTCCCCCTCTTCGTGGAGGAACGACACTAAACCCTGCCTAGGCTTCATATCCGAGTCACGGCACCATTTGCTGCTCCTCCGCACGCGGAGGAGCTGCACCGGACCGGACACTTGTTGTTCCCTTTTTTACAAGTCCTTTCTATAGTAAAGTAAGAATAAGTAAACAGCAAACTCCCAAAGCAAGAATGAGTAGAGAGAAATGAGAAAGAACGAAGCAACGAACTTCCCCGCGAACTCTCCAACGCACTCTCCAACCAACCCACACCACCATGCCGTCTCTCTCCTCCTATATAGTCCTCTCCACCAATCCGTGCTCTGCTACCCACACGCTGAGCGCGCTGCTCTCCTCCAATCAGGAGCAGCTCCTGCAGCTTGTCAAGTTGGTGAGAGGCAGCTGGGTAGAAGCTGTTTGCTCCTCTCCCAGCGCCATATTGTGGGAGAGCAGATGTATAGAATAAGTCTTAATTCCAGTAACAGTATAGTCCGAGTTGCTCCCTACACTTCTCTACTTCAAATCCTGTTTATTCTTTAGGATTGCATTCTCTGATTTTCTCTTTGGTTCCCTAGTTTCCAGTGAGCAATTAGATTTCTCAATAAATCTTTTTTTAATAGCATTTTATTTCCTTAGTAGGACTACATAAATCTATAGTTTGGAACAGTGAGGTAGCATTAGGAGATACATCTGTAAAATGCTGAGTATGTGATAAGCTTCACTGATAATTCATTTTCTTCCTTTTTTTTTCCTACTTAGGTCAGACAACTAGATTCAGCATTAGAAATTTGTAAGGAAGAACTTGCCTTACATTTGAATCAGTTGGAAGGAAATAAGGAGAAGTTTGAAAAACAACTGAAGAAGAAATCTGAAGAGGTAAATTTACATTTCCTTTATGGTATATTTTTAAAGTGATTTCTTTTTTTTGAAGTTTTACTTATTTGGTTATTTATTTGTAAGAAAGAGAGAGAGAGAGCTCCCATCTGCTAGTTCACTTCCCCAAATGCCTGCAATGGCTGGGTGTGGGCCAAGCGGAACCTGGGAGCTGGGAACTTAATCCAGGTCTCCCACATGGATGGCAGGAACACAGTCACATGAACCATCACTCCTGTCTCCAAGTTCTACATTGATAGGAAGCTGGAATCAGGAGCCAGAACTGGGAGTCAAACACAGGTACCCTGATGTGGGACGCAGGGTCTTATCTGGCATCTTAACTACTAGCTTGAGTGCCCATCCCATCAAGTGATTTCTCTCTGAGATAGTGTTTTCAAGATACTTTAACAGTTCATCTTTTTGTATCTGATACTACAAAAAAACACTGCCTAATAAATTGTAAATTTCAACTTTATATTCTTTAAGGCATAAACACTTCAATGCATCATAAAATATGACCTTAAAATTCTTTTATTTGTTTTTAGGGAACTAGAAAAATAAATTACTAATGTCACAGTGCAGTTCTGATATAAAATTAGTAACACGTAGAACATTGTTTTAGATTTGGAGGTATAAAGCTCTTCAAATTTTTTCCATTTTATTTTTGTTTCTTGTTGTATGGAAGATTGAGAATTAGGTTTAGAAATTCAGCTTTCTGATGTTGTGGTCCAGCTGCTTAAGCAAACACTTGAAACACCAGCATCCAATATCAGAGTGCCACTTCGAATCCCAGCTGCTCATCTTCTAATTCACTTCCCTGCTAATCCACATGAGAAAACAACGGAGTATGGCCTAAGTACCTGGACCCTTGCCACCCATGTGGGAGACCTAGATGGAGTTCTGAGCCTCTGGCCTTGGCCTGGACCAGCCCTGGCCATTGCAACCATTTGGGGAGTGAGCCAGTGAATGGAAGATCTCAGTCAATTAATCTCTATTTTTCCTTCTGCCTTTCAAATAAATAAATAAATGTTAAAATTAAAAAAAAAGGTAACTCAAAACTTTGTTGAAATGAGTATCTTAAATACTAAAGACTTTTCTTATATTAATCTTGATACTCTCAGTTTCTTGCACTTTCAGTATGATAGGCATTCACTGTTTTCTCATAATGATACTTGAAGTGAAGAATTCCCTTATTTCTTTGATAGAATTTGTAATGCATGTTTTCTTTTTCTATAATTTTTATTTATTTTATTGGTTTGATAGGCAGAGAAACAGAAAGAGAGAGATTTCCCTATCTTAGTTCACTCCCTAAATGCCCTCAACAGCTGGGACTGGACCAGACCAAAGCCACTAGCTTAGAACTCATTCTGGGTCTCCGTGTAGGTGGTAGGAACCCCAAGAACGTAGACCACCACCTACTACCTCCCAGGGGTGTACACTAGCAGGAAGCTGGAATCAGGAGTGGAACTGGAACTGGAACTCGAACCCTGGCACTGTATGGGATGTGGGCATCCCAAGTGGTGCCAAATACCTACCCCATATAATTGTATTTTAACCTAAAATACATGTTTAGAAATATTCTCAATAGTATTAATCAGAATTGACTTATTAAGAAATAATTTGCAAGGAAATATTCTTTTCCAGATGATGCAGTAATGCAGTTGTGATCAAAATAATATCAACTTTGGGATCTGAATTTTGGAAAAATATTTTAATTCCATACTAAAATGTTCCTTTAAAAATGCATTTAAAAGTAATGAAATTGTGTTTTTATGCAAAGTTACACTGTCAATATGATATAAAATAGATGTGAATAAAACTGTTTTATGCATAAAGAATTTATTCAATAAAATCAATCATCTTGCTCATAAATATTTTTATTTAATTCTGTCGACTTAAATTTTAAGAAACATATAATATTGTTTGTTATATTTTTATTTTTATGTTTTTTAAAGATTTATTTATTTGCTTGAGAGGCAGAGTTACAGGCAGAGAGGGAGAGACAGAGAAAGGTCTTCTATATGCTGGTTCAGTCCCCAAATGGCTGTAACAACGGAAACTGGGTTGATCTGAAGCTCAGAGCCAGGAGTTTGTTCCAGGTTTCCCATGCAGAAGCAGGGCCCCAAGGACTTCGGCAGTCTTCCACTGCTTTCCCAGACCATAACAGAGAACTAGATCGGAAGTGGAGCAGCCAGGACTTGAACTAGCACCCAAATGGGATGCTGGTGCTGCCGGCAGATGCTTAACCTACTATACCACAGCGCTGGCTCCTATGTTATATTTTTAATCAAAACAGTACTTTTGCTTTGGATACACATTAATACCACATAAAGCAGCACAAAGTATATTTTATAATATAAACTCTACTTTCTTATTGACTTTATAAAATAAATACTGTGAGAAAGGTTTATTTTTCTGAAGATACTATCTTAATAGAGACTATAATATAAAAAAAAAAAAACCTCCTGTATTTTTAAGGCAAAGCCAACTGGAATTTAAAGGTCAGTGCCATGAAATATCATATAAGTTTGGTAGAAATAAATTTGAGGGGTAATATGAATTAATATTTGTGATACAACTGATATTTGACATTTTGATGTATGTCATTAAAATTTGGCAGTAGCTAAATTACTGAAATAAAATTTTGTTATTGGTGCTGGTGTTGTGATGCAACAGGTTAAGCCACTGCCTATGAAGCCAGCATTCTATGTGAGCACTGGTTCGAGTCCTGCCTGCTCCACTTCCAATCCAGTTCCCTGATAATGTGCTTGGGCAGGTGCCTGGATCCCTGCACCCACGTGGGAGATCCTGATGGAGTTCTAGGCTCCTGCCTTTGGCCTGGCCCATCTCCAGCTATTGCAGCCATTTGGGGAGTGAACCAGTAGAAGGAAGTTCCACCCCACCCCCCAATAACGCTGCCTTTCAAATAAACAAATTTTTACAACAAATTTTTGTTGTATACTTTGGATTCTTGGTGTTTTGTTAGGTCTTGTTTCTTCTATTTTGTCTTTTTTTTTTTTTTTTTTTGACAGGCAGAGTGGATAGTGAGAGACAGAGACAGAGAGAAAGGTCTTCCTTTTGCCGTTGGTTCACCCTCCAATGGCCGCTGCGGCCGGCACGCTGCGGCCGGCGCACCGCGCTGATCCAAAGGCAGGAGCCAGGTACTTATCCTGGTCTCCCATGGGGTGCAGGAACCAAGCACTTGGGCCATCCTCCACTGTACTCCCGGGCCACAGCAGAGAGCTGGCCTGGAAGAGGGGCAAACGGGACAGAATCCGGTACCCCGACTGGGACTAGAACCCCGTGTGCCGGTGCCACAGATGGAGGATTAGCCTATTGAGCCGTGGCACCGGCCCTATTTTGTCTTATTTTTACATTTTGTCAATTTTCTCTCTAGGAAAATAAGTGTGAAACACAGTGTTCTAGTGAAGAAAATAGTATTTAAACCTATCTTGCAGACAAATCAGTTCTTTATAAAGAAACCACTATAGAGGTGTGATCTGCAGTTTCGTTTGGAGCTAACAGAAATTTAATAAGGGGACATGATACCTGTTTACACTGAATTTTTTTAAAATATGTATTTATTTATTTAAAAGGCAAAGTTATAGAGTTAGAGGCAAAGGCAGAGAGATCGTTCATCAGCTAGTTCACTCCCCAAATGTCTACAGCATCCAGAGCTGGGCTGATCTGAAGCCAGGAGCCAGGAGCTTCTTCCAGGTCTCCCATGCAGGTGCAGGGGCCCAAGCACTTGGACCATCTTCTACTGCTTTCTCAGGCCATAACAGAGAGCTGGATTGGAAGTGGAGCACCCAGGTCTCCAGCTAGCACCCATATGGGATGCTGGCACTGAAGGCGGCGGCAGCTTTATCCGTTGTGCCACAGCGCTGTCCCCTGAATTATTTTCGTAACAGAATTAAGTATACCAGTTAGCATTTAAAAAGAATATAATAGCAGTTGCCTGTTACATTAGAGGTACTCTAAATTTATACCATTATCATACAATGTAGAAGTTTTAAATCTAAGTACTTCTCATCATGAACAACAAATATTTTGCCCCTAAGACTTTTATGATGCTGCTGATTGTTAAACTGCTGAATAATTAGAAAAAAGAACCAAGTTATAATATGTTTCCAGTGTTTAATAAGGAATTTAAAATTTCTTTTTTTCTGGATTGATATTTATTGAAAAAATATTTGCTTTAAACGAATGGCTTTTTTTTTTTTTCATTTAAAAAATTCATTATAAAATCAGGCAGCACTGTGGTGTAGCGAGTAAAGTCGCTGCCTATAGTGCTGGCATCCCATATGGGCACTGGTTTGAGTCCTGGTTGTTCTACTTGCAATCCAGCTTTTTGCTATGGCCTAGGAAAGCAGTGGAAGATGGCCCAAGTCTGTGGGCCCCTATACCCACATGGGAGACTCAGAAGAAGCTCCTGGCTCCTGGCTTAGGATCAGCCTAGCTCTGCATGTTCTGGCCATTTAGGGAGTGAACCAGCAGATGGAAGACCTCTCTCTCCCTCTGTCTCTCTTTGCCTCTGCCTCTCTGTAACTCTGCCTTTAAATAAATAAATAAATCTTTTAAAAAACTTCAGTACAAAATCAATAATAGGCAAACATTTAATGAAATTTACCCACAATTCACTCTCAACTACTTCAGTTTTCATTTTTCTAGTTCATTTATATTTTTATATCAATAAAATGTGATTTTTTAAACTTCTTTTCATTTTATAGAATTGTATATGTTTACTAGTCTTTCTAATTGTGATTTTAAATAGTTATATCATTTGTAATCAGATTGTATATCATCATTTATTAAATCTTCCCCTTTGGGAGGAGGTGAAATATTATAAAATATATTTTAAGTTGTGCTTTGTTGTTTATACTATTTAAAAAATAATTTTTGTAGGCAAATTTTTAGGAATTAGATTACCAGAAATGGAAAGGATTTTGTTTCCTTCTTGATATAGGTGCTCTGAGATAGCTTTAAAGATACCTTTTTTTTTTTTTTTTTTTTTTTTTGGACAGGCAGAGTGCTCAGTGAGAGAGAGAGAGAGAGAGAGAGAGAGAGAAAGGTCTTCCTTTTGCCGTTGGATCACCCTCCAATGGCCGCTGCAGGTGGCGCACCGCACTGATCCGATGGCAGGAGCCGGGTACTTATCCTGGTCTCCCATGGGGTGCAGGGCCCAAGTACTTGGGCCAACCTCCACTGCACTCCCGGGCCACAGCAGAGAGCTGGCCTGGAAGAGGGGCAACCAGGACAGAATCCAGCACCCTGACCGGGACTAGAACCCAGGGTGCCAGCGCCGCTAGGCAGAGGATTAGCCTAGTGAGCCGCAGCGCCGGCCAAAGATACCTTTTAAAGCCATTTTATAGAGCAACGTAATTCAAGTTCTAACTATTTGGAGTGAATAAGCAAATTTCGTAGTTCGTATTGTCATTTTTTCATTTGTTCTTTGGACCGTGAATTTTCAGGAATGTTTGCTTTGATGCTATTTTATAAACAGTAATAATAACAACAATAATATAATAAATAGCATCTAACATTATCCAATGCCTTCATGGTTATAGTTTATTATCAGTAAGAGGGGAACATGCAAGTAGAATGTAGAGAAATCCATGGCTGCCTATGTTCTTCCTTCTTTCTGAGAAGGGGCACAAAGAATGTGCTCCTTTAGTATCCATGTAGTGTGGCGAGATGTGTTCCGTGTTTCTGCCCAGGGAAACTTGTTTATGACTCAGAGTTCAGGGTTTTATTTGGGGCCAGACACAGAGGAACAATGACCAGCTTACAAGTATCAAAATTCTAGACTTAGACAGAAAGCATGTTTCAGTGCCCAGCCGAGCCAAAATAACTTCATCACTTAAGAATATTTCAAAAGCTATATGCTCAGACACCAAGAGCTAGTCTGGTAATGAGGCATTTATAATATATCCTTCTATAAGGAAGAACACTTCCCTCCCCAAAGACAAATTATAGCCTTGAATACGATTGCCCCACACAACAGCTGGAGATAACTGTCTAATAAGAAAGACAGCTTTGACATTTTATTGCTTTCTAGTTAAAGCATTTCATTGTAATGAGAAATATATATATATATAAATATATGTATATGTTTGTTAGGTATATTGTTTGCAAAAAGAGCTAAAGATAAAAAATCACAGTCTTCAAGAGACTATGGAGCAAAATGTTATTCTACAGCATACTCTTCAGCAACAGCAGCAAATGTTACAACAAGAAACAATTAGAAATGGAGAACTAGAAGATATACAAACTAAATTTGAGAAACAGGTATGTATTATCATTCAAGAATGATTTTATTTGTATGAAATTCAAATTTTTAAAATCATTAATATATTATTGGTTAGTTATATAAATTGCTGTTTAACATCAAAGAGTTCACATTCTATTAAATATTCTGTATCAATGTTGTATTCCCTTGGAGTCTGACCTGCATTTCTACACTGGGGCTGAGTGTCAGTCCATACAATTTAGTTATAATTTATACTTCTTTATTCAATCTCTCTTTTCTTCTTGAACCCAAATATAATACCTATCTAAATCATTATCCCTTCTAATTTGTTCTTTTTGGATAACATGGTGTGACATTCCCTAACAAAAATTACAAAGCACTGGACTAAAATTGAAATCTCAAAGTTACCCCTGCTACTTCTTTTTTTTTTTTTAAGATTTATTTATTTGTTTGAAAGAGTTACACAGACAGAGAAGGAGAGACAGAGAGAGAGGCCTTCCATCCGCTAGTTCACTCCCCAGTTGGCCACAATGGCCGGAGCTGTGCTGATCTGAAGCCAGGAACCAGGAGCTTCTTCCGGGCCTCCCACATGGGTGCAGGAATACAAGCACTTGGGCCATCTTCCACTGTTTTCCCAGGCCATAGCAGAAAGCTGGATCAAAAGTGGAGCAGCCGGTCTCAAACCAGCACCATATGGGATGCCAACACTGCAGGTGGTGGCTTTACCTGCTACACTACAGCACCGGCCCCATACCCTTGCTACTTCTAAAAAAGGTTATTACTCCAGTGAAAGAGTCCTAGGCAATTTTCTACCAAGGTCTAATCTTTTTTCTTTAATTTTTTAAAAATATTCATTTATTTATTTGAAAGGCAGAGTTACAGAGAGGCACAGGCAGAGAGGGAGAAAGGTCTTCTATCTGCTGGTTCACTCCCCAGATGGCCACAACGGCCAGAGCTGCGCTGATCAGGACCCAGGTGCTTCTCCTGGGTCTCCCATGCAAGTGCAGGGGACCAAAGACTTGGGCCATCTTCTGATCAGAAGTGGAGCAGCACCTGTATGGGGTGCTGACTCTGCAAACCAGGGCTTTAACCCACTATGCCACAGTGCTGGCTCCATCTTTTTTCTTTCATTCATTACCAAGTTTATCTGAATTATTTAGACAGATATTTCACATTTTTTTTTTTTCTCTTTTCAAAAGAAATCATGTTTCAGAAATATATACATTTTTGTTTCTGGTGTACTGCTTACTATACTTTACCTCTTTTTCATTTGATCTTTATTCTTTCATTTATCCTCAGCCTCATCCGTTGTTTGAATGTCTCTAGCAGAACTCATGTTGAATTTAATCTCCATTATGAGGTATTAAGAGGTGGCACCAGGTGGGACCTTTAAGAGCTGTGTTGGGGACAGTGCTGTGGCATAGTGGGTAAAGCCACTGTCTGCAGTGCCAGCATCCTATATGGTTGCTGGTTCAAGTCCCAGCTGCTTCACTGCTGATCCAGCTCTCTACTTTGTTGCAGCCATTTGGGGAGTGAACCAGCAATTGGAAGACCTCTCTCTCTCTCTTCCTGTTCCTCTCTATAACTCTGCCTTTCAAATAAATAAATGAAATCTTAAAAAAAAATTGGAGTTAGTTCTTCTTTAAATGTTTGGTAGAATTCAGCAGTGAATCCATCCGGTCCTGGGCTTTTCTTTGTTGGGAGGGACTTTATTACTGATTCAATTTCTGTCTCAGTTATGGGTCTGTTTAGGTTTTCTATATTTTCATGGTTCACTTTAGATAGGTTGCATGTGTCCAGGAATCCATTTCTGATAGATTTCTCTGTTTGCTGGCATACAACTCTGTAGTAATTTCTGATGACTTTTTATTTCTGTGGTGTCTGTTGTTACATTCCCTTTTTCATCTCTGATTTTATTGATTTGGGTCTTTTCTTTTTTTAGTTAGTTGGACCAATGGTGTGTCAATTTTGTTTATTTTTTCAAAAAACCAGTTCTTCATTTGGCTGATCTTCCTCTCTTTGGTGTTTGATTCCCACTACCTATGCCCCTTTTACTCTTATTTTTGCAGAATTGATTATGATTCTTATTCCTTTTAAGATGGTGTAGCAGGATTTGTGAACAAAGAGGAAACACCAGTTAACAAGGAAGTATTCTTTTATTATGCCAGCATAAGGCTCAGTTGGATTTTCATCCAAAAGACTGAGCTCTGAACCAAGAGGGGTATTTTCTAATATATGGTTTTAGCTTTTTTGTCTCCCTTATATGGGTATCTGCATACATTTGATTGGATATTCTAATGATACATGGCCCTTACAGGAATTGATACAGTATTGCACATGCTTACATAGTTACTGATAATGTTTCTTCCACACACATACTGAGTTGTATGTCAACTGTCTGGCATAGATTAACACTGTTGCTCTGTGTTAGCAAGCAGAACAGTTACATGCAAGCAGATAGTGACCACAGTTGAAACATTTACAGGCAAGCAGATAATGACCATATCCCATTCCCAGGATAAGTTTTTTTCTTTTCTTCTATTTCTATTTTGAGAAGGCCTCTACCACAGTAGTTTTATTTCTGTGTTGGTTTTGTGGTTTTCTTGTGTTTTTGTTTTTCTCTATATATTTGATTTGAATTTTTTATTTGGTAATTTTATCGCTTTGTGTTCCTTGCTTTAAAAGGTGTTTTGTCCTCTAGAATGTTTCTAAAGGTATACAGACATTTATATCTAAATATTTCTTCAGTATTTAGAGTAAATTTTCCAGTATATATTCTTTTTGCCTTTCATGTTCTGCAATGTACAGCTTCTATGTTGGATCCTTTGAGGTTATTATTCATCTTTAAATTTTTTTGCTTGTGTGTGTGCTACTTAATCAAGAATAGACTGAGTACATTTGCCTTGATTTCTTTCCATTTTAATCTAGATACTGTTTTCATTTTATTCTTTGAAGTTGAGATGGAGAGGTAGATATTGATGGTTTATAATTTGTATTACGTTCTTCAATGAGAGATTTTAGAAGAGCAAGCAGAATGTTAAAGTCAAAAGCCAGAGGTTAACTTTGAAAGCACAGTCATATTAATGTTCACAAAAAACATAAAGTGCCTAAGACTACTTAGAGAATATAGAATGAAAGTGAAATGACTGACTTGGACGGATCACTGAAGGATGTGATAGGTGGAAGCCACAGTAAGTATTTCATGAAGGAAGGAATCACAATTGGTGTCATGGGCTGCTAGAATCAGTGTCACATTAAATGAAGGCTGGGAACTGTTCATTGGTATTAGCAACTGGGAAGTCACTGATGATGTAATCAGTTTATATGGAATGGCCAGTTTGCTATGGGTAAAGGAATTAAAAAAAGAAAAAGTGAGACAATGATACAGCAAGCAGAGAAACCTCTGAGAAGTTGGGTTATGAAGGGAAGGAAAGAAAGAGTAGTAGCTGGAGAGAGGTAGAAGTATAAAAGAAAATTTGTTAGAATTGGAAGATCTTGAACATGTTTAAATGCTAAAATAAGAAAAAAAGTAACACTAGAAAGAGAAACTGAAGATACATACAGGAGAGAGCAGAGATGGTCAATGGTATGAGATTCCTCAGAAAGTGGATAAGGAATTGAATCCAGAATACCCAGGAAGCAATTTGATTCCTTTGTTGTAGAATAGCAGGAAGAATAACTAGGGAACAAATGCAAATTGTAAAGTTTGAAGTCAAAAGAGATTCTAGGAATCCTTTCCTTAGTGAATCTATTTGTGAAGAGGAAAAGGAACATAATTTATCAAAAAGAAGAACATTTCACGTAGGGACAGTAAAAGGGGGACCATTTGCCATTACTTTGTTCAGTTCTTTTGAGTCCTATTTCAGTGTTACAGTGTGGCCACTTTCTCTCTGTCTCAGTGAAATGTCTTTATTATTTACAAGTAAGTTTTGATCTTATATTTTAGAACATTACTTCCTGATTTATACTTTTTCTTTTTTTTTCTTTTTTCTTTTTTTTCAGGCAGAGTGGACAGGGAGAGAGAGAGAGAGAGACAGAGAAAAAGGTCTTCCTTTGCCGTTGGTTCACCCTCCAGTGGCCACCGCGGCCGGCGTGCTGCAGCCGGCGCACCGTGCTGATCCGATGGCAGAAGCCAGGTGCTTCTCCTGGTCTCCCATGGGGTGCAGGGCCCAAGCACTTGGGCCAACCTCCACTGCACTCCCATGCCACAGCAGAGAGCTGACCTGGAAGAGGGGCAACTGGGACAGAATCCGGTGCCCCAACTGGGACTAGAACCCAGTGTGCCAGCGCTGCAAGGTGGAGGATTAGCCTATTGAGCCGCGGCGCCAGTTATACTTTTGCTTTTTATAATACATATATATTTTTTTAAAGATTTATTTATTTATTTGAAAGTCAGAGTTACACAGAGAGAGGAGAGGCAGATCGAGAGAGAGAGACAGAGACAGAGAGAGAGAGAGAGAGAGAGAGAGAGAGGGAGGTCTTCCATCTGCTGGTTCACTCCCCAGATGGCCACGACAGCCGGAGAGAGAGAGAGAGAGAGAGAGAGAGAGAGGGAGGGAGGTCTTCCATCTGCTGGTTCACTCCCCAGATGGCCACGACAGCCGGAGCTGGGCCAATCTGAAGCCAGGAGCCAGGAGCTTCTTCCGTGTCTCCCACGTGGGTGCAGGGGCCCAAGCACTGGGCCATCTTCCACTGCTATCTCAGGCCACAGCAGAGAGCTGGATTGAAGAAGAGCAGCTGGGACTAGAACCAGTGCCCATATGGATGCCGGCGCTTCAGGCCAGGGTGTTAACCTGCTGTGCCACAGCGCCGGCCCCTTTATAATACATCTTGAAACTGAATTATAAGCTAGGCTACATTTTTTTTTAACTTTTATTTAATGAATATAAATTTCCAAAGTACGGCTTATGGATTACAATGGCTTCCCCCCTATAACGTCCCTTCCACCCGTAACCCTCCCCTTTCCCATTCCCTCTCCCCTTCCATTCACATGAGGATTCATTTTCAATTCTCTTTATATACAGAAGATCAGTTTAGCATACATTAAGTAAAGATTTCAACAGTTTGCTCCCACACAGAAACATAAAGTGAAAAATAATAGATGATTTTTTAAATGATGATGAAATCAGATCAGACCTATTGTCATGTTTAATCCCAGCGAGAGTCAAGTTGGGAATTGATAATTTCTTCTTCTTTTTTTTTTAACAGAAGATCAGTTTAGTATACATTAAGTAAAGATTTCAACAGTTTGCACCCCCATAGAAACACAAAGTGAAATATACTGTTTGAGTACTCGTTATAGCATTAAGCCTCAATGTACAGCACATTAAGGCTACATTTTTATAAGTGTTTTCCTTCAAATAATGTTGACCTGATTTTGAAAACTGCTTTACTAGGTGTCAAAACTGGAACAGGAGCTTCAAAAACAAAGGGAAAGTGCAGCTGAAAAATTGAGAAAAATGGAGGAGAAGTGTGAAGCAGCCACACATGAAGCAGAGTTGAAAAGGCAAAAAGTTATCGAGCTTACTGGCACTGCCAGGTAAAATGTGAATGTTAGTTTTATTAAACTTCCCATTTCAGCATAATTAGTATTTGAAATTTCAAAATCAGGTAACCAATGAAATCTTTTCTTGATGAATTAATTTCCCCATGATCTGTGTTCATATAGAATATTTTGTTTGTATCGCCCTCATATCTCTTATATATTTTTAAATTGTAATTTAATACTTTTAACTTTCTTCTGTTTTGTAAGTTTTTTAAAACAAGAATCATGCCTGGTTTATTTTAGAGTTTTCCATACCACTAGCAACAACTAGGTCCTTATAGCACATAAAACTCAGCAATTGTTGCATTAAATTATTGATAACACTGAAACTTGTAAGCAAAGATGTGCTTACATACAGGGAACTTTCAAGAAATCTAATTGTATGTGGAGGAAGTATCAGAAAAATGTAACTGATTTTCAGCTTTGACTCAATGTTAAAATCGCCTGTGTAGCATCTAAGACAAACTGATGTATGGGTCCCATCTTTAGATTAAATCACATCTGAAGTTTCTGATTTACTTCTTGGGCCCAGGCATTAATATTTAATTGTCAAGAAAGGAATCTGTGACCTGAAAGAAATACCCAGCTTCCTTGGACCTCTTCTGCTTTGTCCACAAGAATTGATTTATTAACAGTATAATTAACCCATCCTTCTACTAACAGGAGTCAGAAGTGAACTTAGGCACTAGAACCGAAGCCATATATCCCCAGGTTCCCTGTTCCCTAAGATTGGACCTTTGTGCTCAGAGTAACACCTTGCTTCCCTGGATAACTTTAACTCTCTCAAGAGGGTGTCCCCTGATTAAGGGTAAAACCAAAAAATCCTCAGGCTGTCTTTCTTCCATTGACAGGTTTTTACCAACTAACACAGCATCACCCTAGTGTCTGCCTGAATCCATGAAGATCACTATATTTTATGCTTATCTATGCCAAACAGCACAAGAAGCACTAGATTTGCAAGTCAAGCTTCATCTCTTCTCTCACACAAATTCCCAGAGTTTTCTTTGTACTATATTCCTTTCTTCCACCCCATCCTAACTTCTGTAGACTTCTGTGGCTTCTGAAATTCACAGTGCATCCTGAGAGACAGCTCTTGTATTCTCTACCTCCTTTTCTCTTTCTGTAACAGAAACCCTGACATCTCTTTCTGTAACAGAAACAGAATTCCTCTGTGGACATTGCCTTTTCCTTTGCAGCCTTGTAATGTTACACCTTTTCTACACAGCTCTTGTACCAGAGTAATAGCACAGAATAGCATACGTTACTCTGTGAGCCTCATGTCATCAGGTCATATCATCCCTCATTGTTGCTGAACTACCCAGCATACTGGTCAGTACCACTCATGATTCTTAGAGATTTTAATGTGCATCTAGATGATTCTACTGATACCTTAGCTTCTCATCTTTTAAAATTTCTCTCTAATGATTCTGATGACTTGCCCTAGATCTTACTGTTATGGACAATTACCAAAGAAACTGAACAGCACTCGAGGCTTTGATGGGAAAAGCACACAGTTTATTTATACATACAGGCTTAACTAGACTTGTGTCTCAAGTGTCAAGCCCCAATCCTCTGTCTTTCCCTACTTTTATACCCTAAATTTAGTGAGGAAGTAAGA
Organism: Oryctolagus cuniculus; assembly: GCF_964237555.1. Taxonomy (NCBI): domain Eukaryota; kingdom Metazoa; phylum Chordata; class Mammalia; order Lagomorpha; family Leporidae; genus Oryctolagus; species Oryctolagus cuniculus. The sequence goes on along the minus strand of NC_091438.1, from coordinate 77,450,882 downwards.
AGGTAGTTTCGGGGCAATTTCAGGGAGCACACTGTTATTTTAGACCCTAAGGGATTAACACGTCACAACTACAAGGTAAGATAGTTTTACATACATTGATGAGTAAATTATAACTTAAAGACAGTTTCAGGAGGCGCACAACTATCCTATCTTAGGTATGTGATTAGGCCTTTATGGCAGATGGGGAACCAGACTGGTTTGTAATTCAGTATTGGTTTGCTTAGACCTAGCTGGCACTTTGATAACAAGTGGGAGGGAGTCTATAACATTGCCTCAAACTGGCTCCTTAATGGCAAGAAGGAGGGGGATCTGTAACATTATAATTTATAATAACTATAGTTTCTCCAAAATCTGAATATTATACGTCTGCCCCATGTTACTGTCTGATTCCCTGTAATACCACAAATCCAACAATTCTTTAACTGAACCAGGACATTGATTCTACCTCTGTCTCATTCCTCTATGCCCTCTCTCCTTTCTTTATCAGAGTTTAATTCTGGTTAGTTTTTCAGATCATTAATTTGAATATACCCACAACTCCCTTACCTTTTCTTTGTGTTACAGAACTCGGACTACTCCATGCTTACATATTTATAGATGCTGGAGAAAAATATGACCACTTGACTAATTTTGCTTTAAATTCATAATTTCAAATATTATGCATTCTTTAAGTGCTACCTGGTAATTATATTTTTTGCCATCATAGAGGATTATTTTACAGCCTCGCATCTTTCAAAACATTTAACAACCCCTGCCGTTATCCTTGTTCTCATTGATGATCTTGTTTTCTCTTTTACTGGAAAAATTGAAGCAAATGCATCTTCTTTTCTTAACCCTACTGTTTTGACAAAAAAAGGAAATTTCTAGATTATAGCTGATAAGCACATTTAGTAGGAAAAAGTCCTAAATATTGATGGAAGGCTTATCAAATAAAGGATTAAATTATATAAGAAAGATATACTTTAGTTTCAAGAAATCTTCCCTTCATGAAGGGTTTTCCTCAGTTTCATGTGTTCATAATCCTTCCACTTCTGTAACTACTATTTATAAAGCTCTATTTTTTCTTTTTGAGATATTAGAATTAAAATATACCTGTATATGTCTCCTAGGATCTATTTTAGAGTTAAAATATGAGAGAGAGAGAGAGAAAGAGAAAGGAAACTAGTTTATGGAGCACCTTCTGTGTGCTGGCAATGTGCTTGTTAGACATTAATTAATTTGATCTCAAAACAGCCCATAATAATTTTTTTAAGATTTATTTATTTATTTGAAAGGCAGAATTACAGAGAGGCAGAGGCAGAGGTAAAAAGAGAGGGAGAGAGAGAGAAAGGGAGAGAGAGAGAGTCTTCCATCTGCTGGTTCACTCCCCAAATAGCTGCAGCCAGGAGCTTCTTCCGGGTCTCCCTTGTAGGTACAAGGACCAAGGACTTGGACCATCTTCCACTGTTTTCCCAGGCCATAGCAGAGAGTTGGATCTGAAGTGGAGTATCTGCAACTTGAACTGGTGCCCATATGGGATGTAGGCACTTGAGGTGGAGACTTTACCCGCTACATCACAGAGCCGGCTCCAATAAATTGTTTTTTTTTTTTTTTTTTTTTTTTTTTTTTTTTTTTTTTTTACAGGCAGAGTTAGACAGTGAGAGAGAGAGAGACAGAGAGAAAGGTCTTCCTTTTTCCATTGGTTCACCTCCCAAATGACCGCTACGGCTGGCACGCTACGCCAATCCAAAGCCAGGAGCCAGGTGCTTCCTCTTGGTCTCCCGTGCAGGTGCAGGGACCCAAGCACTTGGGCCATCCTCCACTGCCTTCCTGGGCCACAGCAGAGAGCTGGACTGGAAAAGGAGCAACCGGGACAGAATCTGGCGCCCCGACTGGGACTAGAACCTGGGGTGCCGGCACCACAGGCGGAGGATTAAACTAGTGAGCTGCAGCGCCGGCCCAATAAAGTTCTATTATACCTATTTTAAGATAAGAAGCTGAAACTCAAAGAAGTTAAACATGCTGTAAAACTGGTTTTTCTTTCTGTTACGAAACTAGAAGATTTTTCTGGTACCACATGTAAATATCACTGCATGTGAATAATTTTGACCCTTGTTCCTCAGAGCTAAGGCTCCTGTAACATTTGTTAAATTTCTGATTATCTCTATAGCTGGAGAGTCTCAGCTGCCATGTTCTAAAAGTCCAATATATCTTTGCATAATTCTTCGTTTAGCCTTTTTGTTTTTTTTTTTTTCCATATTAGACTTGCTGTGACCTAACAACTCTGGGACAAAACACTATTATATTTATGGAAAAATTGGTGGGTTAAAGCCTGTCAAAATTGTTTTTTTTTTTTTTTTTTTTTAAGATTTATTTATTTATTTGAAAGAGTTACTAAGAGGCAGAGAGAGAGGTCTTCCATCTGCTGGTTCATTCCCCAGGTGGTCACAGCAGCCAGAGCTGTGCCGATCTGAAACCAGAAGCCAGGAGTTTCTTCCAGGTGCAGAGGCTCAAAGCTTTGGGCCATCTTCCACTTCTTTCCCAGGCCATAGCAGAGAGCTGGTACAGAAGTGGAGCAGCTGGGACTTGAACCTGTCCCCATATAGAAGGCTGGCACTTCAGGAAGTGGCTTTACTCCCTATGCCACAGCACTGGCATCCAAGGCTGTCAAAATTGTAAACATTTTGGGAGAACTTTCAGTATTGTATTACTTAAGAAAGTCTGTGGAGAATACATATAATAAAAAATTATGCATGGATTTCAAAATTGTTTTTGCACTAAAATAAACTAATCTTTTAATTCAGTTTTTCCACAAACTTTTAAAAGATTGATTGATTTGAAAGAGTTACAGAGAGAGATATCTTCCATATGCTGGTTCACTCCCGAATTGTCCACAGTGGCTGGAGATGGGTCAGTCAGAAGCCAGGAGCTAGTAGGAGCTTCTTCCAGGTCTCACATGGGTGCAGAGACCCAAGGACTTGGGCCATCTTTTACTGCTTCCCCAGGTACATTAGCAGGGAGCTAGTGGCCCAGCCTAACCCTAGTAGTGGTAGGCATTTGGGGAGTGAACCAACAAATGAAAGAAATCCATCTTTCTCTGTCTTTTCCTCTCTCTCTCTCTCTCTTACTCTGCCTTTCAAATAAATAATTTTTTTAAGAATAAAGTGATCCAAACCTGAAAAAAAGACTCTGACTAGACATTTTACTGATACTTGTCCTTGTATAACTTGCAAGTTTTGTTTGATGAGAAACCTGTCAGTTGGTTTTTTAAGATTCTAAATACTTCTTTTATTGTTTGTTTTTACTTAGGCAAGTAAAACTTGAGACAGATCAGTACAAAGAAGAGCTGTCCAAAATGGAAAAAGAAATAATGCACCTAAAACGAGATGGAGAAACTAAAGCAATGCGTCTCTCTCAATTAGATATGATCTTAGATCAGACAAAGACAGAAATAGAAAAGAAAACAAATACTGGTAAGTAACAGGTTAGCTGAGCTTAGCTGCCTGCATATTTGTACTTAAGTGAAAAAAAGTGAGATTTTAAGGTAGTGGGGCTGGAAGGGACAAAAATGGTCAATATTTGCCTCTTGTAGGTAAATAAAATTGGATATTAATTATAATTACTTACAGTTCTTAATAGCAAATGGTTTACATGTAATTTCAAAATTATTTTCTTCTCTTAATAGTGAAAGAGTTAGAAAAGTTACAGCACCACACTGAATCTGAACTAACAGAAGCCTTGCAGAAACGGGAAGCACTAGAGACTGAACTACAAAATGCTCATGGAGAATTAAAAAGCACTTTAAGGCAACTGCAGGAATTGAGAGATGTGCTACAGAAGGCTCAGTTATCATTAGAGGAAAAATATACTACTATAAAGGATCTTACATCTGAACTTAGGTGAGTTGAATAATAAACAGTATCACAATTACAGATACTTTACCTTATTATGGTAGTTCTTGGGTGATACAACTTTGTTTTTGAATTTCAGATGTCCTAACATTTCACCTTTGACTCACCATGGCTAATGCTATTCAGCCCAACCCATGTTCTATAACTAATTAGGCTTGTAGTATCTGCAGATGGTTCCATCTTCAGTCCTTGGAACAATATATGCTAGTCCAAGTGGTAGAAAAAATTTGGGGAAGGGTATAGCAGTGCCCTATACCAAAATAATATTATTAATTATTATTATATTAATAATATTTCTTTGTATTAAACCTTTATTTTATGCCAGGGACTTTACATATAATTCCACTCATTCCCCTACTGTAAACTTATCAGATTATTGTCATGTTTTTACAGTTGAAAAGATTGAGGTTTGAGAAAATTAAGTAAAATGCCCATAATTGTAGAGTCCAGAAAAGCGTTGCATACAAGTCTGTACAACTCCTAAATCTAGATTCTTAGATTAGCAGTGATAGTATAAAATGCTTGGCTAGCACACATTCGTAGTGAGTAGAGAAGAGCCAGACCAGAGCCAAAGTATGGAAAATAGACCCAGAAAAGGAAAACAGAGGTACAAAACAGGGAGTGAAAGATACTATAAAAGAATAGGATAAAGAGTAGTAAGATGATCAAAAGAAACTTAGATGTTATATCCCAGGATTCATTGTAGGGACCCCCTTTTGCTGCCCACAAATTCATCTTTAGTAGATTTCTTTTCTTTTCTTTTTTTTTCTTTTTTTTTTACATGCAAAGTGGACAGTGAGAGAGAGAGAGACAGAGAGAAAGGTCTTCCTTTGTCCGTTGGTTCACCCTCCAATGGCCGCCGCGGCCGGCGCACCCCGCTGATCCAAAGCCAGGAGCCAGGTGCTTCTCCTGGTCTCCCATGGGGTGCGGGGCCCAAGCACTTGGGACATTCTCCACTGCACCCCCGGGCCACAGCAGAGAGCTGGCCTGGAAGTGGGGCAACCAGGACAGAATCTGGCGCCCCGACCAGGACTAGAACCCAGTGTGCCGGCGCTGCAGGCAGAGGATTAGCCTAGTGAGCGATGGTGCCAGCCATAGTAGATTTCATATAGCTTTAAGTACATTGTGTCAGACAGTTCCAAACCCATTTCTTCAGTATTGACCTCTTCCTCTAATTGTAGATTCAATATCAAATAATTTATCTCCACTTTGATTTTTTTTTCACTTGGATATTCTTTTTTTTTTCTTTTTTAAAGATTTTACTTACTTGAGAGGTAGAGTTACAGAGAGAGAGCGCACGAGACAGAGAGAAAGGTCTTTCATCCACTGATTCACTCCCCAGCTGGCCACAGCAGCCAGAGCAAGGCTGATTTGAAGCTGGGAGCCAGGAGTTTTTCTGGATCCCCTACACGTTTTCAAGGGCCAAGCACTTGGGCCATCTTCTGCTGCTTTCCCAGGCCACAACAGAGAGATGAATTGGAAGAGAAGCAGCCAGGACATGAACCAGAGCTCGTATGGGTTGCCAAGATGTAGGCAGAGGCTTAGCCTACTAAGCAACAGTGCCAGCCCCAACTTGGATATTCTTAAGAGACATCTCAAACTTGGCCAAAACACAACTCACTTATTTCTTCATAATCCTGTCTTTCCTCTATCTCAGTAACATGCAGTTGCTCCAGTCAGAAATCTGTAATGTTATTCTTGTTATCTTTTTCCATCCAATCTGTTAGCAAGTTATGTTTTTATTTCTAAAACATATCCTGAAATCCAGCACCGACATTTAAGATGCCACTCAAGACATCCACATCCCATATTGGAATGCCTGCGTTCATGTCCTGCCTCTGCTTCTGATTCTAGCTTCCTGCTGTTGTGCACTCTGGGAGGCATCAGATGATGGCCTAGTATATGAGTCCCTATCACCCATGTGGGAAATCTGGATTGGATTCCTGGCTCCTGGCTTCAGCCTGGCTCAGCCCCATCTGTTGTTAGTATTTAGAGAGTGAATCAGTGAATTGGAAAACTTTCTCTCTCTCTCTCTCTCTTTCTGCTTTTTAAATAAATAAATTCTCAGTACTTTTTAGAATCTTGGAGTATGGGAAGGATCTGTAAATATTTGCTAAATCAGTGTTAAGTAATTAGTGCATGAAATCACTACATAGTGAAATCTTATGTTATAGCTAATGCATGTATTTTGGAAGTTCAGCTGTTTGCACTGATAGAAGTTAAAGTTTTCTTTAGAATTAATTTCATACTAATTTTGGAATATTAGTTTTAGCCTTGTGTTGTAACTCATGAAACTTTTAGAAGAATATTAAGTAGATAGCTCACTAAAATACAGAATCTGCTTCTTAAAATTAGTACATTTATCAATATTGTTTAATATTTCGGGATCAACATTTTCAGCCTTTGAAATCATATCAGAACTTAGATTATATTTCTGAATTAAAATATATGATCACGGGCTTCATAGTGGTAGAAGAACATTGTGTCAGTATACAGGGGTGGGGAACCTTTTTTCTGCCAAGGGCCATTTGGATATGTATAACATCATTCATGGGCCATACAAAATTATCAGATTAAAAATTAGTCTGCTATAGACATATTGAATTTTTTAAAAAAGTATTTATTTATTTGAAAGTCAGAGTTACACAGAGAGGGAGAGAGGGGGAGAGAGAGAGAGAGAAGGAGAGAGGGAGGGAGGGAGGTCTTTCATCTGATGGTTCACTCCTCAGTTGGCCGCAATGGCTGAGAGAGGGGGTAGGGGCAGAGGTCTTCCATCCGATGGTTCACTCCTCAATTGGCCGCAATGGCTGGAGCTGTTGCTGATCCGAAGCCAGGAGCCAGGAGCCTCCTCTGGGTCTCCCACGCGAGTGCAGGGGCCCAAGGACTTGGGCCATCTTCCACTGCTTTCCCAGGCCATAGCAGCTGGATCTGAAGAGGAGCAGCCAGGTCTTGACCCGGCGCCCATATTTGGCCAGGATGTTAATCCACTGCGCCACAGCGCTGGCCCCTAGATTTATTGAATTTTGAGTTCTGCCTATGGTTGCCTTGGCAAGGCCAGACCAAATTATTTCCCATGTGTCATTTGGCCTGTGGGCCAGACGTTCCCTACACCTAATATAAAGTCATGATTTAGTGAGGTTTTTGACTGGACTAGAATTTATTTAAAATATAAAATATTTTACATTAGAGTTTAGTACCTAATTTAAAAAAATATATTTGAGAAAAAGAGCAACAGATATATATATAGAGGTCGTCCATTTCTGGTTCACTCCCCAAATGTCTACAACAACCCCTGACTAGAGCTAAAGCCAGGAGACAGAAGCCTGAAACTCAATCTTTGTCTACCATGGTGACTGAAACTCCAGTCACTTATTATTCACTACTACCTCCCAAGGTCTGCATTAGCAAGAAGCTGAGTATAGAATCCAGTCACTCCAATATGGTTATATGTTTTAACCTTAGTCATAACCACTAGGCCAAACACTGGGTCCTAGTACTTCATTATATATTAAAGTTTGATTTTGAATATAATTCCAATATGAAATATGAGAGTAATTTATGGAAAGTGAAATTAAAACACATGTTTACTTTGATGCAAAAAAACTTTGAAATCCATGCATAATTTCTTCATGAATTTTTTAAGACTCCTTAATACAAGGGTCTTTGTCTGAAATACAAATTTCAGCAGAATCACAACTGTTATATGTAAAAGACTTTCAAATACTCCCTTGATGTATGTCTGAAAAAATATGAATTTAAAAGAAGTACCCCTATTCAATCTTAGAAACCTGGGAATGATTTAGCAATTAGCTTAAATTACTTTAAGATTTTATTTATTTATTTGAAAGGTAGAGTTACAGAGAGGTAGAGGCAGAGAGAAAGAGGTCTTCCATCTGCTGGCCCACTCCCCAGATGGCTGCAATGGCTGGAGCTGTGCCAGTCTGAAGCCAGGAGCCAGGAGCTTCCTCCGAGTCTCCCATGCGGGTGCAGGGTCCCAAGGACCTGGGCCATCTTCTATTGCTTTCCCAGGCCATAGCAGAAAGCTGGATCGGAAGTGGAGCAGCCAGGACTCAAACCAGTGCTCATGTGGGATGCTGGCACTGCAGGCAGTAGGTTTACCTGCTGTGCCAAAGCGCTGGCCCCCAAATTATTTATAGTATTAGAGTTTGAGTTAACTTTTGCCTTTTTAGAACACTGTACTAAAAACTTATATTGTTGTTTATTTTATGTATACTTTACTCCTTTAATTTGAGCCCTCTCAAATAGAGTTAATTATATGTGTTCTATTGCTTTAAAATATTTTTCTAGTCTTTATTTGGTATGTAAAATAACTTTTAAAATAATACGGGTTAGAAACATTAAAATTGTAATTCCTATTGATTTTTATTAACAAGGTAAACAAGTTGGTCTAATTTTTTAAAAAATATGTAATATTTCTACTACATGCTTTGATCTTTTCCCTTTGCTAAATTGCAGAGAATGCAAGATGGAAATTGAAGACAAAAAGCAAGAACTTCTTGAAATGGATCAGGCACTTAAGGAGAGAAATTGGGAGCTAAAGCAAAGAGCAGCTCAGGTTGATTTTTCTCTAACATTATTATTTTTTAGTAGTGCATCTATTTTTTTAAATTAATTAATTAATTTAAAAGAGAAAATGATTCTACCTACTGGTTCACACCCCAAATACACACAACACTTGGAGGCTAAAGCTGGGAGGCAGAAACTCAATCTAGGTCTCCCATGTAGGTGGCAAAAATACAATAATTTGAGCTATCACCACTGCCTCCCAGGGTCTCATTATCAGGAAGCCGGAGTCAGGAGCCAGAACCTAGTATTCTGTTATGGCATCTTTTTTTTTTTTTTTTTTTTTGACAGGCAGAATTAGAGAGAGAGACAGAGAGAAAGGTCTTACTTCCATTGGTTCACCCCCTCAAATGGCAGCTACGGCCAGTGCACTGCGCCAATCCAAAGCCAGGAGCCAGATGCTTCCTCCTGGTCTCCCATGCGGGTGCAGGGCCCAAGGACTTGGGCCATCCTCCACTGCACTCCCGGGCCACAACAGAGAGCTGGACTGGAAGAGGAGAAACCAGGACAGAATCTGGCGCCCCAACCAGGACTAGAACCCGGGGTACAGGTGCTGCTGGCAGAGGATTAGCCTAGTGAGCTGCGGCGCCGGCCTGTTATGGCTTCTTAACTGACATCTTAACAAACTAGGCTAAATGCCTGCCCCTCAATTACTTTTTAATAAAATTTTCTGTTATGGCACATCCTAGAGATATACATCAATTTTTCTGTGCAATAAATATTTTTAAAATTAGAAATATGTCATTTCTCTTTATCCTAATATTTTTACAGCAAGTAAGTTTTGAGAATGAGAATTAGTTTAAGCATCAGAGCTTTTTTGTTTTTAATTTTAAAGTAATCACAGATCATTAAAACTATAGAAATATAACATATTTTTTTTAAAAAAGGATTTATTTATTTGAAAGAGTTACAGAGAGAGGTAGAGACAGAGAGAGAGGTCTTCCATCTGCAGGTTCACTCTCCAGATGGCTACAATGGCCAGAGCTGCACTGATCCAAAGCCAGGAGCCAGGAGCTTCTTTCAGGTTTCCCTTGCAAGTGCAGGGGCCCAGGGACTTGGGCCATCTTCTACTGCTTTCCCAGGCCATAGCAGAGAGCTGGATCAGAAATGGAGCAGCTGGGACTCAACCCGGCACCCATATGGGATGCTGGCACTGCAAGTGATGGCTTTACCACCACGCCACAGCACCAACCCCTAGTATAACATTCTTAACCATTGGTTTTATGAGTTAGGAGGCAATTTACAGCAGTACTGATAGAGACCTTTCTTTTTTGATTTTTAAATTTTCACTCTCACATAAAAGGGAGAAGAGCTGGGATGCAGCTGGTGCCCTTAAGGGAATCCAGCTCTGCAGGCAGAGGCTTAGCCACAGCACCATTCCCTATTTCTAGTTTTTTGAGAAATCTCCACACTGTTTTTCAAACTGGCTGCACTAATTTACATTACCACCAACAGTGTTTACCTTTCTCCACATCCTCACCAGCATTTGTTATTCTCTGTGTTTTAGATTTTAGCCATGCTGACAGGGGTGAGGTGATATCTCATTGTGGCATTCCCCTGAAGGGTAGTGATGGTGAACGTTTTTTCATATATTTGTTGGCATTTGTATTTCTTCTTTTGACAACTGTCTGTTGAAGTCCTTTGCCCATTTTCAACTCGATTGATTATTTTTTTTTGAGTTGAGTTTTTTAACTTGCTGATATTTTCAGGATATTAGTCCTTTGTCAAATAGGTGGTTTGCAGATATTTTTTCCCATTTTATTGGATGTCTCTTCACTCTATGGATAATTTCTTTTGCTGTGCAGAACCATCTAATTTTGATATAGTCCCGTATCTTTAGTTTTGCTTTTGTTGCCTGTGCTTTGGGGGTCTTGTCCATGAAGTTGTCACCTACACCAATGTCTTGGAGTGGTTCCCCTATGTTTTCTTACAGTAACTTCATAGTCTCAGGTCTCAAATTTAGGTCTTTGATCCATCTTGAGTTGATTTTTGTATGTTTTGAGAGAGATGGATCTAATTTCATTATTTTACATATATACATCCAGTTTTGCCAGCACCATTTGTTGAAAGATTATCTTTACTCCACTGTGTGATCTGAGCCCTTCTGTCAAAAATCAGATGGGTGCCAGTTCAAGTCCTAGCTACTCCCCATCCAATCCAGCTCTCTGCTATGACCTGGGATAGCAGTAGAAGGTGGCCCAGGTCCTTGGGCCCTTGTATCCACCTGGGCAACCCAGAAGAAGCTCCTGGCTCCTGGATTTGGATTTTTCTCAGCTCTGGCTGTTGTGGCCATATAGGGTGTGAACCAGAGGATGGAAGACCTTTCTCTCTGTCTCTGCCTCTCTGTAACTCTACCTCTCAAGTAAATAAATAAATCTTTAAAAAAAATTAGTTGGCTATTTGTATGTGGATTAATTTCTGGCCTCTCTCTATTTTGTTGCACTGATCTGTGTATCAGTTTTTATGCCAGTATGAGCTGTTTTAATTGCTATAGCTTTGTAGTATGCTTTGAAATCAGGTATTGTGATGCTGCCAGCTTGGTTTTTCTTGCTCAGGATCACTTTGGCTATTTGGAGTCTTTTGTGATTTCATATGAATTTTAGAATTTTTTTCCTTACTCTGTAAAAAATGCCATTGGTATTTTGAGAGACATTACATTGAATCTGTAAATTTCTTTAGGTAGTATAGACAATGATATTGATTTTCAGATCCTTGAGCAAGGAATATTTTTCCTTTTTTTGTGTGTTCTTGATGATTTTTTCATCAATATTTGATAATTTTCATTGTAGAGATCTTTCAGTTTTTTGTTTTTATTTTTGTTAGCTTGTTCCTTTTTGTGTTGTTTGAGATATTTTACTTCTTTGGCTAAATTTATTCCTAAATACTTCATTTTTTTGTGGCTATTGTGAATGGGATTTCTTGATTTCTTTTTCTATGAATTCATCATTAGCATACAAAAAAAGTTACTTTTGTGTATGTTTATTTTGTCACCTGTAATTTTACTAGATTGGTTTATCAATTGTAACAGCTTTTTGTGGAATATTTAGGTTTTTTCATGTATGACATCATGTCATCTGCAAACACGGATAATTTGACTTTCCCTATTTCAATACCCTTTACTTTTTTTGTCCTTCCTATTTTGAGCTTTATTTTTTTTAAGATTTATTTGTTTGGGACAGCATTGTGGTTCAGCTGATTAAAACACCACCTAAGACACTGGCATCCCATATGGATGCTTGTTGGAGTCCTAGCTGCTTTACTTCAGATCCACTTCCCTGGTAATGCACCTGGAAGGGCAGCAGATGATTTTCCCACGTAATTGGGACCTTGCCACCCATGTGAGAGAACCAGATGGAGTTCCAGGCTCCTGACTTCAACCTGGCCCAGCTCTGTACATTGCAGCCATCTGGGGAGTGAACCAGTACATGGGAGGATCTCTTCTCTCTCTCTCTCTCTCCCTCCCTCCTCCCCCCCACCGCCTTGACTCTACCTTTCAAATAAATAAGATTTATTTATTTATTTATTTTATTCATTTATTAAAATTGCAGAGTGACAGAAAGAGGGAGAGATAAAGAGATCTTCCATACATCTGCTGGTTCACTCCCCAAATGCCCACAACATCCAGAGCTAAGCCACACCAAAGCCAGGAGTCAGGAACTCCATCTGGGTTTCCCAGATGGATGGCAAGAACCCAAGTACTAGGTTCAGAATTGCAGAATATCCAAGACTCAAACTAAGCACTCTGATGTGGGATGTGGCTGTTCCAAGGACAGCTTAACCTGCTGCACAGTAGTCACTCTAGTATCTGAGCCGTTTGATCTCTTATATTACTCTATATCAGGAGAAAATGGGATTGAAGGGATTACTTTCTCAGATTGGTGTTTGAGGCATTAATTACCAGGTTTTTTTTTTTTTTAAAGATTTATTTCATTTATTTGAAAGAGTTACAGAGAAAGGTAGAGACAAAGAGAGAGGTCTTCCATCCGCTGGTTCACTCCCCAGATGGCCGCAACAGCTGGAGCTGCGCCAATTCGAAGCCAGGAGCCAAGAGCTTCTTCCGAGTCTCCCATGTGGGTGCAGGGGCCCAAAGACTTGGGCCATCTTCTACTGCTATCCCAGGCCATAGCAGAGAGCTGGATCAGAAGAGGAGCAGCCAGGACTAGAACAGGCACCCATATGGGATGCTGGTGCTTCATGCCAGGACTTTAACCCGCTGCACCACAGTGCAGGCCCCTAATTAGCAGTTGTTATTCAGCATAAAGTCTGAATCATTTTGTCATTTATAAACATATACATATGTTGTTCAGTGTCTATAAATTTATGGAGCTCATGGACCAGTACTAGCAAATGATTATTTTTTCCAATTTAGAAGTATATATATTTGAGATGAGTTTTAGTTTTAATTATACTCCTATAAACAGTTCCAAAGCACAGAAGTTTTCATATTGGAATAAAATTGAACAGAAAGGGCCAGAGTTGTGACGCAGTGGGTTGTCTCTGTCTGTGACACCAGCATCCCATATGAGCACCATTTTGAGTCATAGAGACTTTGCTTCTGATCCAGCTCCCAGCTAATGCATCTGGAAAGCAGCAGAAGATGGCCCAAGTACCTGGGCCCCTGCAATCCACTTGGGAGACCTGGGTGGATTCTAGGCTCTGATCCAGCCCCAGCCCTGGAAGCCATTTGGGGAGTGAACCAGTAGATGGAAGATCTCTCTCTCTGTCTCTTCATCTCTGTCTATAACTCTGACTTTCAAATAAAATGAATACTTTTTTTAAAAAAAAATTTAACAGTAGTTTAATAATACTTTTGTATTTAGGTTACACATTTGGATATGACTATTCGTGAGCATCGAGGAGAAATGGAACAAAAAATAATTAAATTAGAAGGTACTCTGGAGAAATCAGAATTGGAACTTAAAGAATGCAACAGACAGGTAAATTTTTAAGTTACATATTTTATTTTATTTATTTCTTAAAAGATTTATTTATTTATTTGAAAGGCATTTACAGAGAGAGAGAGAGTGAAAGAGATTGTCTATCTGGTGGTTCACTCCCCAATCGGCTAAATGGCTGGAGCTGGGCCAATCTGAAGCCAGGAGCCAGTAGCATCATTCAAGTCTCCCACGTGGGTGCAGGGGCCCAAGTGTTTGAGCCATCTTCTGCTGCTTTCCCAGGTATATTTTCAGGGAGCTGTATCAGAAGTGGAGCAGCTGGGACTGGAACCGGCACCCATGTGGGATGTCAGCACTGCCGATAGCAGCTTAACCTAGTACACTACAGCCCTGGCCCCAAGTAATATATTTTAAATTGTTTAAAAATAATAACTCCTGGCTGGCGCTGCGGCTCACTAGGCTAATCCTCTGCCTTGCGGCGCCGGCACACCGGGTTCTAATCCCAGTCGGGGCACCGGATTCTGTCCCGGTTGCCCCTCTTCCAGGCCAGCTCTCTGCTGTGACCAGGGAGTGCAGTGGAGGATGGCCCAAGTGCTTGGGCCCTGCACCCCATGGGAGACCAGGATAAGTACCTGGCTTCTGCCATCGGATCAGCGCGGTGCGCTGGCCGCAGCTTGCTGGCTGCGGCGACCATTGGAGGGTGAACCAACGGCAAAGGAAGACCTTTCTCTCTGTCTGTCTCTCTCACTGTCCACTCGGCCTGTCAATAATAATAATAATAATAATAATAACAACTCCTGGAGCCATGCATTTAGCCTAGTAGTTAAGGTGCCAGCATTCCCACATCAGAGTACCCAGGTTTGTTTTTTTTTTTTTTTTTTTTGACAGGCAGAGTGGACAGTGAGAGATAGAGACAGAGAGAAAGGTCTTCCTTTGCCATTGGTTCACCTTGCAATGGCCGCCGCGGCCGGCGCACCGCACTGATCCGATGGCAGGAGCCAGGTACTTCTCCTGGTCTCCCATGGGGTGCAGGGCCCAAGCACTTGGGCCATCCTCCACTGCACTCCCGGGCCACAGCAGAAAGCTGGCCTGGAAGAGGGGCAACCGGGACAGAATCCGGTGCCCTGACTGGGACTAGAACCCGGTGTGCCAGTGCCGCAAGGTGGAGGATTAGTGAGCTGCGGCGCCGGCCTCCCAGGTTTGATTCCTAGCTCTAGTTCCTGACTCTACCTGCCACTGCATACCCTGGGAGACAGTAGTGATGGCTCCAGTGATTGGATTTTGTTCCAGGCTCCCAGATTCAGCCTCAGCCAGAGCCAACTCTTGGCAGTCTTTTCAGGTAGTGAACTCGCAGTCTCTCTTGCTCTTTCTCCCTCTGTCTCACTTATGCTCTCTGCCTCTCCAAAAACAAAATAAATTAAAAATTCATGATCTTGCACATAAGCCAGTGAAAGTTGTCTTATCATTTGCACCCTCTATCTTACCTTGCTAGACAGCACCATGGATAAATATCTGTAGGTGACCCAGAAACAGGAGGAGCAGTCCAAAGTGATGCTTCAGGTGAATGGAAGGGAACTCTAAGCTTTGTCAGTATTAAACTCTGGGAGCCCTATGCTTCTCCAGGGAGCTCTTGTAATCCAGTGCTGAAACTCAGTCCCTGCCTGCATAAGAATAGCTACTGCCATGACTGGTAAACAGTGGTACTCAATAACACCTTCAGACTTACCTTGGCACTGGGCAAGCTGTGCCCTCCCACCTGGCTCATGAGCGTAGAGGAGCACCTCTCCCCTCATTAGCCATGAGTATTTTTACCCTAGGTAGTTCAGTCACACTGGGCCACAGGAGGTAAACCATATGAATGAGCTACACTATGAGGATGTGGAGCTATGTAGAAGCAGCCACCAAAACAGGCTGGGCCAGATGGTGTGCTATTGCATAGATGATAAAGAAGAGCTGGACCTAGGTGTCAGTGTTAGAGTTAAATCCCAGCATTACAGCTAAAGATGACTGGATCTGTGAGGGAGCCCATATCATCTAGATTAACTGTGTGACATCTAGAACTGTAAAGAAGCAGTAGCCATCCTGAGCTAGGAAGAAAACACTAGTATCTCCCTGCTGGTGATGCGACCCAACCTAAAAGCCAACGGGTGAGGAGTTGGAAGGACATGGACTGGAATGATCTTTTAGATGGCTGACTGTCAAACTTGCAAGCTGAAAACCCCAGAGCCTAACAACTTGGAAATGGAAAGAAGGGAACTCTTAATGTCAGCTGAGGCCTGAGCAAAAGCTGGGCAGTGGCATAGCTAGACCACTGAGAGCATGAACCACAAAGTGCCCTGAGCATGACCTGCTAGATGAGCCCCTGGGTACTACCAGTACTCTGGGAGCCTACACAAGTTTGACCTGCAAGGGGATGTCCTGCAGAGCTGGGATTCCATTTCAGCATGTATTTACTGCTGGCTGAGGAGTGAGGCCAGGAGGGAGAGATGTCCCAGGCCTCACCAGTGAGGAATATGAGCAGTGTGAGTGCCATCTAGAGAATGGCAACCCCCGGGCCTCCTTTTCCTCTGACCCTTGTGCAGCAACAGTGCAGTGGTCATCAGCTGCAAGGAAAGCCTGTGTCACTAGATGGCCTTGCTGGAGGAGGAGCTAAGACCACAATGGTCAAAAGCCAGAGAATGAGCACTACCACAGCTGCATGCCCCTGGCCCCATCCATGGCTTGGAGGATCTGGGCCACAGCCCTTTGAGTTTGGAAAGAGGCCCTAGGTGGGTGGGGTGGCAGCTGCAGCCACTGAAAGACCCCTGCATGGAGTGGAAGGTTAAGGTGCACAGCAGCGTCACTTACTGAGCGGCACCACTGCCTGTGTGGGACAGCTGCTCCTGCCCTGGAAATCAGGGAGGAGAACAGTGACTTCACCACTGACGACAACGATGTGTTGAGCAAGATGACGATGAGCCACTACTGGAGCTAGGAAGAGCAGAAGCAGCGCTTGATCTGTGCCTGGGAGCAGCAGAAGCCCCATGGCTCAAGCGTCTGAGGGAACAGAATGGGGACAAACCCAAGCTCAGCATCATCGCCTTGAGCCATCATAGGTAGAACAAGAAGATCCAGGACAACCAGATTGTCATTGTAAAAGACACTTGGCTGAGGGAGCTCTTCCTGAGCTCACAGCTTATTGTGAAAACAAGTCATCTATCCCACCCTTAGCTGGCCAGGCAGGATGGAGAATTGTAAATGAGGTCTTTTGATGGTTTTTGTCCCCCCTAGTAACTGAATGCCAATCTGACAATCAGGTTTTTTTTTTTTTTCCTTTGAAATTGTACTTAAAAAGCCTACTGCCACTAGTCCTGTTGGGTTTTCCTCTCTTGAAAGCCCCCCTCCACACCACTCTGGCTGGAGGTCCTTGATTCTTTTTTTTTTTTTCCTCTCTCTCTCTCTCTCTTTTTTTTTTTTTTTTTTGACAGGCAGAGTGGACAGTGAGAGAGAGAGAGAGACAGAGAGAAAGGTCTTCCTTTGCTGTTGGTTCACCCTCCAATGGCCGCCGCGGCCGGCACGCTGCGGCCGGCGCACCGCGCTGATCCAATGGCAGGAGCCAGGAGCCAGGTGCTTTTCCTGGTCTCCCATGGGGTGCAGGGCCCAAGCACCTGGGCCATCCTCCACTGCACTCCCTGGCCACAGCAGAGAGCTGGCCTGGAAGAGGGGCAACTGGGACAGAATCCGGCGCCCCAACCGGGACTAGAACCCGGTGTGCCGGCGCCGCTAGGCGGAGGATTAGCCTAGTGAGCCGCGGCGCCGGCCCCTTGATTCTAATAAATACTTCTAAATATCATTCTAAATATCAAAAAAAAAAAAAAAAAAAAAGACACTTGGCTGACAACAAACAGGTGTACGACCCTCTGCTCTGTCACCATGGTCTGAGCCACCCAGCCCATGCCAGAGAGCCTGGTGCACCCTCCCCTCTCTCCTTCAAAATGAGTACTGTCAAAATGTCTGTCTATGTGTATATTGTGCTTGGGCACACTCTTACCTGTTTACCTGTGCAGAGCTTGGTTAACAGAGGGAAGCCTTGGAAGAGAAGTGTGCTTGTCTTCCTTTCTCTACTTCCTCCTCCCCAAGTAAAGCAACCACACAGTCTGCTGGCATTGGGGCCACACTTGTGATGGTCACCCTTTCAGGTGTAGATATGTGTATGTGCACATGACATCCACATGGCACATGCACAAGCTTTTGTGGCACATGTGCTTGGAGATGGAAATGGAGCAGCCAGGAGGTGAGGAGGACTGTTGTAAGTGCAAGAGTGCAGCCTCTTCCCCTGCTGGGAGCCGCAGTTATTTGCATACAAAGACAACTCTGAGTTTTATGTTTTTTTCTCCCTTTGAGTGCTTACTAATAATTGTTTTTCTGTTGTGTGATCTGCCATGGGGGCTGGCTACTGGAAGCTTGACAAGGGTAGAATCCCTGACTGTCGACTGGAAAGTAGGCAAGAGAAGAGAGGGAGGGCTGGAGATGGAAGGGAGGGCCGGAGGAGTGAGACACAGCTGTCCAGGTAGCTACCACTCTGAAGTACTGGGATGGGGAACCTCTTATAGATTTTGAGGCTCACACCTGGGGACCACCCCCTTCCTTAGTGACTGGGGAGAGCAAGACTGTAGAGACAGAGGGGGTGGTGTCCTAGAAGAAGACTCTGAGCCCAGGCCTTATCTGGAGTGGTGACCTCTCTTCTGAGTGGCCTGGGGAGGTGCTTGGCTACTGAAGGGGATCTAGAAGCCAAGCCTAATGAATGAATGACAGACACATGAGGTCATGTGGCCTGAAGAGGTGACAATCCTGGAACCAGGTGACAGGCATGTGGACTGTCTAGGAGATGCCTTCGACTTTATCTGCTTTTTCAAATATGGACTCGCTTCCTATGCAAGGGGGACCCTCAGACTTGAAGAGCCCCAGGTTGGAAGCAGACAGCCTGGCCTGCCTCTGTCCTTTTTTTTTTTTTTTTTTTTTTAAGATTTATTTATTTATTTGAAAGTCAGAGTTACACAGGGAGAGAAGGAGAGGCAGAGAGAGAGGTCTTCCATTTGCTGGTTCACTCCCCAATTGGTTGCAACAGCTGGAGCTGCGCTGATCCGTAGCCAGGAGCTTCCTCCCAGTTTTCCGATGTGGGTGCAGGGGCCCAAGGACTTGGGCCATCTTCCACTGCTTTCCCAGGCTATAGCAGAGATTGGAAGTAGAGCCAGGTCTGGAACCAGCACCCATATGGGATGCCGGCATTGCAGGTGGCAGCTTTACCCGCTATGCCACAGCACTGACCCCAGTCACCTATGTCTTGAGAATAAAGCAAGCTGTGATTTTACTCCATGGTGGGGGGGGGGGGGACTACAAACATATTTATATAAGTATCTAATCACATAATTCAGCTTTTTTAATGTATTATAATAATATTACATATTATTAATCATTGTAAAGCTTCTTTACAGTCATTTTTTTCTCTCAATATTATTTTGAATATTTTTCTTCTATCAGTGTATCCAAATACCTGACATAATTTATGTGTGTGTGACTATGTATAAAATATTTATAGAAGACTTTGCAAGTAGTTCTGATAACTGTGGTTTCCTCTCAACAGGGAACACAG
Source organism: Oryctolagus cuniculus (assembly GCF_964237555.1). Lineage (NCBI taxonomy): Eukaryota > Metazoa > Chordata > Mammalia > Lagomorpha > Leporidae > Oryctolagus > Oryctolagus cuniculus. Next base: position 77,431,881 of record NC_091438.1, on the reverse strand, counting down.
TTAGGTTGGGTGTCATGGCATACCAGTTAAGCCGCTGCTTGGGATGCCTGCATCCCATATTGGAGTGCCTGAGTTCAAGTCCTGCCACAGCTTCTAATCCTGCTTCCTGTTAATGTATACCCCAAGAGGCTAGCAGTTGTTAGCCCAATTACTTAGTCCCCTGTGGAAGACCTGGATGAAATTTCTGGCTCCTGGCTTTGACTTTGCACAGCCATGGTGTGAGCATTTGGGGAATAGACCAGCAGATGGCAGATCTCTGTGTCTGTCTCTCTTTTTGCCTTTGAAGAATAAATAAGTAAATAAATCCTTGTGTTCTCCAACTTTACTTTTTACCTTTAAAATTATTCAAAAGATCATGTAACATTAGTTTTAATGTGCCCTGATTTTCTTATACAGGTGTATTTGAGACTTCCATCTTTTTTAATGTATTTTAGGTGAATATATAAGCATCTTATTAAGTATAAGAATTCTTACCCTTATTTCCAAAATACAGTCGTCTTAATAAAAGTACATTTTTATATTTTGATTTAAGTATTTTAGATGAGTGTTTACTAGACTTACTTGGAACTGCAGCCATGATTAAATTTTTCCTTAATTATCTTAATATTGCTTATCTGTTTAAAATTCAGATTGAAAGTTTGAATGAAAAATTGCAAAATGCCAAAGAACAACTTCGAGAAAAAGAGTTTATAATGCTGCAAAATGAACAGGAGATAAGTCAACAGAAAAAAGAAACTGAAAGAGCACAACAAAGGATGAAAGAAATGGAAAGTGTAAGCAAATTATTTTTCATCTGAGTAGCAAGTAGTATTTTCAAGAGTGAGATGAATTTTTATACTTTGAATAATTTAGTTTTAATGTTCAAAAACTGTGCTATATGTATTTTTTGCTAGTTATTTGTGTCAGATACCTATTAGTTTCCTTGGCTTTTTAAAATATTTAATTCTTACAGGCTAGGTGTAAGCAAGAACAATATCTTTTTCATCTTTGTATTCTCAATAGGCATTAGCCTAGTATTCCTCACATAGTAAACCCACAGTTATGTGCTTATTTGTTGAGTAAATATTTATTGAAAATCTATTGGCCGGCGCCGCGGCTCAGTAGGCTAATCCTCCGCCTTGTGGTGCCGGCACACTGGGTTCTAGTCCCAGTCGGGGCACCAGATTCTGTCCCGGTTGCCCCTCTTCCAGGCCAGCTCTCTGCTGTGGCCAGGGAATGCAGTGGAGGATGGCCCAAGTGCTTGGGCCCTGCACCCCATGGGAGACAAGGAGAAGTACCTGGCTCCTGCCTTCGGATAGGCACGGTGCGCCAGCCGCAGCACGCCAGCCGCAGCACGCCGGCCGCGGCAGCCATTGGATGGTGAACCAACGGCAAAGGAAGACCTTTCTCTCTGTCTCTCTCTCTCACTGTCCACTCTGCCTGTCAAAAAAAAAAAAAAAAAAAAAAAGAAAGAAAGAAAAAAAGAAAATCTATTATGTAATAGAAGTGAAGATAGAGGTGTTAATAAGATACAGTCTTTTGTCTTTGAGGAACTCCATCCGGAAAAGGGATATAATGAGAATTGTACCAAGGGCATTTATATGCCAGAAGTTTAATGATTTCATATTTTCTGTTTGCTTGTGTGTTAACTGGTGAACCAATTCTGCCCACTTGGCTTTTCAAAAAAGTGAATTTTATTCCATGAGCTCTTACGGATGTGACTTTTTTCTTGTTTTTAAGTACTCAACTCTAAAACTTCAGATACAACTATTTATTGTGTTTGACTTTGCTAATCTGTTTCTAGAGAGTATAAACTATAGAAGGGTAGCCACTTTGTCTCCTTTGTTCACTCCTGTATCCTCAGCACAATATTTATGACATAGCAAGCACAAATAAGTACAACTGTTTTGAATTATCTGTGTAAATCAGGCAGAGTTTCTGAGAGCAAGTTTGGGCCTCAGTAAAGGAAAAACTGGTTTCTGGCCCAATTATTTCAGGTTCCCTAAGAAGGAATAAGACTATTACATGAGACTCATCTTAATTCACAACATAGTTGTACTGTGGACCTCCACTCCAGACATCAGGGCTACCATAATTTGTATTCTCCATTGTTGACATAGATAATCAAATGTCAACTTCTTTATTTTCTTTATATTCTTATGTATTCTACCATAAACATTACATTCATAAGGATAAAGGATTATACAGCTGTATACATTAAAGTCATGCCAAGTCCTGTATAATATATCAGCAAGAGTCCCTGATTTATTATAGTACTTTGGTCATTTTCTTAATGAAAATTTTCTTTCTATATATCATAGTGAGTGATACTCATTATATGTTTTATAAGGATTTAGTTGGAAGAGAAAAATTGAGTTATTAAAAAAGAAACAGAATAAGAATAAAAAATATATTTCATTTTCAAGCCTACAAAAACCTTGTACTTTTTAGGTTATGAAAGAGCAAGAACAGTACATTGCCAGTCAATACAAGGAGGCGATAGATATGGGTCAGGAACTGAGGCTTACCCGGGAACAAATGCAAAACACTCATACAGAACTGGTGGAGGCTCGTCGCCAGCAAGTCCATGCACAAAGAGAAATAGACAGACTCTGTAGTGAACTGGAGGATATAAAGCAGCTCTCTAAAGAGAAGGTAATCCCTGATTGTATTTTACTGAAAAATCTATAAAATTCTAACATAAGTTTTTGGTATGTAGAATGTAATTCTTGCCAAAATGAGCAGTGTTACACAACAATGTCAATATATTTAATGCCACTGAACTGTACGTTTTATGTTATATACATGTCACTATAATTTTAATTTCTATAATGTGGAGGAAGAATTCAAAGATGTTTTAAATCCATCAGAGTATAGCATCTATTAAACTTTTTTATAGAATATTTATCAATATTTTGTAACCATCTTCACTATTCTAATTGAGTAGCAATCTGTGATGTACTGAGTTGTTTCAAAATATATAACTTGGTTTTCACATAAAAACTTTCCTTCGTACATACATTTTACAACAGTGTTCATAATACAGTGGATTTCCTTTTATCCTCACGGGACATGTATTAAGATCCCTGTAGATGCTTGAAACTATATGGATAGTACTGAATCCTGTAAATGCAGCACTTTACAGCTTCTCCTTAGATATACAAATTATAAGCTTTGGGGATATTATTTGGTAAAAATAAAGGCTACTTGAACATAGACACTGTAATACTGTGACATTTGATCTGATAACCAAGATAGCTACTAAGTGACTAATAGGCAGATAGCATGTATACAAATACAGCATGGATATGCTGAACAAAGGGATACTTCACATCCTAGCCTGGACAGAGCAGAATGACATGAGGTTTTATCAGAATAGGGTATTTGGGGGCCAACATTGTGGCACAGTGTGTTAAGCTGCCACCTGCAACTCAGGCATCCAATATCAGAGTACCAGTTCAAATCCTAGATGCACTGCTTCTGATCCAACTCCCTATTAATGGGCCAGAGAAAGCAGCAGAAGATGGCTCAAGTACTTGGGTTGTTGCCACCCATGTAGGAGACCTGGGTGGAGTTCTTGGCTCTTGGAACCTGGCCCTGCCCCAGATTTTGTGGCCATTTGGAGAGTTAAACTAACAGATGAGAGACCTCTCCCTTTGTCTCCCCCTCTCTGTCACTCTGCATTTCAAAGAAATTTTTTTCAAGATTTATTTATTTATTTGCAAGTCATAGTTACACAGAGAGAGGAGAAAGAGAGCGAGGTCTTCCATCTGATGGTTCACTCCCCAGTTGGCCGCAATGGCCGGAGCTGTGCCAATCTGAAGCTAGGAGCTTCTTCCGGGTCTCCCACGCGGGTGCAGGAGCCCAAGGATTTGGGCCATCTTTTACTGCTTTCCCAGGCCAAAGCAGAGAGCTAGGTTGGAAGTGGAGCAGCCAGGTCTCGAACTGGCGCCCATATGGGATGCCGGCGTTTCAGGCCAGGGCATTAACCCACTGCACCACAGCACCGGCCCCTCAAGTAAATTTTTTTAAAAAACTTTTTTTACAAAAAGTTCAAAGAGCTCAACATAATCATTTAAAAATGGTATAAAGTTATAAATTGTTTATTTCTGGAATTTTCCATGTAGTATTTTTGGACTGTGGTTGACCACATATAACTGAAATCACAGAAAGCAAAGCTGTACAGAGTGAAACAGCTAACCTGTATATAATAAAGAAGATTACTGTATATAATAAAATTATATAGTTTAAACACAAGTAAAACTACAGTAAGTAGCTTTGGAGAAAGACTCAGCTAAGTCTTGATAAGCAAGTGATGCATCTGGTAAGCAAAAATGTATAGGCCTACTTTTCAGTAAACTATTATCTGCCAAAATTCAGTATCCTGTGGTTATTAGTTCATTTCACAGAAAGCATCGGTTAGTCAATGTATATTTTGATAGCAAACAGAATACCAATACTCTCTTTAGTAGTTTCTTAAATAACTAGCTTTTAAAGTTTATTATTTAATAAGTCAACTTTGTGAATTTACATGAAAAGATTAAGCTATTTAATGTACTAGATTAGTTTAGCTATACAACCAAATATAAAAATTTATAAAAACTGCTCCATCTATAATTTTTAAGGAAGCTCATGGAAACCATTTAGCTGAAGAATTGGGGGCATCTCAAGTACGTGAAGCTCATTTAGAAGCAAGAATGCAAGCAGAAATCAAGAAATTGTCAGCGGAAGTAGAATCTCTCAAAGAAGCTTATCATATGGAGGTAAAGAAAAGTCTAATTTGTTCTAATTGACTCCACCAAAGTGAATTGACCTTTGTGGACAAAAGTGAGTCTAGCTCCTAAATCTTCATTATAGAATAACACATTGTAGTCTTCATTTCTGATAACTAAATATACAACTTTGATTTCACATCCATTGAGCTAAAAGCTTGGAGTTAAAAGTTTGTATTCCTAAGCCAGGCTGGTTCCTAACTTTCTTTGACTACCTATATGACCTTGGGCAAGTTATGTTATCTGTCTAACTGGGATATGTTAACAGTTATCTATCTTACAGAACTATAGTGTGACTTCAATGCTTCTGTGAATTAATGTATGTAAAGTTTTTGGACCAGTCTGGCCCACCATCTTCATCAGTTAAGTAGCACTTGCAGAAAACTAACTGGAGATCACATAAACAATTTCATGTGATATAAATGTAGTGCTTTATAACTTGAACATTTGTTCTGGTTCTAAGTTAAATGAAGAGGCAATATTAGAACCTTTTTTTTTCTATCAGTATGTCCTGAGCCTTTATAGAAGGCAATATTATCAATTGAAGTAGAATTTTGCATCTTTAAAAGTTCCATTGAAGACATTACCCAAAATCTTTGTATTTAATTTAAATAATCTTTGTTTTGATTTAAATAAATCACTAAGTTTAGTGTTAATTAAACTCCTTTCAAGGGAGTTTGTAGCATTCTGGGGTTTGTTGTGACCATGTCTTGCTTAAATGTTTTTAGGTTCAGAGCTCTTAAAAAAATGTGCTTGCCCTCTCCCCTCAAGAAAACCAAAATCAAAACCCACCATATTTGCAAACTGAATCCAATCCTCAGGCCAAGAGACTGTAACAACCCTTGGTCTTTAGAGGCAAATGTGAATGCTGTTGGATTCAGCATAATTATTTAATTAATATCAGCTGCTTTACTGAGTGACCATTACTAATAATTAGTCCATTTCAAGGGTTTGCCCTTAACTATTCACTGTACTTTTATGTTATGACCTGTAATTCTGTCTTTATCTATGATTATCTAGTTTTTCACTTTTATTTTTATAAGCCACATGAAATTACTTATAAACAGATAATAAATACATTGTAAAATTGGCTTTAGTATTGCTATTTGATACTATTTTGATATGTAACATAAAAATATATTTTTCCTTTTTTTAAAGTGTATTTTCTTGAACATAAAAATGAGAGGCTATGATATTAAAGTAGCAGAAAAAGGGATCAGTAATTTTAGCAGTTTTCTGAAATGTAAGTTTCAGAATTGTCAGATGAGTTACTTACTTGCAAACTCCTGATTTATTGGATGAGAATGAGATTGTCTTAATATTTTATTGTGGAAAATTCTGAACTTATTCAAAAGTAGAAAAACTAGTATAAATTTCCTTATATTTATTATTCAACTTTAATAATTATCAACCCATGACCAATTTTATTTCATCCATAAAAACATTTTTTTAACTAAAAGGGAATTCTTTGGAGAATGGAAAGAAATACTGTTAATATTGACATCAGGACACCAGGCACAAAGCCAGTCACTTCTGGGCATACTGGAAGTGTGGTCAACATATCTTCAACCTCACTTACTTCCTCTCCTACCCTTCCCTCAATATCCACTTAATGTTTTGAACCTCATTCATTATTTAATCTGTAAACTTTTCCATAAGTATCTCTAAAAAGTAAAAGCTTTTTTAACAATATACTCACAATATCATGGTCATACCTAAAATTTGACAGAATTCTTTAATATCCTCAAATATCCAGGCAGTTTTCAGGTATCTGAATGTCTTTTTTTTTTTTTTAAAGATTTTATTTGTTTATTTGAGAAGTAGAGTTACAGTGAGAGGGAGAGACAGAAAGGTCTTCCATCCGCTGATTTACTCCCTAAATTGCTGCAACGGCCAGAGCTGAGCCAATCCGAAGCCAGGAGCCAGGAGCGGCTTCCTAGTCTCCCATGCGGGTGCAAGGGCACAAGTGCTTGGGCCATCTTCTACTGCTTTCCCAGGCGATAGCAGAGAGCTGGATTGGAAGTGGAGCTGCCGAGAATAGAGCCATCGCCCATATGGGATGCCTGCGTCACAGGCGGAAGATTAACCTACTGAGCCACAGTGCCGGTCTCTGAATAATGACTTAAAAGTCAGTTACTTATAGCTATAAATAGAATTTACTTTCTTTTGAGAAAAGGTAAAAGAGGAAAGTATTAGAATGTGTTGAAACTAACTCCACCCTGTTTTCTTCTTTTTCTTCCTTTCTAATTTTGGATCTATATAGATGATATCACATCAAGAGAACCATGCAAAGTGGAAGATTTCTGCTGACTCTCAAAAGACTTCTGTTCAACAACTAAATGAACAATTAGAGAAGGCAAAGCTAGAATTAGAAGAAGCTCAGGACACTGTAACCAATTTGCATCAACAAGTTAAAGACAGGAATGAAGTAATTGAAGCTACAAATGAAGCATTACTTATTAAAGTAAGTAAATATATTAAAAGTAAAGAAGCATCATTATGAAAAAGTAAATTTATGAGTGACTTATTTTTTCTATTCTTGTAGCTTCAGGAGGATCATATCACTAACTCCTGTCCTTTTTGAACAGAAAGTGATTTAGAAGATTTTGAATTTGGAAAGTTTTTGTCGTATATAGCATATAAACACAAAAAATAACGTTTTTACTACTTATAAGCTTTTAAATTTATCTAAAGAGTAACATTTCCATTTAGTAATTTTTATTCAAGATTATATTTGTAAAAAGTATCATATGTAGCCGGCGCCGTGGCTCAATAGGCTAATCCTCCACCTTGCGGCGCCGGCACACCGGGTTCTAGTCCCGGTTGGGGCGCCGGATTCTGTCCCGGTTGCCCCTCTTCCAGGCCAGCTCTCTGCTATGGCCAGGGAGTGCAGTGGAGGATGGCCCAGGTGCTTGGGCCCTGCACCCCATGGGAGACCAGGAAAAGCACCTGGCTCCTGGCTCCTGCCAGGATCAGCGCGGTGCGCCGGCTGCAGCGGCGGCCATTGGAGGGTGAACCAACGGCAAAGGAAGACCTTTCTCTCTCTGTCTCTCTCTCTCACTGTCCACTCTGCCTGTCAAAAAAAAAAAAAAAAAAAAAAAAAAAAGTATCATATGTATACATGCATTTTCATTTTTGGAAGCATGCATAGAGTATTAATACAGCATATTAATTTTTAAGTTTATGGATTTTAATATTAAATATTCAAAGTGATATGATAAAGACTCCTCCCTAGATGATGTCCTGTGCACGAAGTCAATATTTTCTCTTGGACAGAATGTATTCTGAGTGGCACAAATGAATTTGGGGTATGCCAATATGGTATCTCCATCAAGACTCAGTAGCTAATGGCTAAGAGGAGGTGGGTCAAGACCTGTTGTCTCTTTGAACAACCCAATGCATTTATCATAATGCATTTTTAAGGTAAATAAATTTCATATATTTCATATATTCAGATTTAAGAACATAGTGATACTTCCCACCTTACCCCCCCTCTCCCCCACACTCCCACTTTTCTTCCTCTTTCCCTTCTAATTAACTCTCTTAATTTTTACAATTACCTATTTTAAATTTACTTTATACTCATAAGATTAACCCTATACTAAGTAAAGAGTTCAGTGGCTGGCGTCGCGGCTCACTTGGCTAATCCTCCACCTGCGGTGCTGGCACCCCGGGTTCTAGTCCCAGTTGGGGCACCAGATTCTGTCCTGGTTGCTCCTCTTCCAGTCCAGCTCTCTGCTGTGGCCTGGGAGTGCAGTGGAGGATGGCCCAGGTCCTTGGGCCCTGCACCCGCATGGGAGACCAGGAGGAAGCACCTGGCTCCTGACTTCGGATTGATGTAGCGTGCCAGCCATAGCAGCCATCTGGGAGGTGAACCAATGGAAGGAAGACCTTTCTCTCTGTCTCACTATCTCACTGTCTAATTCTGCCTGTCAAAAAAAAAAAAAAAAAGAGTTCAACAGATAGTAAGAAGGAAAACAACAATACTGTTTCTCAACAGTAGAGACAAGGGCTGTAAACAATCATCGAATCTCAAAATGTCAATTTCACTCCTATACATCACATTTTTTGGTACTCTATTAGTTACCACAGATTAAAGAAAACATATGGTATTTATCATTTTTAAGCTAGCCTATTTGACTTAGTATAATTGTTTCCAGTTGCATCCATTTTGCTGCAAAAGACAGGATTTCATTCTTTTTTGCAGCTGAGTAATATCCATGCTATAATTATACCACAGTTTCTTTATCTGGTCATCAGTTGATGGGCAGCTGGGTTGATTCCATATCTTAGCTATTGTGAATTGAGCTACAGTAAACATTGGGGTACAGATAACTCTTTCATAGGCTGATTTCATTTCTTTTAGGTAAATTCCCTGGAGTAATATTGTTGGGTCATAGATATATCTGTTTTCAGCTTTCTGAAGTGTCTCCATACTGTCTTCCACAATGGCTGTACTAGTTTACATTCCCATCAGCAGTGGATTAGGATATTCCCCCCCCCCCACATCCTTGCCAGCGTTTATTGTTTGTTGATTTCTGTATGAGAGTCAATCTAACTGGGGTGAGGTAAAACCTCATTATGGTTTTGATTTGTATTTCTCTGATGGCTAATAATACTGAGCATTTTTTTATGTGTCTGTTGGCCATTTGAATTTTCTCTTTTGAAAAATGCCTGCTCATGTCCTTTGCCCATTTCTTAACTGAATTTTGTTTTGTTATTGTTGAGTTTCTTGAGCTGTATATACATTCTGGATATTAATCTTTTATCAGTTGCATAGTTTGCAACTATTTTCTCCCATTCTCTTGATTGCCTCTTCACTTTGCTGACTGTTTCCTTTTCAGTTCAGAAGCTCTTCAGCTTGAAGTAATCCCATTTGTCAATTTTGGCTTTGATTGCCTGTGCTTTGGGGTCTTTCCCAAGAAGTCTTTGCCTATGCCACTGTCTTGCAGAGTTTCCCCAGTGTTCCTCTCTAGTAATTTGATGGTATCAGATTGTACATTCAGATCCTTTTTTGAGTTGATTTTTTTAATTAATCACTTGACAAATGATTAATTTTTTAAAAATTTATTTGACAGGTAGAGTTATAGACAGTGAGAGAGAGAGACAGAGAGAAAGGTCTTCCTTCCGTTGGTTCACCCCCCAAATGGCTGCTGTGGCCGGTGCTGTGCCGGCCTGAAGCCAGGAGCCAGGTGCTTCCTCCTGGTCTCCCCTGCGGGTGCAGGGGCCAAAGCATTTGGGCCATCCTCCACTGCCCTCCCGGGCCACAGCAGAGAGCTGGACTGGAAGAGGAGCAACTGGGGCTAGAATCACGTCCATATGGGATGCAGGCGTCGCAGGTGGAGGATTAACCAAGTGAGCCACAGCGCCAGCCCCTGAGTTTATTTTTGTATAAGGTGTAAGGTAGGGGTCTTGCTTCAAAACTTCTGTGTGCAAGCATCCAGTTTTCCCAGCACCATTTGTTGACGAGACTGTCCATTTTCCAGGGATTGATTTTAGCCCTTTTGTAAAAGATAAGTTGGTTGTCATGTGTGGATTGATTTGTGGAGTTTCTGTTCTGTTCCACTGGTCTGCATGTCTATTTTTGTGCCAGTGCCAGGCTGTTTTAATTACAACTGCCCTGTAGTGTTTTGAAATCTGTATTATGATGCCTCTTGCTTTGTTTTTGTTGTATAATTTTTCTTTAGCTATTTGGGGTCTTTTTTCACATGAATTTTAGCATCTTTTTTTTCTATATCTGAGAAGAATGCCATTGTTATTTTGATTGGGATTGATTTGAGACTGTAAATTGCTTATAGTATTATGGACATTTTGGTGAGATTAATTTTCCAGCCCATGAGCATGGAAGGCTTTTTGTTTTTTTGTATGTGTCTTCTTCTATTTCTTTCTTTAATGTTTTATAATTTTCATTGTACAGATCTTCTACCTCCTTGGTTAAATTTATCCCAAGGAATTTAATTTTTTTGTAGTTATTGTGAATGGAATTGATCTAAGAAGTTCTTTCTCAGCAGTGGCATTGTTTGTATATACAAAGGCTTGATTTTTGTTTGTTAATTTTATATCCTGAAACTTTACCAAACTCTTATGAGTTTCGATAGTCTTTTAGTGAAGTCTTTTGGTTCCTTATTTATAGAATCATGTCATCTGCAAATAGGGATAATTTGACTTCCTCCTTTCCAATTTGTATCCCTTTGATTTTTTTTCTTGCCTACTGGCTATGGCTAAAACTTCCAGGACTATATTGAACAACAATTGTGGAAATGGGCAACCTTGTTTGGTTCCAGATCTTAGTGGAAATGCTTCCAACTTTTCCCTATTCAATTGGATGTTGGCTGTGGGTTTGTCATAAATTGCTTTGATTGTACTGAGAATTGTTCTTCTACCCCCTATTTGCTTAAGGTTTTAATCATGAAAGGATGTTGTATTTTTTTAAAAGCTTTATTTTATTTATTTGAAACACAGACACAGAGTTATTAGAAACAGAGAGAGAGGGGTCTTCCATCAGCTGGTTCATTCCCCAAATTGCTACAATAGCTGGAGTTGAGCAGAACTGAAGTCAGGAGCTAGGAGCTCTTCCATGTCTCCCACCTGGGTCCAGGGGCCCAAAGACTTGGGCCATCCTCCGCTGCTTTCCCAGACACATTAGCAGGGAGCTGGATCGGAAGTAGAGCAGCTGGGACTTGAACCCGCGCTATATGGGATGCCAGTGCTGTAGGCCAGAGCTTTAAAACTGCTGTGCCAGAGCACCAGCCACATGGATGTTGTATTTTATCAGATACTTTCTCTGCATCTATTAAGATAATCCTATGGCTTTTATTCTTCAGTTTATTAATGTGAAGTATCACATTTATTGATTTTTGTATGAAGAACCATCCCTGCACACCAGGGATAAATTCTGCTTGGTCCAGGTGAATGATCTTTCTGATGTGTTGTTGGATTTGATTAGCTATTATTTTGTTGAGGATTTTTGCATCTATATTCATCAGGGATATTGGTCTATTCTCTTTCTTTGTTGTATCTTTTTCTGGTTTTGGAATTAACCTGTTGCTAGCCTCATAGAAGGAGTTTGGGAGGATTCTCTTTCTTTTCAGTTGTTATGAAAAGCTTGAGAAGAATTGGAGTTGTTTGTTTAAATGTCTGGTAGAATTTAGCAGTGAAGCTGTATAGTCCTGGGCTTTTCTTTGTTGGGAGGGTCTTTATCTTATTTTATTTTATTATTTTTTTTGACAGGCAGAGTTAGACAGTGAGATAGTGAGACAGAGAGAAAGGTCTTCCTTCCGTTGGTTCACCCCCCAAATGGCCGCTGTGGCCGGCGCTGCACTGATCTGAAGCCAGGAGCCAGGTGCTTCCTCCTGTCTCCCATGCGGGTGCAGGGCCTAAGCACTTGGGCCATCTCCACTGCCCTCCCGGGCCACAGCAGAGAGCTGGACTGGAAGAGGAGCAACCAGGACAGAATCCAGTGCCCTAACTGGAACTAGAACCCAGGGTGCTGGTGCCGCAGGCAGAGGATTAGCCAAGTGAGCCGTGGCGCCTGCCAGGAGGGTCTTTATTACTTATTCAGTCTCCATCTTGGTTCTTGGTCTGTTTAGGTTTCTATGACTTCATGACTCAATTTTCATAGATTGTATGTTTCCAGAAGTCTTAAGTTTCCTGATTTGTTGACATATAGCTGTTTATACTAATTCCTGATGGTTCTTTTTATTTTTGTGGTATCCATTATTACATCTCCTTCTTCATCTCTGATTTTATTAATTTGGGTATTTTCCCTCTTTTTCTGTTTATCAAAAAAAAAAAAAGCTGGTCTTTTCACTGATCTTTTGTATTGTTTTTTTTAGTTTCAACTTTATTTCTAATCTAATTTTAATTATTTCTTTCCTCCTATTAATTTTGGGTTTGGTTTATTGTTTTTCTAGGTCCTTATGATACACTGACAGCTCATTTATTTAATGCCTTTCAAATGTCTTGATGTAGATGCCAGTTGCCATAAACTTTCTTCTTAACACTGCTTTTGCTATATGCTGTAAGTTTTGATATGTTGTATTGTCATCTTCATTTGTTTTAAGAAATTTTTTTTATTTCCTTTTTGATTTCTTTTATGGCCAACTGTTCATTTAGTAGTGTGTTATTCAATCTCTATGTGTTTGTATATGTTCTAAAGATTCTTGAGTTGTTGATTTCCAGCTTCATTTCATGGTGGCCAGAAAAGATACATGGTATGATTTCAATTTTTTGAATTTGGTGAGACTTGCTTTGTATCCTAGCATATGGTCTATCCTGGAGAAAGTTCCATGCACTGCTGAAAAGGATGTGTATTCTGCAACTGTAGGATGAAAGGCATTGTAGATATAGTTAGGCATTTCGTTCATAGTATAAATTAGCTGTTTCTTTGTATTTTTATCTAGGTATATGTCCATTGATGAAAGTAGGGTGTTGAAGTCCCTCATTACTATTGTTTTGGAGTCTGTGTCTCTCTTTAGATCCATTAACAGTTGGTTTAAATAGCCAGGAGCCCTAGCATCGTGTGCATAAACGTTATAGTCACATCTTCCTGTTGAATTTATGTCTTAATCATTACCTAATGCCCTTCGTTGTCTCTTTTAACTGTTTTTGTGTTAAAATGTTTTGTCTGGGCCGGCGCCGTGGCTCACTAGGCTAATCCTCCGCCTAGAAGTGCCGGCACACCGGGGTCTAGTCCCGGTTGGGGCGCCAGATTCTGTCCTGGTTGCCCCTCTTCCAGGCCAGCTCTCTGCTGTGGCCAGGGAGTGCAGTGGAGGATGGCCCAGGTGCTTGGGCCCTGCACCCCATGGGAGACCAGGAAAAAGCACCTGGCTCCTGGCTCCTGCCATCCGATCAGTGCGGTGCGCCGGCCGCAGCGTGCCGGCCGCGGCGGCCATTGGAGGGTGAACCAACGGCAAAGGAAGACCTTTCTCTCTGTCTCTCTCTCTCACTGTTCACTCTGCCTGTCAAAAAATTAAAAAAAAATAAATAAATAAAAATAAAAAAAAAGTTTTGTCTGTTAGCACAGAATATCTTTTTTCTGTCCTTTCACTTTATTTATTTATTTATTTATTTTTTTTTTATTTTATTTGACAGGTAGAGTTATAGACAGTGAGAGAGAGAGAGAGAGACAGAGAGAAAGGTCTTCCTTCTGTTGATTCACTCCTCAAATGGCTGCCATAGCTGGAGCTGCGCTGATCCGAAGCCAGGAACGAGGTGCTTCCTCCTGGTCTCCCATGCAGGTGCAGGAGCCCAAACACCCAGGCCATCCTTCACTGCCCTCCTGGGCCAAAGCAGAGAGCTGGGCTGGAAGAGAAGCAACCGGGACTAGAACCCAGTGCCCACATGCAATCCCAGTGCCGCAGCCGGAGGACTAACCAAGTGAGCCACGGCACCGGCCCCTTTTTCTTTTTTTAAAAAACATTTTATTTTATTTATTTAACAGGTAGAGTTACAGACAGTGAGAGAGACAGAGAGAAAGGTCTTCCTTCTGTTGGTTCACTCCCCAAATGGCCACAACGACCGGAGCTGCGCCAATCCAAAACCAGGAGCCAGGTGCTTCCTCCTGGTCTCCCATGCGGGTGCAGGGGCCCAAGCACTTGGTCGTCTTTTCACTTTCACTATGCGTGTATGTTTATTGATGGCATGTCTTTCTTGTAGGCAGCAAATATAGGTCTTGTTTTTTAATCCATTCAGCAAATTTGCATCATTTAATTGGAGAATTTAGGCCATTTACATTCAAAGTTACTATTGATAAGTAACATCTTGGCTCTGCCTTTTTTTTTTAATAAGTATCCTATTGTTTGCTTTGGATTTCCTTTGTATTTTTTTTTTTTTAATTTATTTCATTTATTTGAAAGAGTTACAGAGAGAGGTTGAGACAGAGAAAGAGGTCTTCTATCCGCTGGTTCACTCTCAGATGGCCACAATGGCCAGAGCTGTGCTGATCTGAAGCTAGGAGCTTTTTCTGGATCTCCCACATGGGTGCAGGGGCCCAAAGTCTTGGGCCATCTTCTACTGCTTTTCTAGGCCATAGCGGAGAACTGGATTGGAAGAGGAGAAGCCGGGACTAGAACCAGTGCCCATATGGGATGCTGGTGCTGTAGGCCAGAGCTTTAACCCACTGCGCCACAGCACCGGCCCCTCCTTTGTACTTTTACTGGGAGATTTTCTGCCTTCACATTCTTTCATAATGATGACTATCTTTTTGTGTTTCAGTGTGTAGCACATCTGTAAGCATAATTTTAAGGCTGGACAAGTGGTGACAAATTCTTTAAATTTTTGTTTGTTGAGAAAGGTCTTTATTTCACCTTCACTTATAAATGAGAGCTTTGCAGGGTACTGTATTCTGGGTTGACAGGTTTTTTGTTTTTTTTTTTTTCTTTTAAGACTTGGACTATCTCTCCATTCTCTCCCAGCCTATAGAGTTTCTGATGAGAAATCAGCTATGAGTCTAGTTGGAGATCCTCTGAACATAATCTGCATTTCTCTTATGTACATATTTGAATCTTTTCTTTATGTTTCACTGTTAAAAGCTTGACTACAATATGTCATGGTGAAGATCTTTACTGGTTATGTCTATTAGGAGTTCTATGAGCCTCATATACTTGGATGTCCCTTTCTTTCTTCAAATTAGGGAAGTTTTCTCTAATTATTTTGCTGAATAGGCCTTGTAATCTATTCTCTCTTTCCATACCTTCAGGAACTCCTAAGACCCATATGTTGGGTCATTTGATAGTATCCCATAAATCTTGAACATTGTTTTTAATTTTTCTAATTTATTCTTCATTTTTTTGTTCTATTTCCAAAGATTTGTCTTCTAGCTCAGATATTATTTCTTCTACCTAACAAAGTCTGTTGTTAAGGATTTCCACTGTATTTTTTATTTGACATATTGAATCCTTCATTTCTTTCTTTTTTTTTTTTTTTTAAAGATTTACTTCTTTATTTGAAAGGTAGAGCTACAGAGAAGCAGAGGCAGAGAGAGCATGAGAGAGGCCTTCCTTCCACTGATTCACTCCCCAGATGGCCACAACGGCTGGAGCTGAGCCATTCCAAATCCTAGAGCCAGGAGCTTCTTGAGGGTCTCTAACACAGGTGCAGGGCCCAAGGACTTGGGCCATCTTCTACTGCTTTTCCCAGGTCATAGCAGAGAGCTGGATCAGAAGTGGAACAGTCGGGACTTGAACCAGTGGCCATTTGGGATGCTGGCACTATAGGCAGTGGTTTTACCAGCTATGCCACAGCACCGGCCCCTCTTTCATTTCTAATATTTTCGATTTCTCTTCAAAAATTCTGTCTCATGGAAAAATTTTTCTTCCATGTCACGTATGGATTTCTTTGACTTATGAATTTGCTTCTCGTTGCTTCTGAGTAATCCTGTGATTACTCTTTTGTATTTCTTCTCAGGTATTTCATTAATCTCTTCATCTTCTCATTCTAATATTGAAGTATTGTTGTATTCCTTTGGGGGGTCATGTTTTCTTACTTATTCTTATTTCTTGAATTTCTGCATTTATTTTTAGGCAATTATGGAAATACTTATTTGTATTCTCTTTGATGGATTTTATGTTTGAACTATGCCTCTGTGGCTTGGTGGAGTGTCTGCTCTTTGAATGAACACCCAGTGGCGTCTTCTGGATATGGCTAGGGAGCTCTGGTCAGTGCTAAGTATCCAGCGTTAACACCCAAGTTGGAGGTGGTAGATCTCCTCTATTGTCAGCAGAGGGGAGGGTATGATCACCTCTGTGAGAGTAATCACACCCTCACCTCCTCTCTTCCTAGGTGATTAATGCCCGGAACTAGCCCTCAATGGATGCAGTACTCACCCTTGCTGCCTCATGAATCACACAAGGGATCTGTGCAGCCCTCAGTGTGAGCACAGATCCCTCTGCAATGACCCACCCCTGGCAATCGGGGAACTCTGAGCGTGTGGAGCTGCATACAGTGTTTGCCCAGATGTCCACCTATATCCTGTGCCCTATTGTTCAGTCACAGAGTTCCCACATTCACAGCACACAATGCTCCCACAGCCACAGGGTGCAGCAGATCCACTCCACCATGCTAGCCTGTCCCATCCATGGAGACATGAGAGATGTTTCCTGAGCCAGCTGCCTGTGAGTGCTCCACCGTGGCAGTTTGAGCCCTGGAGCCTGTGACATCTTGAGAGGATAGGGGCACTTCACAGTCCTACATGGGTGCCCAGCCCTCTCGTCCCTCCCAGCCACACTCAAAGTCAGTGAGGAGTGCAGCTTTTTCCCTCTGGGAAAATCCCCTGATTACACACATGCAGAAGGGATGCTGCAGCCACTACCAGCGTCAAAATGGCACCTTATCCCTGCCAGTTGCTGGGTATCCTTGTCAGGGGTTGGTGAGAAAGTAATGGAACTTTGCTTTCACTGGATTAGGCAGGTACCCTGTCCCCCCATTAGGGCTCCAGGCCAGACTCAAAAATGTGGTCTGCAAGCCTCTTCCTCTGGTAATATCACCAGTGGCACAGGCTGCTGCAGTCTGCTCTCACCTCTCTTCAAAGCTGGCGTATGCTTCAGCTCTCAGCTGCCAGGGTGATGTGTGGTATCCACACTCATGGCTGCACGGCTGCACCTTCCACACTGGTCCACAGCATCCCTTTTCCATCTGGAAAATTTCCACTGCAAATTTCTCTCCAACTCTCCCCCAGGAATGTACTTTCTGCACTTTTTGTCTACTTTTTTCCCCATTGTCTAAAGCAGTACATCTTTTCCCTCTTCAGCCATCTTGGAATTCCCAGAAGAAATAATTTATAAATGTTTAATGCAAACTATATAATCATAATGTTTACTTTAGAGTTTTTTGCTCAATATGTGTACACAAAAAATAAAAGCATTTTTCAAAGTTAGTAAAGTTGCTTTAAAAATTTAAAGTAGAGAGGCTGGGATTGTGGTGTAGCAGGTAAACAAATCAGTCTTTTTAAAAAAATTAAAAATTGTGAAGTAGAAATATATTATTCTACAAAATTTTTTACTGGATTTGAATATAGATGTTTTAAAAATAACCTGTTGCTACTAATATTCACTTCTGTTGTGTAAGTATGTAAGCATAAAGATTAAAAATTAACATTGTCCCAAAACTGCCAATATGGGGAAACTTATCAGAGAAGTCTTTGAAAAAGAATAAAAAGACAGTTGTAAAACAGTTTTATGGGGCTGGCGCTCTGGTGTCGCAGGTAAAGCTGACACCTGCAGTGCCGGCATCCCGTATGGGCGCTGGTTCAAGTCCCAGTTGCTCCATTTCCGATCCAGCTCTCTGCTATGGCCTGGGAAAACAGTAGAAGATGGCCCAAGTCCTTGGACCCCCGCCCACATAGGAGACCAGGAAGAAGCTCCTAGTTCCTGGCTTCGGATTGGCGCATCTCCAGCCATTGTGATCAGTTGGGGAGTGAACCAGCGGTGGAAGACCTCTCTCTCTCTTTCTCTCTCTGCCTCTCCTTCTCTCTCTGTGTAACTCTGACTTTCAAATAAATAAATAAATCTAAAAAAAGGTTTGATAAAAAACAATTATATGTCAAAATGGAAGTTATAAAAAGGAAAAGAGTCAATTACATAATACCTTAGAAATATTTTTAGTTTTGTTCTAAGCTGAGCAGTTAAATTCTTGTAATATTGTTGATATTTACAGTACTAGAGGAAAGCTGAATAGACATAATCTGAAATTATATTTAGGCTGAGCACTATTAATACTCAACTAATAACACTATTAAACATTAAGGGTAGGAGCCAGCACTGTAGCACAGTGGGTTTTAAAGCCATGGCCTGCAGCACTAGCATTCCCTGGAGTATCGTTTTGAGTCCTGGCTGCTCCACTTCCTATCTGGTTCCCTACTAATGGGCATAGGAAAGCAGCAGAAGATGGCTTAAGTGCTCAGGCCCCTGTACCTACTTGGGAAACCCAGAAGAAGCTCCAGGCTCCTGGCTTCAGCCTGACCCAGCCCCAGTTGTTGCTGCCATTTAGGGAGTGAACCAGCAAATGGAAGATATCTCTGTTTCTCCTTCTGCCTTTCAAATAAATAAATTAATTAAAAACAACAACAACAAGCCGGCGCCGCGGCTCACTAGGCTAATCCTCCGCCTAGCGGCGCCGGCACACCGGGTTCTAGTCCCGGTTGGGGCGCCGGATTCTGTCCCGGTTGCCCCTCTTCCAGGCCAGCCCTCTGCTGTGGCCAGGGAGTGCAGTGGAGGATGGCCCAGGTGCTTGGGCCCTGCACCCCATGGGAGACCAGGAAAAGCACCTGGCTCCTGGCTCCTGCCATCGGATCAGCGCGGTGCGCCGGCCGCAGCGCGCCGGCCGCGGCGGCCATTGGAGGGTGAACCAACGGCAAAGGAAGACCTTTCTCTCTGTCTCTCTCTCTCACTGTCCACTCTGCCTGTCAAAAAAAAAAAAAAAAAAAAAAAAACAACAACAACAAAAACATCACAGGTAGGCATTAAGCCAATTGGTAAAGATGCTGCTTGAAATGCTTGCCTCCCATTTCAGAGTGCCTGGATTCAAGTCCCACCCATCTCCCTGCTCTAGCATCTCACTGATGTTTAAATACAAACTCATGGGAGCCAGCAGGTGATAACTCAGGTAGTTGCTTCCCTGCTTCTCACGTTGGGGACTCCTGGCTTTAGCCTGAATGAGCTCCAGCTGTTGCAGAAGTTTGGGAATAAACCAGTAGATGGGAGATCTCTGTCTCTCTTGCTTTTTCTCTCTCTGATTTTCAAATATAAAAAATAAGATTATTTTATTAAAATGATGTTTCTGGTATTCTGGAGATTAGCATTTTTACCTAATTACAAAGCTTCACTGTGAAAAATTCACCCTAAAAATTAAAAGAGTCTGCATTGTACCAATTGTCACATGAGTTTATATCTGCTCACTTGCCAGATATAACCAATGAAATAAGATTATACATATCGATTACCTGAGATACCATTTTTCTCAATTATGATGAGGTAATACACAAGAATAAAAAACTCAGGCTGCATACAACCCTATCCTGTGTCAACTCTATTACTGTGTTTTTTTTTTTTTTTTTAAGATTTATTTATTTATTTGAAAGAGTTACAGAGAGAGAGGGAGAGGCAGAAATCAATCTTCCATCCACTGGTTCACTCCCCAGATGACCACAATGTTCGGAACTGGGCCAGGCTGAATCCAGGAGCCAGAAGATTCATCTTGGTCTCTCATGTAGGTGGATAAGACCCAAACACTTGGGCCATCTTCCAGTGTTTACCCCAGGACATTAGCAGGGAGCTGGGTCTGAAGTGAAGCAGTTGGACACGAACAAGTGCCCTATGAGATGCCAGTGTTGTAGGCAGCAGCTTTACCTAGTACACCACAATGCTGACCCCTTACTATTTTATTTTGGTTGTAAGAATGTAAAAGTAAGATCTACTACAATAAATTGATATTCTATCTAGTCATTTGTGATTTTTATTTAGTAGTATAAAGATAAGAAAGAACTGAAATCATGCATGTTAAATTTTTATATTGTAATGCAGTGTGGTTATGACAGTTTTATTTGTAAACATGGTATTTTAGAAAAGTAACTGATTTAGAAGCCAAACTCAAGAATAGAAGTTTTCAGGGTCAGGCACTATTGCACAGCAGATTAAGCTGCTGCTTAGGATGCACACATCACATAGTGGAGTGCCAGTTCAAGTCTCAGCTACTCTGCTTCCAACCCAGCTTTCTCAGATATATTCTGGGAATGAGCTTGGATCCTTACCACACATTGTAGGAGACCCAGAAGGAGTTCCAGGTTCTTGGCTTCAACCTGGCCTAGCCCTGGCTGTGAAGGGCATTTGGGGAATAAACTAGCAGATGGAAGATCCCTCTCACACTTTCTCTCTTTTTGTCTCTCTTTCTTTTTTTTTTAACTTTTATTTAATAAATATAAATTTCGAAAGTATAGCTTTTGGATTACAGTGGCTTTTCCCCCCCATAACCTCCCTCCCACGTGCAACCATCCCATCTCCTGCTCCCTCTCCCATCCCGTTCACATCAAGATTCATTTTCAATTATCTTTATATACAGAGGATCAATTTAGTATATACTAAGTAAAGATTTCAACAGCTTGCACCCACACAGAAACACAAAGTGTAAAGTACTGTTTGAGTGCTAGTTATAGCATTAATTCACATTGTACAGTACATTAAGGACAGAGATCCTACATGGAGAGTAAGTGCACAGTGACTCCTGTTGTTGATTTCACAATTGACACTCCTGTTTGTGGCCTCAGTAATCACCCTAGGCTCTTGTCATGAGTTGCCAAGGCTATGGAAGCCCCTTGAGTTCTCCGACTCTTATCTTGTTTAGACAAGGTCATGGTCAAAGTGGAAGTTCTCTCCTCCCTTCAGAGAAAGGTACCTCCTTCTTTGATGGCCTGTTCTTTCCTCTGAGATCTCACTCACAGAGATCTTTCATTTAGGTCATTTTTATTTATTTATTTATTTTTGCCAGAGTGTCTTGGCTTTCCATGCCTGAAATACTCTTTCAAATAGATGAAAATGAAGAAGCATTACAAAGAAAAAAACTATCAGAATAAAAATAACTGATTTAGAAACATGTATGTTATATCTGGAAAAAAAATAAAAGGACCATGCATTTGAACAAGAAACTGCCATTTTATTTAGCTTTTAAAATTAGAATATTAGCTCTTCATTTTTTTAGGTTTTATAGTTTGTCAGTGTATGTAATCTTATTCCTAGAGTCCCAAAGTTAAATCAGAGTAATTGGTGGGGCCGGCGCTGTGGTGTAACAGGTTAAGCTGCCACCTGCAGCACCAGCATCCCATATGGGTACCAGTTTGAGTCCCAGCTGCTCCACTTCTGATCTAGCTCCCTGCTAATACACCAAGTGCTATGGCCTCTGCACGCATGTGAGAGACCCAGATGAAACTCCAGGCTCCTGGCTTCGGTCTGGCCCATTCCAGCCATTTCTCTGTAATTCCACTTTTCAAATAAATAAATCTTAAAAAAAAGAGTACTCAAATGAAAGACATGGAAATATAATAGGAATGAAATTTATATTTAATAAGGACTGATTTTAAATATTAGTAAATTTGTAAAATTTCTAATGAAGTAAAGCTTTCCTATAATGAGGATATATAAAGCAGAATAGCTAGTATACATTTATTTCTGATAGAAATTCTGAAGGGTGGATTTTTTTGCATATTTACATTAACAAAAGATAATCCCTATACTTTTGCATAGAAGATTTTAGGTGTAATATTTCAATCTTGAATAAAAATTGATTTTATTATTAATTAAATCTATAAGGAAAGTCAATTTTAATGGAATTCTTAGGATAGTTTAAACATATTTCAAATTAACGTACATAATTGTCCAAAATCAAGCTATCTTAAATAAATAGTAAAGGGTTTAAACAGAGCTTAGAAAATTCAAGAGCTGTATAAGGAATTCTTGCAATGGAGTTAAGATCGCCTTAGGTCAATCTATTAGTCTGTGATTTTTCTAAGTGTTTCATTAATTTAACAAAAATGTATTGAATACTTACCATGTACCGATTTTTTTTTACAGGAATCAGAATTAACCAGACTACAAGCAAAGATTTCTGAAAATGACAGAGCAGAAGACATCAAGCTTATATCATCCCCATTTACACCTACAACAGATGTTACATCCAGTGTTCAAGATCCAAAGTTTGCTAAACATTCTCATACCTCTTTTATCAAGTACAGAAAGCTACGTCGCTCTATTAGTGCCAGTGACCTTAGTTTCAAAACTCATGGTGATGAAGATCTTTCTGAAGAATTACTACAGGACTTAAATAAAATGCAGTTAGCTCAGCCTTCAGCATTAGAGGAAAGCCATAAGGATTTGACTTATACTCAGGCCAATTCATTTAAACCTCTCACATTTAACCTGGAAGAAGATAATTCGGAGAGTAATGACTTTAGTACTCTTAGTGGAATGCTAAGATACATAAACAGAGAAGTGAGACTATTAAAAAAGTCTTCTATGCAAGGAGGTGCTGGTGTATCTCAGGTATGTATCTCATAACATTATAAGTTGTAATAATTTGTCTTCAGTGACTATTACTTTTTACTTGGAGGAAAGTTCATAGGCAGGATGAACATCCCTTATTGGAATTGCTTGGGACCTGAAGTATTTTCAAATCTCAGATTTTTTTGAATTGGGGGATATTTGCATATACATAATGAGATATCTCGGGGATGGAACCCAAGTCTAAACATGAAATTCTCTCCTCCCATTTTCTTCCTCCCTCCCTCCCTGTGTCATTCTGCCTTTTAAGTAAATGAAAGTGAATAGACATTAAAAAAAAAAAAAAGAAGTCAGAGTAAGTCAACTCCTTGTGTCTTTAATTTTTGACCCTAGAATACTTCTTTACTCTATGTTTATCTTCCCTTGGTTTCTGTCTTTTCTCTTTAAGAGAAAGAAGATTTATTATCCCTTTACTTTTTTGGTAAGAACCTCTTGAACAAGTGCTTTCAAGTACAAAAACTTGATTGTCAAGTGGTAGCAATTTACAATGACTTACCAAATTTATATGTCCTTTTCCATTTGTGATATTTTATTTACAGTAATAATTGCATCATTAATTTTTTGATAGGCCACTTGTATTTCTTTTGTACTTGCTATATGTTTTTGCAGTAGAGTTTTCATTCAGTTGAATTTATAAAGTAGAAAGTAGAAATGCAAACAAATTAGTACCAACACTAAATCCTTGATTACTTATTTCTAACTGGTTGACTACGTATCAATTATAGAATGAAAAGTGTGAGCTACATATAAAATCCCTTCACCTAATAGACAGCCCGAGATTAGATATGTTATTCTTGCTTTTTTAAATCCAAATTTAAGTTTCTGTTGTTATTTTTTAAATATTTATTTATTTATTTTAAAGAGACATAAAGATACAGATCTTCTATCCACTGTTTCACTCTCCAGTTGGTTACAATGGCCAGGGTTAGGCCAGGCCAAAACCAGAAGCCTAGAACTCCATTTGGGTCTCCCCCATGGGTGACAGGAGCCCAAGCACTTCGGCTATTTTCCATTGCTTTCCCAGGTACATTAGCAGGAAGCTAGATTGGAAGTAGAGCAGCCAGGATTCAAACCAGGTTCCATGTGGAGCTGCTATGCTGGCCTGTGTACTTGCTTTCAGAATGTCTACAAGGCTGAGACAAATTATAGGGAAATCATTCGAATTGTAACACCATCTCAGTGAAATCTTGGCTGAGAAAGCCTGATAAAATCTAGTGCGTTAAGCCGCCATCTGCAACAGCAGCATCCAATATGTGTGCCAGAACATGGGAGATCCAGATGGTGCTCCAGACTCCTGGCTTTGGCCTCGCCCAGCCCCAGCCAGTGTGGCCATTTGAAAAGTGAACCAGCAGTTGGAAGATCTCTCTGTCTCTCCCTATCTCTCTGTATTTTTGACTTTCAAATAATAAATAAATAAATCTTTATTAAAAAAAATCTAGTGGCCGGCGCCGCGGCTCACTAGGCTAATCCTCCGCCTAGTGGCGCCGGCACACTGGGTTCTAATCCCGGTCGGGGCGCCGGATTCTGTCCCGGTTGCCCCTCTTCCAGGCCAGCTCTCTGCTGTGGCCAGGGAGTGCAGTGGAGGATGGCCCAGGTGCTTGGGCCCTGCACCCCATGGGAGACCAGGAAAAGCACCTGGCTCCTGGCTCCTGCCATCGGATCAGCGCAGTGCGCCGGCCGGGGCGGCCATTGGAGGGTGAACCAACGGCAAAGGAAGACCTTTCTCTCTGTCTCTCTCTCTCTCACTGTCCACTCTGCCTGTCAAAAAAAAAAAAAAAAAAAATCTAGTGCTTAAAATTATAATTGTATTTACTGTCTATCACTTATTCAGTCATTTGTTTCATTCAAGAAATATTTATTGAATATCTACTATACACTAGGCACTAGAAGTATAGAAATAAAGGTGACCTACCTGGAGGTTACATTTTGGTGGGGGAGATGCCACTCCGGGAGGGCCGGTGTTGTGGCATAGCGGGTTAAGCCATGGCCTGCATGTGCTGGCAGAGTCCTGTCTGCTCTACTTCCGAGCTATCTCCCTGCTGATGGCTGATGAAAGCAGCTCAGGACAACCCAAGTGTTTGGGCCCCACAACCACATGGGAGACCTGGAAGAGCTCCTACCTCTGGGCTTTAGCCTGGCCTAGTCCTGACCATTTGGGGAGTAAACCAGCAGATGGAAGACCTTATGTCTCTCTTTTCTCTTTCCCTCTTTCTCTGTAACTCTGCACTCTGCCTTTCAAATTAAGAAATCTTAAAAAAATAATAATAATAAAAACAGATGTCTCTTGAGACACCTGCCTTCCATATCAGAGTGTCTGAGTTTGAGTTCTGTCTCCACTTCTGATTTCAGCCTGGGGACAGCAAATGATGGCTCAAGTACTTGGGCCCTTGCTACCCTTGTAGAAGACTCAGATTGATTCCAGGCTCCTGGCTTCAGCTTGACCCAGCCCCAGCTGTTTTGGGCATTTAGAATGCCCACAGATGATGGCCGGCGCCAGGTCCCACTAGGCTAATCCTCCACCTTGCGGCGCCGGCACACAGGGTTCTAGTCCCGGTCAGGGCGCCGGATTCTGTCCCGGTTGCCCCTCTTCCAGGCCAGCTCTCTGCTGTGGCCCGGGAGTGCAGTGGAGGATGGCCCAAGTGCTTGGGCCCTGCACCCCATGGGAGACCAGGATAAGTACCTGGCTCCTGCCATCGGATCAGCGCGGTGCGCCGGCCACAGCGCGCCGGCCGTGGCGGCCATTGGAGGGTGAACCAACGGCAAAGGAAGACCTTTCTCTCTGTCTCTCTCTCTCTCACTGTCCACTCTGCCTGTCAAAAAAAAAAAAAAAAAAAAAAAGAATGCCCACAGATGGGGATCCCTGCAGATGGAAGATCAGTCTCTCTCTCTCTTCCCCTCCCTCCCTGTGCCTCTGCGTCTGCCTCTCCCTTTCCCTCTCTCTTTTCTATTCAAATAAAATGAAAATTAAAAAATAAAAATTTCAAAAAAAACACAGCAGTTCATCCACTGTTGTGGGAAGGATAGCAGAATATGTGGGTACAGAAATATATAGAGTAGAAAGTTAAGTGGTGGGAAAAGACTATTTTTTTTAACTTTTATTTAATGAATATAAATTTCCAAAGTACGATTTATGGATTACAATGGCTTCCCCCACATACCGTCCCTCCCACCCACTACCCTCCCCTTTCCCACTCCCTCTCCCCTTCCATTCACATCAAGATTCATTTTCGATTATCTTAATATACAGAAGATCAGCTTAGTATACATTAAGTAAGGATTTCAACAGTTTGCTCCCACACAGAAACATAAAGTGAAAAATAATAGATGATTTTTTTTTAAATGATGATAAATCAGATCAGACCTATTGTCATGTTTAATCCCAGTGAGAGTCAAGTTGGGAGTTGATAATTTTTTTTTTTTTTTTACAGAGGATCAGTTTAGTATACATTAAGTAAAGATTTCAACAGTTTGCACCCCCATAGAAACACAAAGTGAAATATATTGTTTGAGTACTCGTTATAGCATTAAATCTCAATACACAGCACATTAAGGACAGAGATCCTACATGAGGAGTAAGTGCACAGTGACTCCTGTTGTTGACTTTACCAATTGACACTCCTGTCTATGGCATCAGTAGTCTCCCTATGCTCCAGTCATGAGTTTCCAAGGCTATGGAAGCCCTCTGAGTTCTCCGATTCTTATCTTGTTTAGACAAGGTCATAGTCAAAGTGGAGGTTCTCTCCTCCCTTCAGAGAAAGGTACCTCCTTCTTTGAAGACCTGTTCTTTCCACTGGGATCTCACTCGCAGAGATCTTTTGCCAGAGTGTCTTGGCTTTCCATGCCTGAAATACTCTCATGGGCTTTTCAGCCAGATCCGAATGCCTTTAGGGCTGATTCTGAGGCCAGAGTGCTATTTAGGACATCTGCCATTCTATGAGTCTGCTGAGTATCTCACTTCCCATGTTGGATCACTCTCAGAAACCTGAAGATAACCCTACCGTTCGACCCAGCCATCCCACTCCTTGGAATTTACCCAAAGGAATTTAAATTGGCAAACAAAAAAGCGGTCTGCAGCCTAATGTTTATTGCAGCTCAATTCACAATAGCTAAGACCTGGAACCGACCTAAATGCCCATCAACGGTAGACTGGATAAAGAAATTATGGGATATGTACTCTTTAGAATACTATACCGCAGTAAGAAACAACGAAATCCAGTCATTTGCAACAAAATGGAGGAATCTGGAACACATCATGCTGAGTGAAATAAGCCAGTCCCAAAGGGACAAATACCATATGTTCTCCCTGATCGGTGACAACTGACTGAACACCAAAAAGGAAACCTCCTGAAGTGAAATGGACACTATAGGAAACGGTGACTTGATCAGCATAGCCCTGACTGTTAATGAACAACTTAATACATTATCCCTCTTAGTAGTTTTTTTGTCTGTTCTACTTAATATGACTGGTTTAATTCTGTAATTAATACACAGTTATTCTTAAGTGTTAAAAATTAACTGAAATGTGATCCCTGTTAAACATAAGAGTGGGAATAAGAGAGGGAAGAGATGTATAATTTGGGACATGCTCAAGCTGACTTGCTCCAAATGATAGAGTTAAAAACATACCAGGGGATTCCAATTCAATCCCATCAAGGTGGCATGTACCAATGCCATCTCACTATTCCAAGTGATCAATTTCAGTTCACAATTGATCATAATGAAAGGACTAAGAGTCAAAGGGAGCACATAAACAAGTCTAGTACCTGCTAACACTAACTGATGGGAGAAGACTTTATTGATTGATTGCCTTTATTTTCTTAGTGAAATAAGAACCAGAAATATTAGCTAAGTTAGAATAATATATTGGAGATTTAAGAGCAAATGTGAGAGCAGGCATTTAACCTGGTGGTTAAGACACCCATGCCCCATATGGAAGTACCTGTATTTGATTGCCTATGCCAGCTTCTGACTCCAGCAGACCCTGGGAGACAGTGGTGATGGCTGAAGTAATTGGGTTTCTGCCATCCACCTAGGAGATCTGGATTATATTTCTAGCTCTGGCCCAGCCCCTGGGATGTGGGCATTTAGGGACTGAACCAGCAGATGAGAGCTCACTTTGTCTCTCCTCTCTGCCTCTCAAATAAATATATTAGGAATTTTAAAAAGAGCAAGGTATATGACATAGTTATCTTGAAGAGTAGAAAGTATAAATACACTAAGGAAATCTAGTAGAATTATCAGCCAGATAGTCTTTTGTTTGCTTCGTCTTTTTCTTTGAGAGAAAGAACAAGCTTCCATCTACTCGTCCACTTCCCACAGTGCCCGAGATGCTCTGGACTGGGCTAAGCCGAAGCTAGATCTGGAAACACAATCCAGGTCTCCCATGGGTTGGCAAGAACCCAATTACCTGAGCCATCATTGTTGCTTTCCATGGTCTGCCCTAGCAGGAAGGTGGAGTCAGCAGCCAGAGCTGAATATTGGACCCAGGTGCTCCAGTGTGAGACACAGCAGGGTATCTTAACTTCCTGGCCGAACAGAGAGATGTTTTTGTCTTTCATTTTAGCTTTTTATGTTTTTTGTAATTATATTTAAAAAAAAAAAAAAGATTTACTTACTTATTTGAAAGGCAGAGTTACAGAAGGAGAGAGATGTTCCGTCTACTAGTTCATTCCCCCAAATGGCTGCAACAGTCAGGGCTTGACTAGGCCAAAGCCAGGAGCCAGGAGCTTTATCCTGGTCTCCCACATGGGTGGCAGGGACCCAAATATTTGGGCTGTTGTCTGCTGTCTTCCAGGAGCATTAGCAGGGGATTAGATCAAAAAAGGAGGAGCCAGGTCTCAAACCAGCACTCCAACACGGGATGCTGGTGTTATGGTTTAACCTCCTATGTCACATGCTGGCTCCTAAATATCTTAGTTTTATGTCCCCTGTTTTTGAGTTTTAAATTCTCTAGTTCAACTTTGTACTCCTACCTCTTATCCCACCAAACCAAAATTACTTTTTATATCTGTGTGGTCCACTATTAACTTGTTAATGATTCATTTTTCAGTTTACTAAGAATTTTGCATGCTTGCTTTAAATTATACTCCTGTTTATTATAGTGGATTTTAATGCTGTCAATATAAAAATATTTCAGATATTAATCTATTATTTTACATTATTCTAGGGAGAAAATTTATAATTAAAAGAAGATATTGATGTGATGGAAAATGGAATTTTTGGTAGTATGCTGCATTTATTATTTTTGTAGCTCATACTTCATAGAAACAGTTATTTTATTGCTTTTGAATAAATTTTATATTTTAATATTTCTAAAGAAAGTCCTTTCTTCTAAAAATAGTTATATTGAGAGTGAAAATTAGTTTTATTATTTTTGGTTTAAACTTACTATTTTATTTGTGTTTGTTATGTCAAACTTATTGCTAAAAATGTGTAAGTACATTGACTAACTCAAATTTCCAGACTACCATATTTTTCACTGATTTCCTAGTAATACTTATTTTACAAGTTAATAATAGAAATTTAAAAGCCATGTGACAGGCTCATAATTGTAATGACTGACTTTTATTGACTGTATTTTCAGAAACTATTCTAGGCATGTAATATTAGCTCATTTAATCCTCATAACAACCCTATGAAGTAGAGACATTATTTTTGTTTTACAGGTAGAATTATTTATTATAATGATAAAAGTTATGATTTGTTGTATCAAGAAATGGACTTTGAATTAGTTACTCCATTTATACATGATTGGCTTTATGGTAGAATAAAAATAGTACCACACAATTAGTAAGGCATATATAAGCCTTCTAAATCTTGGGGTGAGCATTTAGCCTAGTGGTTAAGACACACCTGTGTCCTGCCATCAGAGTACCTGGGTTTGATTCTCAGCTCTGTCTCCTGACTCCTTCCTGCTGTTGCAGACCTGGGGAGTCAGTGATGATGGCTCAAGTAATTGATTTTTTTTAATTTTATTTATTTGACAGGCAGAGTGACAGAGAGAGGTAGAGACAGAGAGGGAGGTCTTCCATCCACTGGTTCACTCCCCAGATGGCTGCAACGGCTGGAGCTGCACCAATCCAGAGCCAGGAGCCAGGAGCTTCTTCCGGTCCCCTACGCAGGTACAGGAGCCCAAGGACTTGGGCCATCCTCTACTGCTCTCATAGCAGAGAGCTGGATCGGAAGAGGAGCAGCCAGGACTAGAACCGGTGCCCATATGGGATGCCGGCACTTCAGGCCAGGGCGTTAACTCACTGAGCCACAGCACCGGCCCCAAAGTAATTGGTTTCTTGCCACTGACATGGAAGACCTGAATATTGTTCCTGGCTTCAGCCCAGCCCAAATTGCAGGTATCTGGGGGAGAGAACCAGCACATGGGAGCTCTCACTCTTTCTCTTGCTCTCACCATCTCCCTCATTTTGCCCTTCAAATAGATGAAAATAAACATTAAAAAAAAAAGTCATCAGAATCTGATTGCTAGCAAATCATTCTTTCTGCTAAATGTGGAGAAACTATTCTGGCTCAGCTCTGCATACCTGTGGCCATAGCAGGGTGTGTTTGATCTGAAATCTTTTGTTCTAGCATCTCTGTCTCTACATCAACCTGGTGTCCTTTCAGTTCTCATACTCTCTGATCTCGGTTGATGTTTTTCTACATTATTGAAAAGTTTTTTACCTTTACCATTTTCTGCCAATATACATGTAAAGAGGTGATTTGCCAAAGTGGTTAAGCATGAACTTTGGGGGTCGGGTGTTTGGTGCAGCTGTTAGGGTGCTGTTTGGGACATGTACCCCATATCAGAGTGCCTGGGTTCAAACCCTGCCTCTGTTTCTAATTACTGCTTCCTGCTAATATGCACTATGGGAGGACAGCAAGTAGTTGAGTTCCTGCCACCCATGTAGAAGACCTGAATTGAATTCATGGCTCCTGGCTCCTTGCTTGGCTCTGGCCTAGCCCTGGGTGTTATGGATATTTGAGGAGTGAATCACCAGATAAGAGATATCTGTTTCTCTACTTTTCAAATAAATGTATAAATAAATAAATAAATAAATAAATAAAGCTTTTTAAAAATCTTTAAAAAAAGAATATGGGCTTTGAGTAAGTAAACTTAGACATCCAGCCATGATGGAATAAATGGTATTAGTATTCCCTTATATCCTATACAATTATAAAACTGGATAAAATATGCAAGGTGGCTCTTTCTAGATAATTAACTACAGGAAGCACAAGACTATTAATCTCCAATAGAAGTTAGATATTCATGGATGGCCACACTATTTGCCTAGACGCTCAGATTAGGGTTATACTCCCCATTTGTAGTTGTAATACCAAAAGTAACCCCAAAGTGGAATGGCGATCATGCTGAACTGAGGAGGCTACTCTGGTGGCTTTAATTTGTGGACAGAAACCAGAAATGAAGAAGCTTTGCAGAGAGTATAACCATGGAAGACTAAGGTTTCTCTCACATCCTTTGTGAAGGGCAGAACTTACATATGGTAGATGAAATTTGCAAGACTTAATAATACTACTATGGGTCTGAAAAACAAGATGCCAAAAGTTGCACAGTGCTGGGATATGTTGGTGTTTTGGCCCAGCCATGGAACAGGATACTTGCTGAGTGTCTCTATATGCAATTGAAATCCATTAAAGCCAAATTTTAGAAATAAGATGAAGCTATAATGGCTACACCATAGAACGAAGTCAAAACCAAAAAATATAACCAAGCCTGAGAAAATCATCTGTGTATAATTTGATTCAATCATTTACTATTTAAAGGAAGGTATCATAATCCAGAATTGCTATTATATTTTAGTAAAAATATCCAACATACACTAGACAGATGAAAAAAATAGAAGAATATGACTCATAACCTAAAGAAAAGATAGCCAGTAGAAACTAGCCCCAAGATGACCCCTAGATGTTAGAATTAGCCAACAAAGACTATAAAATATGTAACAACTGCAAGTATCTTCAAGGGTTTAAAGGAGAAGATGAACATCATGAGTGAGCAGATGGGGAGGAATCTAACAACTACAGAATATACATTCTTTTCAAGTACACAAGGAATGTTTAGGGACCATGTAGTGGGCCACAATTTACATTACAGTAAATTTCAGAAGACTTAAACCATCTTGTTAGAGATTTTCTGATTGTAATATAATTAAAGTAAGTATCAATAACAACATATCTAGAAAATCTTCAAATATTAAATCACCCCACTATATAACCCTGAGTCAAAGACTATATATAAAGAGAATTTTAAATTACTTTTAATTTTTGATATAAAAACACAAGTTAAATTTGTGATGTACAGCTAAAGAGGAATTTATGGTTTTAAATGCTTATATTAGTAAAGAGGAAAGGTTTAAAATCAGTGATCTCAAGCAAGCAGTAAGACTAGCAGTTAAGATGCCTGTGTCCCATATCATAGCACCTAAGTTCAGTTCCCAGCTCCTGACTCCAGCTTCTCCCAGTGCAGACCCTGGGAGGCAGCAATGATAGCTCAAGTGATTGAGGTCCTGCCACCCATGTGGAAGACCTAGATTGAGTTCCCAGCTCCTGGTCCAATTCCTGCCATTATAGGCTTCAGTGAAAAGAAGTTATCACACCCCATCTCTCTCCATGTACCCCTGCCTCCCTCTAAGATAAATTTGAAAATAATTAAAAGTTGTTTTTATTTTTTTAAGCAATACTTTCCTTTTTTTATTTTTTGAAGATTTTTCTACTTATTTGAAAGGCAGTTACAGAGCTCTTCCATCCACTGGTTCACTCCCAAAATGGCCACAATGGCCAGAACTGGGCTGGTACAAAGCCAGGAGCCAAGAGGTTCTTCTGGGTCTCCCACATGATGCAGGGGCCCAAGTACTTGTGCCATCCTCCACTGCTCTCCCAGGCACATTGGCAGGGAGCTGGATTGGAAGTAGAACAGCCAGGACTTGAACCGGTGCCCATAAGGGTTACCAGTGCTAAAGGCAGCAGCTCTGCCCACTATGCCACAGTGTTGGCCCATTTAAAAAATCAGTGACCATGGAGCTCTCGGTGCTGTGACCCAGCAGGTTAAGCTGCCACCTGCAATACTAACATTCCACATGGGTACCAGATGAGTCCTGGCTGCCCCACTTTGGTTCCAGCTCCCTGCTAATTCCTGAGAAAGCAGTGAAAGATGGCAAAAGTCCTTGGGCCCCTGCACCTACATGGGAGATGCAGAGGAAGCTCCTGGCACCTGGCTTTGACCTAGTGCAGCCATGGCCATTGCAGCCATTTGGGGAGTAAACCAGCGGACAGAAGAGATTCCTTTCTCTCTCTCTCTCTCTCTCTCTCTCTCTCATCTCTCATCTCTCATCTCTCATCTCTCTCTCCCTCTCTATATATATCTCTGCCTTTCAAATAAATAAATAAATAAATCTTTAAAACAAAAAAGAGAAGAAAATTAACACACCTAAAAGTTGGTGTATTAAAAATACTTGCAGGGACTGGCATTGTGGTAACAGGGGTTTTAAGTCACTGCTAGCAACACTAGCATCCATATCAGAGAGCTGGTTCAAGTCCTGGCTGTTCCACTTCCAATCCAGCTTCCTGCTTATGTACCTGGAAAGGCAGCAGAAGATGACCCATGTACTTAGGACCCTGCCACCATGTATTTAGGAGTTCTTGGTTTTTGGCTTTAGCCTGGCCCAGACCTATCTAATGTAGCCATTTGAGAAGTTAACCAGCAGATGAAAAATCTCTCCCTCTCCCCATGTCATTCTGCCTTTCAAATAAATAAAACTTTTACATAAAAAAATAAACTAGTAAAGCTGATCAAGAGAAAAAATATATTACAAATTAAATATTCAAAGTTTTAATAAAATTGAAATATATAGATATATATATATTGAAATATATATTATCAATATATAATTATCAATATTTAGAATGAAAAAGGAGTGTGACAGAGCCTCTATACATTTACATATATGATTATGGAATATTTAGAAGACCTTTAATGCCATTAAATTTGACTTACATGGATGAAATGAAATAATTCCTTGAACAACACAACTTACCAAAGCTAACACAGATGAATTTTAAAATCAAATAAGTTTAAAAATCTAAATAGTTTTTATTGTGAAAGAAGTTGTATTTGAATTTACAACATTTCCATAAAAGATATTTCAGGCCCAGGTAGCTTTATTGGCAAAGGCTAGCAAACATTTAAGCAAGAAATAATAAAAGTTTTACAGAAACTCTTTCAGAAAATAAAGGAGGGGAAATTTCACAGCTTATTTTATAAGACCAATGTAATCATAATATGAAAACATAACAAGAATATTATATGCAAAGAAGTGATAGCCCTTGTAAACATAGACCAGAGATTAACATACTAAATCCCTCAGGCCAAACCTAGCCCGTCCCTGATTTGAAAATAAAATTTGTTTCTATATTGTCTGTTGCTGATTTACACTGTAATAACAAGATTGAGTACTCACAGTTCAGATAGACTGTACAGCTATTACAAAGCCCATAATATTTACTTGACCAACTCCTAACAGAGCTACTTTTGTACCAATGATTTTTTTTGACAGAGTTTAGACAGAGAGAGAGAGAGAGAAAGGTCTTCCTTCTGTTGGTTCACTCCCCAGATGGTCGCTACGGCCGGCGCACTGCACCGATCCGAAGCCAGGAGCCAGGTGCTTCTCCTGGTCTCCCATGCAGGTGCAGGGCCCAAGCACTTGGGCCATCCTCCACTGCACTCCCTGGCCACAGCAGAGAGCTGGCCTGGAAGAGGAGCAACCAGGACAGAATCCGGCACCCCGACCGGGACTAGAACCTGGTGGGACTAGAACCTGGTGTGCCAGCGCTGCAGGCGGAGGATTAGCCAAGTGAGCCGTGGCGCTGGCTGTACCAAATGTTTTTTAAAAATTAATGCTTTCTCCCCCTGAGATCAGCAATAAGGCAAGGATGTCTGTTTTCATCACTTCTCTTTATTTTCTAGTGGAGGTACTAAACAGTACAATATGGCAAGGGAACAATGAAAGGCAAACATAAAGGGAGAAGTAAATCTTTATTTGTTGATTGCATGATTATAAATGTAGAAAATCCTAAGGGATTTTCAAACTACCTACTAGAACTAGTAAGTGATTTTATTAGCAAACTCACAGGATCAATATACAAAATTAAAGATAATTCTAAACAGTAGAAGTTTGACATGGAAGGTAGCAAATGATGGCTGTAGTACTTTGGTCCCTGCCACTCATGTGGGAGATCCTGAGTATTGGACTGGACTTCAGCTTGGCTCAGCCCTGTCTGTTGCAGGCATTTGGGGAGTAAACCAGGCAATGAATGATGTGTGTGTGTGTGTGTGTGTGTGTGTGTGAGTGTGAGTGGTCTTTCAAATAAATAAAAATACTTTTTTTAAAAAAAGAACGAAGTTGGAGAACTTGCACAAACTTGTTTCAAGAATTATTTAAAGGATGGAATATCAGTAGAACCAAGAAGACAATTCTCAAGTTTATCAGTAGGACAGAGTATATGATATATAATTTATTTACCTATATAATATACAAAAATAAATATTTAATTGATTTTCAGCAAGTCAATGAAGTCATTCAATGTTAAAAGTCTAACAGATAATGATGGTATGACTAGAAGAAAAAAGACCAATCCCAAGTCTTGCTCCTGACTTCAACTTCATGCTAATATAGACCCTGGGAGACAGCACTGGTGGCTCAAATATATGAGTCCCTGCCTGCCATGTGAAAGAGTTGATTTGAGTTCCAGGCTGCTAGCTTCAATCTGGCTTAGCCCTGGCTGTTGTGGGCATTCGGGGAGTAAACCAGTGGTTGGAAGGAGGATTGTTTCTCTCTCTCTCTCTTTCTCTCTGTCTCTTTCTCTATCTCTTGTGTGCAGGTTAGTGCGCACTACCTTTCAAATAAAAAATTTTTAAAGAAGTAAGCAGGCTTTAAAGTTAGATCTCAGTTTGGCCCTGGTTTCTCTCTTACAAGCTACATTACTTTGTTTTTGTTTTTGTTTTTGTTTTTAAGGAAAGGGGTTTATTGGGGAAAACTCAGTAGACCGGAGGGAAGGGGCGAAGAGGGAAAAAGAGAGAAAGAGACTGTAAGAGAGAGAGAGAAACAGAGAAGAGAGATGAGAGGAGGAGAGGAGCCAAGAGAGCAGGAGAGGAGCCAAGAGAGCTCATGTTCAGGAACAGGCCCTTTTAAAACTTTGCCCAAGGGCGGGCAGGGAAGCAGGAGCAGCAAACCCCATTAGGATGGGGGTGGAGACAAGCTACATTACTTTGGCCCAGTTATTAAATAACTAAACTTCATTCACTTTTTTTTTTTTTTTTTTTTTTTGACAGGCAGAGTGGACAGTGAGAGAGAGAGACAGAGAGAAAGGTCTTCCTTTGCCATTGGTTCACCCTCCAATGGCCGCCACGGCTGGCGCGCTGCAGCTGGCACACTGTGCTGATCCGAAGGCAGGAGCCAGGAGCTTCTCCTGGTCTCCCATGCGGGTGCAGGACCCAAGCACTTGGGCCATCCTCCACTGCCTTCCCGGGCCACAGCAGAGAGCTGGCCTGGAAGAGGGGCAACCGAGACAGAATCTGGCACCCCGACCAGGACTAGAACCTGGTGTGCCGGCGCCGCTAGGTGGAGGATTAGCCTAGTGAGCCGCGGCGCCGGTGTTCATTCACTTTAAATATAAAATAAAAGCAGTGTCTGTCTTATAAGCGTCTGGTGAGGATTAAATGAGGATAACAAATGTTAAGTATCAGTACACTGTCTGAGTAGACTACATACTCAGTATACAATAGCTGCCGTCCTTGAGGCTGTATAATTCTGTGGTCAAGAGTGAGCTCTGGAACCAGATTAATTTTGGCCAGTTTGTAGGATGACTGTGCCACTAATTTGTGTGTCACTTTGGGCAAGTTACTTAATTTCTCTGTGCCTTTGTTTCCTGAACTATAAAATGGAATCATGATACCTACCCCAAATGGTTATTATGAGAGTTAAACAAGCCAGTACATGTACAAATAATACCTGGTACATAGTAGGAGATCTGTAAATGTTAGCTGTAGCTCTTACTATTATTTAGTTTCTTATTCAGCCTAGATATGATGATGAATTATCACTTCAGATCATTCCTTTGCTATTAACCTAAGATTCTCTTGCTATTCCCTTGTTATTAACCTAAGACTTCTGGTTCTATAGTTATATGGGGAAATTGCTAAATCCATTAACTGTCCTTTTTTCTCCCCTATCCTTAAGCCATTAAATATTGCTAGAGAAAAGAATATAACCATGCTGGGATGGAAGCTACTGATTTTGCACCAAAATCAGTTCTTTGCTCTTTTACATACAGAAGTTTTTTATTATTATTATTATTTGACAGGTAGAGTTATAGACAGTGAGAGAGACAGAGAGAAAGGTCTTCCTTCCGTTGGTTCACTCCCCAAATGGCCGCTGTGGCCGGCGCTGCGCCAGCCCAAAGCCAGGAGCCAGGTGCTTCTTCCTGGTCTCTCATGCGGGTGCAGGAGCCCAAACACTTGGGCCACCTCCACTGCCTTCCCGGGCCACAGCAGAGAGCTGGACTGGAAGAGAAGCAATCGAGACTAGAACCCGGCACCCATATGGGATGCCGGCGCCGCAGGCGGAGGATTAGCCAAGTAAGCCACGGTGCTGGCCCCCATAACAGAGTTTTAACTGGGCCCATGGCCAGATACTATGTTTCTCAGACCCTCCAGGGACAAAGCCCTTGCCAGCAGAACAGGAGCAGAACTGCTTTGTGCCACTTCAGCTTGAACATCCAAATTTTATATACTTGCTCCTCCAAGGTTTTTCCCTTTCCCTAGAGCTGGAATTTCCTGCAACCCTACTGCAGCCATGCAAATGAGGAAAATACCACAGGCAGAAAAACCAAAAGGAACCTGGATGCCTAAGTGACTCGGAACATCCTCCTTGGACGACTACATGAGTGAGAAATAAACTTGTGTCTTTACTGAAGCCACTGAATCTTGAAGATCTCTCTATAAAGTAGCTTAACCTTACTCTAACGTATACTTTGGTTATTTTCTACCATTGCCTAAAAATCCTTCTGTATACCTTCATTGCATTTCTTAAGTTGGTGTGACACCCACAAGTAGGCACATAACACATCTAGCAGGGGACTTCACATCTCTTTCATGAGCAACCATGAGAAATGGCAACCATCAGAAAAAATTCCTGCAAGTTTCTGTCCCTAAGTGTACAAACTTGAATCTGTATTTAGTTGACCTCTTCGTCATCGCAGTGAAAGCCACCCTTCTAGGTAATCTGTGTTTTGAATTTTTTTGTTTCTTCCAAGATTTTTTTCATCAGTTGCTTTTTAACTGTATCTCAGTCTTCTCCTATATTCTGGCTTTTCCCTGCTACCATGGTCAGAATGTATGTTTGTTTTCTCTCTCTCTCTCTCTCTCTCCAAAATTAATACGTTAAGGTCTTAACCTCCAAGGTGAAGGTTTGAGGAGGCAGGGCCTTTGGAAATGATTATGTCATAAGAGTAGGGCCAACATGAATAGGACCAGTGCGCTTAGAAAGGAGGCCCAAGGGAGACCACTCACCCCTTCTGCCATGTAAGGACACAGCAGGAAGGTACTGCCTGTGAACCAGAGGTGGGCCCTCACCAGACACCAATCGACCAATGCCTTCATCTTTACTTTCCAGCCTCCAGAACCGTGAGAAATAAATTTTTGTTCCCAGATTATGGTATTTTGTTAACAGCAGCCAGAATGGGCTAAGACACTTATTAACATTAAACATGCTCAAGTTTCCCCTAATCTAAAAAAGGAAATATCTTCTTCAATCTTCTATCTCTAGTCTAGCTACCAATCTTGTCATGCATTTTCATGGCTAGATTCTTACATTGACAGAGTTCATTCAGGTAGCAGCACTGTGATGCAGTGGGTTAAGCCACTGCCTGCAGTGCTGGCATCCCATATGGGCAACAGTTTGAGTCCCGGCTGCTTCACTTCCATCTGCTGGTTCACTTTCCAAATGGCTGCAATGACCAGTACAGGGCCAGGCTGAAGCCAGGAGCCAGGAGCTTCTTCTGGGTCTCCCACATGGGTGGCACAGGCCCAAGCACCTGGGCAATCTTCCACTGCTTTCCAAGGCACATGAGCAGGGAGCCGATTGGAAGTGGAATAGCTGGAACTCAAACTGACACCCATATGGAATGCCAGTGTCACAGGCAGCAGCTTAACCTGCTGCACCACAATACTGACCCTAATGGTATTCTTAAATATGTGTATCTCTAAAGGAAGAATGAAGTTTTAAAACCTAGGATGCTTCAAGCAGATTTTGTTCTGACTGGATTGACAACACAATTACAGAATAACCAAAGTATAATTTAAAGGGCAGGAAGGCCTAGAAAATTTTGAGCAAGCTATTACCCAGAAGAGATGGGATCATAATTTCAAATTCTATTACCAGTGGCTCTGGTTATTTTTAAGTTTTTTGTTTGTTTGCTTGTTTAATTTATTTGAAAGGCAAAGAGACAGATCTCCCATCTACTGGTTAACTTCCCAAATGGCCACAACAACTAGGTCTGGGCCAGGCTGAAGCCAGGAGTCAAGTATTCCCTAAGGATCTCCCACATAGTGGCAGGGGCCCAAGTATTTGGACCATCATCCACTGCTTTCCCAGGATGCATCAGCAAGAAGCTGAATTAGACGTAGAGTACCCAGTACTTGAATTGGCACTCAAATGTGGGATGCTAGTGTCACAAGCAGTAACTTAACCTGCTGTACCACAAAGCCAGCCCCTAATAAAAGTTTCTTTAACAAAATGATGATATACTTCCTGGAAAAACTATGTAATTTATTAAGTGTCTGGTTTTGTTCTCTATAACTACTAACATTTTTGTAGGGCTGAATAGGAGGATACTAGGGTTGGGTAGAAGGCATTTTTGACAGCCCAAGATTCTGGGACCTCTTTTTTTTTTTAGTCCATGACTAAACTTCTAAGATAAAATTTTAGCTTTCTGAAAAAAAGATTTATATTTGTTGGTTTGAAAGGCAGAGTGACACAGAGAAAGAGATCTTTCATCTGCTGGTTCACTCCCCAACTGGCAGCAACAGCTGGATCTAGG
The DNA here is from genome assembly GCF_964237555.1 of Oryctolagus cuniculus. Taxonomy (NCBI): domain Eukaryota; kingdom Metazoa; phylum Chordata; class Mammalia; order Lagomorpha; family Leporidae; genus Oryctolagus; species Oryctolagus cuniculus. The sequence continues at coordinate 77,391,980 of NC_091438.1, read as the reverse complement.
CCAAGCTGAAGCCAGGAGCCAGGAACTCCATCCTGGCCTCCTATATGGGTGGCTGAGACCCAACCACCTGGGCCATCTTCTATTACCTTCCTAGGCAAATCAGTAAGAAGCTGGCAGAGCAGCTGGGACTCTAATCAGTACTTCTATATGGGATGCCACTGTCACAAACAGTAGTTTAACCCACTGTGCCACATGCCAGATCCTAATTCATTTACATTTAAAGTAATTATTGATAGGTAATAGTTGATACTATTACCATTTTGAATTTGTTTTCTGACTTTTATAGTTCTTTTGTTCCTATTTCTCTCTTGCTGTCTTCCTCTCTTATTTGATGAGTTTTTGTCATAGTATGCTTTGGTTCCTTTCTCTTTAACTTTTGTGTACCTATTACAGATTTGTCCTTTGTAGTTACCATGAGGCTTACATAAAATATAACATTTCATTTAATCTGATAACTTAACCTTGGTAACATAAAAAAACCCAAACTTTTCTCCCTTTTTCCTCACATTCATGTTTTTTTTTTTTTTTTTAAAGATTTATTTATTTACTTGAAAGACAGAGCTACAGAGAGGCAGAGGCAGAGAGAGAGAGATACAGATCTTGCATCTGCTGGTTCACTCCCCAAAAGGCCTCAATGGCCAGAGCTGGGCTAATCGGAAGTCAGGAACCAGGAGCTTCCTCTGAGTCTCCCACGTGGGTGCAGGGGCCCAAGGACTTGGGGCCATCCTCTGCTACTTTCCCAAGCCATAGCAGAGAGCTAGATTGGAAGTGGAGCAGCTGGGACTAGAACCTGCTCCCATATGGGATGCCAGCACTGCAGGCAGTGGCTTTACCCACTATACCACAGTGCTGACCCCACATATATGGTTTTGGTACCACAATATACATCTTATTTACATCTGTATACAGTAACAAATTCTTATACTTTTTAAATTTATTTATTTTTTGAGAGTCCGAGAAAGAGAGCATCCAGCAGGTTTACCCCCCAGATGCCCACAAAAACTGCAGGCTGAACACCAACACTTAGAGCAAGGAACTCAATTCAGATTTCTCACTTGGGTGGCAGAAACCCAATCACTTGAGCCATCACCACTGCCTCCCTGTTCTGCATTAACAGGAAGCTAGAGTCAGATGTAGAGCTGAGTATCAAACCCAGGCACTCTGATATGGGACACAGACATCCTGTCTGGTTTCTTCTAAGCCAAAAACCTGCCCCATAGTTGTTTTTAATATACTTAAAAAAACCTGTTATACCCGAGTTAGTGATTTATGTACTACCCTTACAATATTAGTGAATTCTGAATTTGTCTTGCTTTTATCATTGAATCTTTTTTAAATTTTTTATTTTTATTTTTTGACAGGCAGAGTGGACAGTGAGAGAGAGAGAGACAGAGAGAAAGGTCTTCCTTTGCCATTGGTTCACCCTCTAATGGCCGCCGCGGCCAGCGTGCTGCAGCCAGAGCACCGCGCTGATCCGATGGCAGGAGCCAGGTACTTATCCTGGTCTCCCATGGGGTGCAGGGCCCAAACACTTGGGCCATCCTCCACTGCACTCCCTGGCCACAGCAGAGAGCTGGCCTGGAAGAGAGGCAACCGGGACTAGAACCCGGTGTGCCGGCGCCGCAAGGCAGAGGATTAGCCTAGTGAGCCGCGGTGCCGGCCTGAATCTTAAACATCTGTGTTTTCACAGTTAATTAAAATCCTTTATTTCAACATGAAGAACTCCATGAGGACAGACATTTGACCTAGTGGTTAATATCCAGTTGAAAAACCTAAATTCCTTCTTGGAATGTCTGAGTTCAAGTCCTGGTTCTCCTCATGATTCTCGCTTCCTACTAGTGTATACCCAAAGAGGAAGCACGTGATGTTTCAAGTTCTTTAGGCCTTGCCATCCATGTGGGAGACCTGGATTGAGCTCCTGGCTCCTGGTTTTAGCCTGGCCCAGCCCTAGTTGTTTCAGGCATTTGTAGGTTGAACCAGCAGATTGGAGCTCACTCTGTTTCTCTGTCTATCTCTCATTGTCTCTGCCTTGCCAATAAATTAATTATTTTGAAAAAAAACCCTTGGCCGGCATTGCTGCATAGCAGGTAAAGTTGCCACCTGCAATGCCAGCTTCTCATATGGGCACCTGTTTGAGTCCTGGCTGCTCTGCTTCCAATCCAGCTCTCTGCTGATGTGCTTGGGAAAGCAGTGGAAGAGTGCCCAAGTCCTTAGGTCCCTGCACCCATGTAGGAGACATAGAAGAAGCTCCTGGCTCCTGACTTTAGCCCTGGCCATTGTGGCCATTTGGGAAGTGAATTAGCAGATGGAAGATCTCTCTCTCTCTCTCCATATCTCTGTCTCTTCTTCTCTCTCTCTCTAACTCAGCCTTTCAAATAAATAAATCTTTTTATTTAAAAAAAGGAAAGGAATTCATGTTAGCATTTAAGACAGATCTGTTGGTGATGAAGTGCTTCAACTTTTGCTTGTTTGGGAAAGAGTTTATCAACAGTTTACTGGGTATAATATTCTTGATTTGTAACCTTTTGCTTTCAGTATGTTAAATGTATCCTCCACTCTTTCCTGTCCTACAACGTTTCTGCTGAGAAATATGCTGATTATCTTGTAGATGCTCCCTTGTAGGTGATTAGTTGCTTTTCTCTAGTTGCTTTCAAAATTCTGTCTTTGACTTTTCATAACTTAATGACAATATGTCAGTGTGTACCTTCTCAGTTTCAGCCTTTTTGGGAATTTGGACTTTATGAATCTAGATACCCATTTCTGTCCCCACACTTGGGAAGTTTTTAGCCTTCTTTCCTTGCTCCTTCATTTCTTCTTCTTTTTGAAAGGAAAGAAGACTTATTTCTTGGCATGGTTAAGGAGTAAGCATAGTGGAAACTCTCACAAGGACACATTACTTGTTCCAAGGACCATGCACGTATTTGACCCCACAGCCATCTGGATGAGCCACTTCTCATCTACTGTGTATTCAAATTCATACACATTAAACTTGGTAAAGCCCTACTTCTTTGAGATCTGGATATTCTGGTGGCCAAGGAACTTGAATTTGGCCTTATGTTGGGCCTCAGTCCTTGTTCTGAAGCTTGGTGCAGACAGACTTGATGACTTAACCAATGTGAACGAACCTTGGCCACCATACTCTGGGGCTTGGAACCCAACATACCTAGCTGGGGCTGACAGCTGCACCAGGTCAGAGACATGAAGACCCATTGGAAAGGGCTCTCTCCAAGGTTTCTTAAGACAACCCATACAAGCAACAGGTTAAAAACACTGCTGAGGAGGCTACTATTCACAGCCATTATTTCTTTAAATGTATTAAAAATTTATATACTCTCTTTCTTGGATTCCCATGGTGTATATATTGTTAGCTTTATTGTTTTGTGTGGTTATGTCTCATAAATTCTGTAGGCTTTCTTTACTGTTTTTAAATTATCTTTTCTTCTCTGATTGAATAACTTCAGATGACCTATCTTCAAGTTCACCAGTTCTTCTGCTTGATCAAGTCTGCTGTTGAAGCTTTCTTGAATTTTACAGTGCTGTCATTGTGTTCTTCAGCCTTGGGATTTCTATCCTTTTTTAACTTTCTTTTTGTGATTTCTGCTTCCTTGTTTTTGTTTCTTTGTTGAATGTCACATTTTTTGCAGTATATTTTCCTAATTTTATTAATTATCTTTTTTTTTTTTTTTTTTTTGACAGGCAGAGTGGACAGTGAGAGAGAGAGACAGAGAGAAAGGTCTTCCTTTGCCGTTGGTTCACCCTCCAATGGCCGCCGCGGCCGGCGCACTGCGCTGATCCGATGGCAGGAGCCAGGAGCCAGGTGCTTTTCCTGGTCTCCCATGGGGTGCGGGGCCCAAGCACCTGGGCCATCCTCCACTGCACTCCCTGGCCACAGCAGAGGGCTGGCCTGGAAGAGGGGCAACCGGGACAGAATCCGGCGCCCCGACCGGGACTAGAACCCGGTGTGCCGGCGCCGCTAGGCGGAGGATTAGCCTAGTGAGCCACGGCGCCGGCCTATCTATGTTTTCTTTTTTTAAAAAAATTATTTATTTATTTATTTGAAAGAGTTATACAGAAACAAAAGGAGAGGCAGAGAGGGAGAAAGAGGTCTTCCATCTGCTGGTTCACTCCCCAATTGGCTGCAATGGCCATAGCTAAGCCAATCTGAAGCCAGGAGCTTCTTCCAGGTCTCCCACATGGGTGCAGGGGCCCAAGGACTAGGGCCATCTTTTACTGCTTTCCCAGACCATAGCATAGAGCTGGATTGGAAGTGAAGCAGCCGGGACTCGAACCAGTGCCCATATGGGATGCCAGCACTGCAGGCAGTGGCTTTACCCACTATGCCACAGCGTTGGCCCCTGCTCTCTACGTTTTCCTATAGTTCACCAAACTTTTTTAAGAAGATTATTCACCCATAGGTTTTCATTTCTTTAGGGTCAGTTATTGGAACTTCATTAGTTTCCTGCAGGGTTTCATGTTTTCCTGTTTTGTTGTGATCATTTGTTGATGTCTGGGCATTTGAGGAAGTGGTTAACTCTTCCAGCCTTTATAGGTTGATTAAGCAGGAAAAGGCTTTCACTAGTCAGTCCAGCCTGCAGCTCTGGACAGGCCATATGATAGCGTTCATGAGCAGGCCAGGGTTTGCTATTGAAGTCTAGATGCGCAGGGCTGCTAGCTATGCTCTAAGGTCAGGTGCAGGCACTGAGTGAATCCCTTGTTAGGAGTGTCTGCTGGCTGAGCTTCACAATCAGGTGGGGCTACCAGATAGGTTTTCCTGTTGGGCAGTGCCACTGGCTGGATCCTGTGGTTGGGCAGGGACTGGGCTTTGTCATGGCCTCTGATCAAACAGGGCCTCTGTGCTCTTCGGCCTAGTGGTGCCAATGTTGCAACTCCATGATTGAGCAGAACTGTGGTCTGGGCCCCATGCTTGGATGGAATTGACTGATGGAGTAGCTGGCCAGGATCCCTCATTAGTTGCAGATACAGGCTATTCTCCAGTTAGGTAGGGACACTTGGGTTTTTTCCCTGCCTGGGCAATGCTGGAGGCTGGGCTCCAAGGCTGGGTGAGGTCACTGTTTGGATCCCCTGGTCAGGTAAAAAGAAGCTATGCCCTAGCATTAGGTAGAATTACAGGTTTGTTCTGTGCCTGAACAGGGATCTAGGCTGAGCTCCATGGCTGGGCCAGACAAGTGACTAAGGAGCCACACTAGACTGAACTGCTGACCATGCTCCCTGGCTAAAGTGACTGTCTTGTCTCTACATGTGAGCAGAGCCACCAGCTGAGCTGTCTTATTCATGTACTTCTGCTGGCAGAAATGCTATGCCATTGACATAGCATTATAATCTTGTAAATTTTTCCAGTATTAAAGAAAATTGGATACAAGGAAGTCTAGGGAAGAGCCATGTAGATAACCTATGTGAATGAGTGCAAGATGTGCAGCTCTTTATGTTCTCATGTCATTGCCCACAGGAGAGCATTCAGTATGAGGAATCATTAAACAGTTCAATTAACAGGACAACTCAGGTGGCTATCACCTGTGGATGGTGTCCTCTCAGCCATTCTAAGGCTTATGGAATTGATCCATGAATAGGATATCGATAGTAGAGGAATTGAGTCCGTCTGGAATCCAAGATTGTTCTAACTAGTCCATTGCTAAATGTCCAACTTGTCAGCAGCAGATATTAATGCTAAGCCCTTGACATGGTGCCATATCTCAGAGACCATGTAACCTCTCTAGTGGGAAGCTAAATATACCATCCTTCCTGGAATCAATAACTACTCTATGTGAGATTGCCTCCCTTGCCTGCAATACTTCTACCACCTAAAGACTTAGAGAATGTCTGATTTGTCTACATTGAATTACGTATAATATCACCTTGGACCATGGATCCTATTCTGTAGCAAAGGAGGTACACCAATGTACAAATGATCACATGATCCATTTTTTATTTTTATGACCTTTCTCTCTCTCTCATATCATTTAGAAGCAATCAGCCTGATAGATCATTAACAAGACCTCTGAAACATTCATGTAAGCATCAGTTGAGAACAGCCTTCAGGACAGCACTGTGCTGCAGGATGAAAGATATACATTGGCTGATATATTTGCCTTAGACCCTAGAGCTAGAATATATAGGACTAGAAGCTGAGGGGTAAAAGGGGGAGTTACCCTTTTCGTCATAATTACTTCCAGTAAGCCATTGCAAAATTTATCCTTTCCATCCCTACAATTCTAGGCTTAGTTGGATTAAAAGTTATGAATTCTGGGGTGGTAAGTGAGGGGTGTGCTACCCCGAGGGATACACTGAATCTAAAAATTCAGGTACTACCTGGTTACTTTGAACTACTCATGCCAGTGGACTAACTAAAGAAAGCAGTTACTGGGGCCGGCACTGTGGCGTAGTGGGTAAAAGCTGCCACCTGCAATGTCGGCATCCCATGTTGAGTCCTGGCTTCTTCACTTCCAATCCAGCTCTCTGCTATAGCCTGGGAAGGCAGTGGAAGATGGCCCAAGTCCTTGGGCCCCTGCACCCACATGGGAGACCCAGAAGAAGCTCCAGGCTCCTGGCTTTGAATTGGCCCAACTCCGGCCACTGCAGCTATTTGGGGAGTGAACCAGCAGATGGAAGACCTTTCTCTCTCTCTCTCTCTCTCTCTCTCTCTCTCTCTCTCTCTGTGTAACTCTGCCTTTCATATAAACAAATATTAAAAAAAAAAGAGCAGTTACTACACCCATGAGGATAATCAACTCTGTTTATCATAATTAGTAAGAATTGTTGCTGGATGCTGTGGTGCAGCAGGTTAACGCCCTGGCCTGAAGTGCCAGCATCGCATACGGGCACCGGTTCTAGTCCCAGCTGCTCCACTTCTGATCCAGCTCTCTGCTATGGCCTGGGAAAGCATTAGAAGATTGCCCAAGTCCTTGGGCCCCTGCACCCACGTGGGAGACCCAGAGGAGGCTCTTGGCTCCTGGCTTAGGATCGGTGCAGCTCCAGCCGTTGTGGCCATCTGGGGAGTGAACCATCAGATGGAAGACCTTTACCTCTCTCTGTAACTCTGTCTTTCAAATAAATAAAATAAATATTTTTTAAAAAGAATTGTTGCTTAATAATGGAGAAAGGATCATGTGTAGGATTTGGAGGATTTACAGGGGCATCTCCTGATGCTCCCAGGACAGTGAGTGGGTAATTGCAGCACCTGCAGCCTGGAATGGATGTGCTAACCAAGGGCCCAGACCCCTCAGGGATGAAAGTGCGTCATTAGACTCATCTAATTAGGTTGCCAGAGAGTGAAAGAAATCTAGACATGAGGGAGAGGATGAATGTCAATTAAATTATAACATGTTGTATTTTGTTTAAGTGTTCTTTTTAAAGAATGCTATAAACCACGATGTTGAAGAGCCAGTATCAGAGTGAACTTAATGTTATCACAGTGGAAGATGGACTGATGGCACCACGACTGCATCCCTCAGCCCACTGAATTTCAATGCAGTTTCATCAGTGTGTGTGGCCAGTGCCCTGCAAATCACTTTATGTTGCCAGGGTCGTCTGAAGTGCTTGTTTTATCTCTACTTTTCTCCCATAGAGCATTCTAGAGGGTCAGTCATACTCACATGCCACTCTGAGATGTAGAGGAGTGAAGCCCACCCCTCCTTGCTAAGGCAACCCTTTATGAGAAAAATCAACAATCTTGATTTAGTGTGTCTAACTAAATGTAGAATACAACATCAACCCATGGAAGAAATCCTTTCTAGCACACATAGAACATTTACTAAAAACAGACCACACAACAGGTACTGCAGCAAATCTTAGTGTACTTCCAAAGACTGGTATCATAGCATCCATGTTTTTTAGCCGTATGAGTTTAGAATGAGAAATAATAACAAAAAGCTACTGAGAAAAATCTCTGATTGTTTGGAAACTTAAAAATACACTGATCGATTTATAGATCATAGAAAAAATATTGGAAATTTCAAAAACATTTTGAACAGAACTATGACAGTAGAATATATTTCAAAGTTTGTGTTTGTATGGTTACTGCTAAAAGAATACCTAGACATTTATAGCCATTGGCATATAAAAAAGGAGAAAGGCTGAAAACTAGTGAACTAAGCACTCATTTTCAAAACTTTTTTTTCTAACAGCAAAGTGTAAACCTTTAAAAAAGAAGCAGGCAGATGTTGTGATGCAGCAGGTGAAGCCACTTGAGATACATGCATCCCATATCAGAGTACTGGTTCAAGTCCTGGCTCTGTTTCGGATCCAGCTTCCTGTTAACAAATCTGGGGAGGCAGCAGGTGATGGCTCAGGTGCCTGGGGCCCTGACACCACATGGGAGATCTGGATGATATCCTGGGCTCCTGGCTTCATCTGACCCAATACTGGCTTCATCTGACCCAATACTGGCATTTGGGAAGTGAACCATCAGATGGAAAATTGATATCTCTCTTCTCTGTTTCTCTCTCTCTCTCGCTCTCTCTCTGCCTTTCAAATAGAAATAAACATCAGTAAAGAAAAAAGCAGCAGAATACTGGAAATTACAAAGGTAAAAGCAAACATTCATGAAATAGAAAACAAGTATAAATTTAACAAAGCCAAGAGTTGGTTCTTTGAAAAGGCTTGCTTGGAAAGTGGTGAGACTTATGAAGTAAAATGGAGGTCCATAATAAACAATAGTTTTTTTTTTTAATTTTCAATTATCTTTATATACAGAAGATCAATTTAGCATATATTAAGTAAAGATTTCAACAGTTTGCACCCACACAGAAACACAAAGTGTAAAATACTATTTGAGTACTAGCTATAGCATTAATTAAACACCTAAGAGTAATTGTGTATTTTTTTTTTTTTTTGACAGAGTGGATAGTGAGAGAGAGAGAGAGAGAGAGAGAAAGGTCTTCCTTTGCCGTTGGTTCACCCTCCAATGGCTGCCGCGCAGCGCTCCGGCCGGCGCACCGTGCTGATCTGAAGTCAGGAGCCAGGTGCTTCTCCTGGTCTCCCATGGGGTGCAGGGTCCAAGTACTTGGGCCATCCTCCACTGCACTCCCTGGCCACAGCAGAGAGCTGGCCTGGAAGAGGGGCAACCGGGACAGAATCCGGCGCCCTGACCGGGACTAGAACCTGGTGTGCCGGCGCCGCAAGGTGGAGGATTAGCCTAGTGAGCCGCGGCGCCGGCCAACTGTGTATTAATTACAGAGTTCAACCAATAGTTTTAAGTAGAACATAAAAAATACTAAAAGGGTAAAGTATTAAGTTCTTTTTGTTTGTTTGTTTGTTATATAGTTTTTTTTATTTAATAAATGTGAATTTACAAAGTGCAACTTTTGTATTGTTGTGGCTCCCCCCCCAACCTCCCTCCCTCCCGTGGCCCTCCCCTCTCCCACTCCTCTCCCATCCCGCCCTTCATCGAGTTTCATTTTCAATTATCTTCATATACTGAAGATCAACTTAGTATATACTAAGCAAGGATTTCAACAGGCTGTACTCACACAACCGCACAAGGTATAGGGTATTGTTCCACTAGTAGTGTTGTTTTTAAGTTTCATAGTAAAACACATTAAGGACAGAGATCCTACGTGGGGAGCATGTACCCAGTGACTCCCGTTGTTGATTTAACAATTGGCACTCTTATTTATGACGTCAGCAGTCACCCGCGACTTTTGCTATGAGCTGTCTAGGCTATGGAAGCCCCTTGAGTTCACTGACTCTGAACTTGTTTAGTCAAGGCCGTATCACAGTGGAGGTTCCTTCCTCCCTTCAGAGAAAGGCGCCTCTCTCCTTGATGGCCTGTTCCTTCTGCTGGGGTCTTGTTCACCAGGATCTTTCATTTAGATTGTTTTTTGCCACCGTGTCATGGCTTTCCATGCCTGTGAGACTCTCTTGGATCTTTTAGCCAGATCCGAATGTCCCAAGGGTTGATTCTGAGGCAGGAGTGCTGCCATTCTATGAGTCTGCTGTGTGTCCTGTTTCCCCCGCAGGATCATTCTCTCCCTTTTAATTCTATCCTTCATTATTTGCTTACACTGGTCTTATTTGTGAAATCTCATCAACACATACCCTATCTTTTTGATCGGTTGTGTATTTATACTATCACTTTACCAAGTGCGCTGGCATTGGTACCTGCCTCCTTGGTAAGATTGAGTTGAAATCCGCTGGCACATTTCTAGTTCCACCATTGGAGGTAAGTCTGAGTGAGCATGTGCCAACCTATATATCTCCTCCCTCTCTTATTCCCACTCCTATGTTTAACAGAGATTACTTTTCTGTTAATTTTAAACTCATAAGAATGATTGTGCATTGATTACAGAGTTCAACCAGTGGTCTTATGTAGAACAGAGCGACAACAACAACAACAAAAATACTAAAAGGAATAAAATATTAAGTTGTTCCTCAACAGTCTAGACAAGGGCTGATCATGTCACTGTCTCTCATAGTGTCCATTTCACTTCAATGGGTATCATTTTAGATACTCATTTAGTTGCCATTGATCAGGGAGAACATGTGATATTTGTCCCTTTTGGACTGGCTTATTTCACTCAGCATGATGTTTTCCAGCTTCCTCCATTTTGTTGTAAATGCCCGGATTTCATTGTTTTTTACTGCTGTATAGTGTTCCATAGAGTACATATCCCATAGTTTCTTTATCCAGTCATCCGTTGATGGACATTTAGGTTGATTCCATGTCTTAGCTATTGTGAATTGAGCTGCAACAAATATTGAGGTGCAAATGGCTCTTTTTTTCTCCCGTTTAATTCCATTTTGGTAAATTCCAAGGAGTGGGATAGCTGGGTCCTGTGGTAGTGCTATATTCAGGTTTCTGAGGACTCTCCAAACTGTCTTCCATAGTGGCTTTGCCAGTTTGCATTCCCACCAACAGTGGATTAGTGTGCCTTTTTCCCCACATCCTCGCCAGCATCTGTTGTTGGTTGATTTCTGTATGTAAGCCAATCTAACTGGAGTGAGGTGAAACCTCATTGTGGTTTTGATATGCATTTCCCTGATGGCTAGGGATCCTGAGCATTTTTTCATGTGTCTGTTGGCCATTTGGATTTCCTCTTTTGAAAAATGTCTGTTAAGGTCCTTGGCCCATTTTTTTATTGGGTTGTTTGTTTTGATTTTGTGGTGTTTTTTGATCATTTTATAGATTCTAGTTAATCCTTTATCTGTTGTGTAGTTTGCGAATAACGTCTCCCATTCTGTTGGTTTCCTCTTTACTTTCCTGACTGTTTCCTTTGCTGTAAAGAAACTCTTCAATTTGAGGTAATCCCATTTGTTTATTTTATCTTTGATTACCCATGCCTCTGGGGTCTTCTCCAGGAATTCTTCGCCTGTTCCAATATCTTGAAGGGTTTCCCCTATGCTCTCAATTAGTTTCATGGTGTCGTGGCACATCTCTAGTTCTTTGATCCATGTTGAGTGGATTTTTGTATAAGGTGTAAGGTAGGGGTCTTGCTTCATACTTCGACATGTGGACATCCAGTTTTCCCAGCACCATTTGTTGAAGAGGCTGTCCTTGGGCCGGCGCCGTGGCTCACTAGGCTAATCCTCCGCCTTGCGGCGCCAGCACACGGGGTTCTAGTCCTGGTCGGGGCGCCGGATTCTGTCCCGGTTGCCCCTCTTCCAGGCCAGCTCTCTGCTGTGGCCCGGGAGTGCAGTGGAGGATGGCCCAAGTGCTTGGGCCCTGCACCCCATGGGAGACCAGGAGAAGCACCTGGCTCCTGCCATCGGATCAGCGCAGTGCGCCGGCCGCAGCGTGCTGGCTGCGGCAGCCATTAGAGGGTGAACCAACGGCAAAGGAAGACCTTTCTCTCTCTCTCACTGTCCACTCTGCCTGTCAAAAATAAAAAAAAATAAAAAAAATAAGAAGAGGCTGTCCTTGTTCCAAGGGTTGGTTTTAGGTCCTTTGTTGAGTATGAGTTGGTTATAGATGTTTGGATTGATCTCCGGTGTTTCTATTCTGTTCCATTGGTCTATCCATCTGTTTTTGTACCAGTACCAGGCTGTTTTGATTATAACTGCCCTGTAGTATGTCTTGAAGTCTGGAATTGTGACGCCTCCGGTCTTGTTTTTATTGTAAAGGATTGCTTTAGCTATTCTCGGTCTCCTGTTTCTCCATATGAATATCAGCATCGTTTTTTCTAGGTCTTTGAAGAATGACTTTGGTATTTTGATTGGTATTGCATTGAACTTGTAAATTGCTTTTGGGAGAATGGACATTTTGATAATGATGATTCTTCCAATCTATGAGCATGGCAGGTTTTTCCATTTTTTTTGTGTCATCTTCTATTTCTTTCTTTAGTGTTTTGTAATTTTCATCATAGAGGTCTTTGACATCCTTGGTTACATTTATTCCAAGGTACTTTATTGTTCTTGTGGCTATCGTGAATGGGATTGATCTTAGAAGTTCTTCCTCGGCCCTGGCATTATCTGTGTATACAAAGGCTGTTGATTTCTGAGCGTTGACTTTGTATCCTGCTACTTTACCAAACTCTTCTATGAATTCCAATAGTCTTTTATAGGAGTTTATTGGGTCCCCTATATATAGTATCATGTCATCTGCCAATAGGGATAGTTTAACTTCCTCCTTTCCCATTTGTATCCCTTTAATTTCTTTTTCTTGCCTGATAGCCCTGGCTAACACTTCTAGGACTATATTGAATAGCAATGGTGAGAGTGGGCATCCCTGTCTGGTGCCAGTTTTCAATGGAAATGCCTCCAACTTTTCCCCATTCAATATGATGCTGACCATTGGTTTATCATAGACTGCCTTAATTGTGTTGAGGAATGTTCCTTCTAACCCCAATTTGCTTAGGGTTTTCATCATGAAAGGGTGTTGTATTTTGTCAAATGCTTTCTCTGCATCTATTGAGATAATCATATGATTTTTGTTTCTCAATTTATTAATGTGATGTATTACATTGATTGACTTTTGAATATTGAACCGTCCCTGCATACCAGGGATAAATCCCACTTGGTCTGGGTGAATGATCTTTCTGATGTGCAGTTGGATTCGGTTTGCCAGAATTTTGTTGAGTATTTTTGCATCTATGTTCATCAGGGAGATAGGTCTGTAGTTTTCTTTCTCTGTTGTGTCTTTTCCAGGCTTAGGAAGTAAGGTGATATTGGCTTCGTAGAAAGAATTTGGGAGGATTCCCTCCCTTCCAATTGTTTTGAATAACTTGAGAAGAGCTGGGGTTAGTTGTTCTCTAAATGTCTGGTAAAATTCGGCAGTGAAGCCATCTAGTCCTGGGCTCTTCTTTTTCGGTAGTGCGTTTATTACTGATTCAATTTCTTCCATGGTTATGGGTCTGTTTAGATTTTCTATATCTTCATGGCTCAGTTTAGGAAGGTTGTATGTGTCCAGGAATCTATCCATTTCTTCCAGGTTCCCCAATTTGTTATCATACATCTCTTTGTAGTGGTTTCTGATGATTCTTTTTATTTCTGTTGTGTCTGTTGTTACATTTCCATTACTATCTTTGATTTTACAGATTTGGTTCTTCTCTCTCCTTTTTTTGGTTAGTTGGGCCAATGGTGTGTCGATTTTGTTTATTTTTTCAAAGAACCAGCTCCTTGTTTTGTTGATCTTTTGTATTTTTTTTTTGTTTCAATTCTGTTTATTTCTTCTCTGATCGTTAGTATTTCTTTCCTCCTTCTGGATTTGGGCTTGATTTGCTGCTGTTTTTCTAAATCCTTGAGGTGCATGGAGAGTTCATTTGTTTGGTTCCTTTCCAGCTTCTTGATGTAGGCACCAATTGCTATAAACTTTCCTCTTAGCACTGCTTTTGCTGTGTCCCACAGGTTTTGATAAGTTGTGTTATCATTTTCATTTGTTTCTAGAAATCTTTTGATTTCTCTTTTAATTTCTTCGATGACCCACTGTTCGTTTAGGATCATGTTGTCCATTCTCCATATATTTGCATATGGTGTAGAGATTCTTGGGTTGTTGATTTCTTTTTTTATTTTTATTTTTTATTTTTATTTATTTATTTATTTTTTTTTATTTTTTGACAGGCAGAGTGGACAGTGAGAGAGAGAGACAGAGAGAAAGGTCTTCCTTTGCCGTTGGTTCACCCTCCAATGGCCGCCGCGGCCGGTGCGCTGCGGCCGGCGCACCGCGCTGATCCGATGGCAGGAGCCAGGAGCCAGGTGCTTTTCCTGGTCTCCCATGGGGTGCAGGGCCCAAGCACCTGGGCCATCCTCCACTGCACTCCCTGGCCACAGCAGAGAGCTGGCCTGGAAGAGGGGCAACCGGGACAGAATCCGGCGCCCCAACCGGGACTAGAACCCGGTGTGCCGGCGCCGCTAGGCGGAGGATTAGCCTAGTGAGCCGCGGCGCCGGCCCTGGGTTGTTGATTTCGAGTTTCACTGTGCGATGGTCTGAGAAGCTGCATGGTATAGTTTCAGTTTTTTTGAATTTGTTGAGGCTCCCTTTATGGCCTAGCATATGGTCAATCCTAGAGAACATTCCATGTACTGGGGAGAAATACGTGAACTCTGTGGCTGTGGGGTGGAAGGTTCTGAAGATATCTATTAGGTCTATTTGGTCTATAGCCTCAATTAACTCTGTTGTTTCCTTGTTGAATTTCTATCTGGTTGATCTGTCCATTGGTGAGAGTGGGGTGTTGAAGTCCCCTGTTACTATTGTATTTGAATCTATATCTCCCTTTAAATCCTTTAGTAATTATTTCAGGTAGCCAGGCGCCCTGTAATTAGGTGCGTATACATTTATAATAGTAATGTCTTCCTGTTGGATAGATCCTTTAATCATTATATAGTGCGCTTCTCTGTCTCTTTTAATAGTTTTTATGAATAAACAATAGTTATAATAAAAGAGGGATTATATCTGTAGATGCTACAACATTACAAATGTAAGTGGATATTGCCGGCACCGTGGCTCACTAGGCTAACCCCCCGCCTGCGGTGCCAGCACCCTGGATTCTAGTCCCGGTTGGGGCGCTAGATTCTGTCCTGGTTGCTCCTCTTCCAGTCCAGCTCTCTGCTGTGGCCCAGGAAGGCAGTGGAGGATGGCCCAAGTGCTTAGGTCCTGCACCTGCATGGGAGACCAGGAGGAAGCACCTGGCTCCTGCCTTCAGATCGGCACAGTGCACCAGCCGTAGTGGCCATTTGGGGGGTGAACCAATGGAAGGAAGACCTTTCTCTCTGTCTCTCTCTCTCACTGTCTTAACTCTGCCTGTCATAAAAAAATGTAAGTGGATATTAAGAATACTTTTAATACATTTTAAAATTTAGCTAAAATGATACGTTCTTAAGAAAATAATATTTATCAAAACCTACTGAAGTTGCAATTTCTGACAAGGAGAATATAAGAATGGGATATTATAATTTAGTCTTGCTCCTGAACATAGTGCATAAATCCTAAAAATACAAGCAGAGATTTCTTTTGCTTTTGTCCAAAATGGAATAAAAAGGACTAGATTTGCCCTTCAGCCTGAAATAACCAAAAGAACAAACTATATTAAATACCAGTTTATTTTTTTTAATCAGATGTCAAGTGACAAGGGACAATGATTTCTGAGAGAGAGGCAGAACAAACTGTATTTCCTGCAGTTTATTACCTGGAGAGAGTTTCCAGGCTGTGGCACACGGAGGGGGAACCCAAGCCCAGTCTCAGTCTCTGGAGTTGGAGAGAGCCAGGAGTCCAGGGAGACTGAAAAGGCTGGAGTCCATCAGGTGGAGTACTAGAGAGCAGAGAGCTGCACAGAAGGAACTCAAAATCTGCAAAGGATCATCCTCAAATTTACAGATGAGTAATAGTCACTGGAACTATGCAAGATCAGGGAAAGAATCACCTGAGATACTTAGAGGGAACAAGCCTGAGCTCACACAGCTCTGAGACCAGTTTTTGTTCCCACCACTAGGAATAGAAAATCTCATTTTTGGACCATCAGATAGACTTCTCACGAATTTTGCCTCAATTGTAGGGAAATAAACCCTAGACAAAATGCTTCTCAGATACTACCTTTGAAACATCAAAAACAAGACCTGAAAGGATAAAACTGCTTGCAAATAACCATCCCCAAGAACAAAATCTCATTTATGGTAATAAACTGTTCAGTATGTAAATTCAGAATGCCTTCAATAAAAAATTGCCAGGGATGCAAAGAAGCAGGAAAACATGACACAATAATGAGCAAATCAATCAATCTAAACCAACCAGAGCAGACACGGGTGATAAAGTTAATAACTGAGGACAATAAAAATAGTTATTAAAGGCATATTCCGTATGTTTAAGAAGCTAGAAGGAACACTGAGCATGTTGAGTAGATATAGAAAATACAAGAGAGACAAACGTGAGCTGTGGGAGATGAAAACCAATATTTGTGGTGAAAATAGATGGGATGGGATGATCAGCAGAGTACATAGTGAGCATGATTACACTGTAATAGGAACTACCAAAGTGAAACAAAGAAATGAAAGTCCTGAGGGAAAAATGAGCAGAGCACTGATGCACTGGAGGAAAATTGAAAGTGACCTAACATACTCCTAGTGTAAGTGGAGTCTCCGAGAAGCAGGGGAAAGTGTTGAACATTTTTGAAAAAAACATTTTAAAATTTATGAAATTTCAAATTAATAAAAACTATATGCCGGCACCGGGGCTCACTAGGCTAATCTTCCGCCTTGCGGCGCCGGCACACCGGGTTCTAGTCCCAGTCGGGGCGCTGAATTCTGTTCCAGTTGCCCCTCTTCCAGGCCAGCTCTCTGCTGTGGCCAGGGAGTGCAGTGGAGGATGGCCCAAGTACTTGGGCCCTGCACCCCATGGGAGACCAGGATAAGTACCTGGCTCCTGCCATTGGATCAGCGCGGTGTGCCGGCCACAGCGCGCCGGCTGTGGCGGCCATTGGAGGGTGAACCAACGGCAAAGGAAGACCTTTCTCTCTCTCTCTCTCTCACTGTCTGTAACAGTCAAATAATAAAAAAAGAGTAACTAAAACAAATAGAA